>NW_006239084.1:678576-760918 GCF_000226075.1 Solanum tuberosum | reverse complement strand
AACTTATATACACTATGTCACTTTAAACTTGACTCAAATACCACCTTATGATCTCAAGTTTAAATACTTCCATCGACGTCAACTTAATCGGGTCGCATCAAAATTCACAGATAGTTCACTTTAAACCTATTCTATTGTCACTAGTCGCATAGGAAATCGAGTCCATAACTATAACACAAGGCAATTTATAAGCATCATATAAATAGAACTAATACACGTAGAATACGGGGTGTTACAACATTATACACAAACAAAGTTGTGATGTATATGATAGTTGAAAAATAAATATGATACATAAGTAAACACACAAAATCATATGAATTGTTTCAGATACATCGTAGAAGTAATATTGATACATAACTTAACACACCTAATACAAAGTTGATACATGAATTCTTATACATAGCCATATGTATTGTGTTAGCTTTGTATTATGTGAGTTTAGTTATGTAACTGATACATAACATTGGGTATTATATGTATTAAGTACTAAAATATAATGAAAGTTGGCATAGTTACGCGTCAGATACATAACTATAAACAGAATTCATACTAATTTAGGTTTGAAATAATTAAGGTCATATATCAACAATAACATTTGTGTCAGACACATTATACACAACTAAAACTATAGTATATCTGATAGTTGAAACATAAGCATGATACATAAGTAAAAACACAAAAAAAAAATCAACTATATACATTAGAAAATTAAACTTTGGATAGAAAAGTTGTATGATAACACCCTCGATTACTCCGTACAAGTGATTTTATTCATTTCATTATGAGAGGTTTGGAATTTAATTTATAAATCAATAACACATATCTGGCTCTAGTTGTGTGACTCTAATTCCATGAGATTTTATTGTGAAATAGAAAATTTAGCACGATGAAGCTTGAAAAACTTGTAGAGTAAGATTTAGTTTCAAAATGCTTCTTTGCTAAAAAGAATGATTGCCCCGTGAGGCGTGCAAGAAATTGTTGAATTATATTTAGGATAAAGCCTTTTGCTTTCTTTTTTTTTGGTTTTCTCAATGAAAGAGCGAATTCCCAATTAGTAGAATCTGATAGTACGAAGGTCGGACCTCGAAACGGATGCTCACCAGAAGTACCCAAGTAACCAATCACAAGTATCAAGTAAATGAGGCCGGACCTCTAATGGATGCTCTATATAAGTATCCGGGTGATCGAGGCAGGACCTTGAACCGGATAATCTTTGAAAATATCAATGAAATCGAGATCGGAGCTAGAATCTAGATGCCCGACTAAAGTGCCAATGGAGCTGCCGAAAGAGTCTCAATCAATCCATGATCATAAATGTCCGTGGAACGCCGTCCAAACTTAGCCAATCAATGTAAGTCCTTGGAACCGAATCGAAAACCAACTTCAAATCACGAAGCGGAACGAGTGTCGCCGTCGTAACTCGTAAAGTCGTAGCATCGGAGCAATAAGGATAACTACCGTCAGAGCAAGCGTATCACCTAGCTAAGGCCCAAACTATCAGACTCAAGTCTGCTACACCAGTCTACAGGAATCTAAGCCGGCCAAGCGACGTCGGGGCAAAACTAAGGCCTATCAGTTTCAAATCACGCATTTCTAAGGCAAGCCCTAGTCAAACCTAAACTAAGGCCCAACATGCTTCAAATAAATAGTAATTAAGCATAAACTATCAGACTCAAGTCTGCTACACCAGTCTACAGGGATCTAAGCCGGCCGAGCGACGTCGGGGCAAAACTAAGGCCTATCGGATCCGAATCATGTATTTCTAAGGCAAGCCCTAGTCAAACCTAAACTAAGGCCCAACATGCTTCAATAAATAGTAACTAAGCATACATGTACTCCACATCGCAAAGAGGGTCATTTAATAACACATAGCATGCTCACAGTTACCCGATAATTCCTGAAATTGGTCGAAAACATGATTTCGAAACACCTATGCATGATTCAATAACTACCCAACCCAAATCCAAACTAATCAACATGCATTCACATGCTCAAGCTCAATCTAAGAGAGGTAAGTCGTAGCTTACCTGTAGGCCGATCACGCGCGCTTCAAATCACTTCTTTGGAGCTTTCCATTTTCGAACGGCCTCGAAATGCTGCCACGTTATCAAAAATAAAGTCACAACATTATTACGGTCATTAGACACTAAATCGCAAGAAACAAAGACATACCAATTTCGAGGTCAAAACAGGGAAAGTAGGACCCGCGCTGGAAATTTCGGAATTAACCCCAAAAAGGGTCATTATAGACCAAACTTGACATTCCAAGGCTAACCGTGCTGACGGAATTTTCACCCAAGCATGTTTTCCAAGAATGTTGACCAAAGTCACCTTAGGCCAAATTTCAAAGGCTAAAAGCCTAAGAGCCAAACTCCTATCGAAAGTCTCGATACTCGTGTCAACCATGCTTCTAGCCTAATTTGGACATTACGAAGCTGATGGAACCGTCAGAATTCCATTCTGAGGTCGTTTACATGACGTTTTGACTAAAGTCAACTATTCAAGCTTTAAGGTCTCTAAAACACGGAAAGCTGCACAAAATCCAAACGAACGACCAAGCGACCGAACAGCCAGTGTCATCAAGTCATATATGACTTGGGGTCGCTATAGGAACGCTATAAACAATGAAAAGAAGGCGGTTACACATAATTGACCTGGAGGATCATTACAACATCCACTACTAATAGAATTTTCGCCCGCGAAAGTAAGGATAAGGATATACCTGAGGGCTCAAATAAGCTGGGGAACTGCTCTCGCATCTCCTACTCAGTATCCCAGGTAGCCTCCTTGACTGGACGGTACCTCTAACGGATCTTAACAACAGGAATGGCTCTCGACCGCAACTGCCTGACATCTCTGGCTAGAATGGCAATCGGCTCCTCTATAAAGGTTAGACGATCATCCAACTCAAATGAATCATATTGGAGTACATGAGACTCATCTGGAACATACCGACGCAACATTGAAACATCGAACACTGGGTGGATAGCCGATAGTGCTCGAGGTAAAGCTAACTCAGGCAACCTCGCCAACTACTCTCAAAATCTCAAAAGGGCCTATATACCTGGGGATAAGCTTGCCCCGTCTCCCAAATCTCATCACGCCATTCATGGGCAATACTCGGAGAAATACCCGGTCACCAACTACAAACCTCAACGGCCAATACCTGTGATTTGCGTAACTCTGATGGTTACTCTGAGCCGTTCTGAGCCTATCCTGAATCACTCTTACCTGATCCAAGGCCTCCTGAAGCAAATCTATACCACGCGGCCTAAGCTCTATAGACTCAAACCAACCAACTGGAGAGCGACAACGCCTACCATATAAGGCCCCAAACGGGGCCATCTGAATACTAAAGTGGTAGTTGTTGTACACAAACTCTACCAAAGGCAGGAACTTGTCCTACTGACCTCCAAAATCAATAACACAGGCCCGCAACATATCCTCAAAGATCTGAATAGTACGCTCTGACTGGCCATCCGTCTGTGGGTGAAATATTGTGCTAAGGTGGACACGGGTGCCCAACTCCTCCTGACAAGCCCTCTAAGAGCTGGAAGTGAACTGTGAACCCCGGACTGAAATGATAGAAACAAGATTGCCATGAAGACGAACCACCTCCTGAATGTAGATACGAGCCAACCTCTCGGCACTAAAGGTAGTATGAATAGGAAATGAGTGTGTTGACTTGGTCAATCGATCACGATGACCCAAATGTTGTCAACACCTCTAGAAGTCTGAGGCAACCCCACAATGAAGTCCATAGTGATACGCTCCCACTTCCACTCCGAAATGGGTAATCTCTGGAACTCGCCACCAGGCCTCAAATGCTCGGCCTTCGCCTGCTGGCAGAATAAACAACGGGATACATAGTCGGTAATATCTCTCCTCATACCGCTCCACCAATAATGCTGCCTCAAATCACGATACATCTTAGATGTGCCCGGATAGATAGAACATTTGGAATCATGGGCCTCGCTCAGGATCAACTGAATCAAATCCCCAGCTCTCAGAACACACAACCAACCATTGAATCTCAAAACCCCATCCGAATCTAAGGTAGCCTGTCTAGCATCACCAGCCAACACCCTATATCTGAATGCCACCAAAGACTCATCCTCGAACTAACAACCACGAATCCGATCTAGCAAAGATGACTGAACTCCCGCATAGATAAACACCCGTCTGGAATCTGAAATATCTAGTATGATCATCTGGTTAGCTAAGGACTGGATGTCCAAAGCCAATAGTCGCTCCGAAACAGAAAAGAAGGCTAGCTACCCATACTTCCTGCCTTCCGGCTCAAGGCGTCTGCTACTACATTCACCTTGCCCAGATGGTAGAGAATAGAGAGGTCATAGTCCTTCAGGAGCTCAATCCAATGATGTTGCCTCGAATTAAGGTCCATCTGGCTCATAAGTTACTGGAGGCTCCGGTGATCAGTGTAGATCTCACAACGAACCCCATATAGATAGTGCCTCCAAATCTTAAGCGCAAAAACTATCGCCACCAACTCCAAGTCATGGGTGGGGTAGTTGCGCTCATGTTGCTTAAGTTGCCTCGACGCGTAAGCTATAACCCGGCCTCGCTGCATCAATACACAACCCAAACCAACGCCGAATGTGTCACAATATACCGTGAAGCCCTAGCCTTCAACTGGAAAAGTCAATATAAGAGCGGTAGTAAGCAACTCCTTGAGCTTCCGAAAGCTCATCTCACACTCCTCTGACCACACGAAGGGAACATCCTGGCGAGTCAACCGAGTCAAAGGGGTTGCAATAGTAGGAAAACCCTCAACAAAGCGTTTGTAGTAACTTGTTAACCCGACGAAGCTACGAACCTCAATAACAGAATTGGGACTGTCCCAATCACGAATAGCCTTAATCTTTGTCGGATGAACCCTAATACCCTCCTTGGACACCACGTGCGCCAAGAATGCTACATACTCAAGCCAAAGCTCACACTTTGAGAACTTGGCATAAAACTGCTAATCTCTCAAAGTTCGGAGAACTATCCTGTCAAATGTTGCTCATGCTCACTCCGGCTCCATGAGTATACCAGTATGTCATCAATGAAGACGATAACAAATGAATCAAGGTATGACCTGAACACACGTGTTATCAAGTCCATGAAGGCTGTAGGGGCATTAGTCAACCCAAAAGACATCACAAGAAACTTATAGTGGCCGTAATGAATCCTAAATGCGGTCTTAGGGATGTCCGCTGCCATAATCCTCAGTTGATGGTACCCGGACCTCAAATTAATCTAAGAAAACACGACGGCACCCTGAATAAGCTGATCAAACAAGTCATCAATACGAGGCATGGGGTATCGGTTCTTTACCGTCACCTTGTTCAGCTGCCTATAGTCAATGCACATCCTCATAATCCTATCCTTCTTCTTCAAAAATAGAAATGGAGCACCCCAAGGTGACACACTCGAACGGATGAACCCCTTACCTAAGAGGTCCTCTAACTGAACACTGAGCTTCTTGAGCTCTGCAGGAGCCATCTGGTAAGGCGGAATAGAAATAAGACGGGTGTCGGGCTCCAAATCTATGGCAAAATCAATGTCACGCTCTTGGGTAGGCCAGGTAGGTTTGTAAGGAACACATCTGCATACTCTCTAACCACAGGAACTGAGTCAACTGAAGGGCCCTCCCTACTAACATCTCGAACATAGGCCAAATCAGCTAAAACACCCAGAAGCAACCAACCACCTAGCCCGCATAAAAGAGAAGATCCCCGTCGGTGTGTGACTATGAGCACCCTGCCATAACACCGGGGGAATGCCAGGCATGGCTAAGGTAACGGTCTTGGCATAGCAATCCAAGACCGTAAGGTAGGGGATAACCAATCCATGCCCATAATCATATCGAAATCAACCATATCTAGCAAAATAAGATCAACTCTAGTATCATAACCCTGGTCACTAAGAAAGATCGCAATACCTGATCCACTACTAAGGACTCACCCACCGGGGTCGAAACATGAACCGACTCTGCCAAGGACTCGTACCTCATACCCAATCAGGGAGAAAAATAAACAACTACATACGAGAATGTGGACCCGGGATCAAATAATACTGTAGCAGGCTGATGGCATAATAAAAGCATACCTGTGATGACATCGTCTAATGCCTCAGCCGCCGCCGAGTGTTTGAGTAATAGCAATGAGATTTCCCAATATCATGCTAAGAATAGCTAGGATTTCTAGAAGAAGATGCCATCCCTGAGCACCTCTGCCCGGTGCGTCCGATCTACCACCTGACCTACCTCTCCAAGCTCCGCCTCTGGTACCATGTCGGTTGTCCCGACGGTCCTGATCCTGACCACCACCTTTAGCTGGAGAGGGTACTGCTGAAATTGGTCTAGGTGCAAGAGGAGCTGGTACAATCACCCCTCGCCCTCGCCGGGGGCACCCTCTGGACCAATGGTCAAGAGCACCAAAATCATAACACCCTAAAGTTGAACGCCCTGTAGTAACCCGACTGCGGTAGGAAGGGAGGGAATCTGATCCCCTCGAACTCTGGCCCATACTCGGATCACCCTGCTGATGTTGGCCTCCCTAAGAAACATGTAATGCCGCCTGAACAGGCCGGTTGGATTGACCATGTTGGAACCTCTGGCGGGGCCTATCATAAGAGTCCATCCCTCTAGTCTAGGACCCACTGTAGCTTCCCTAGTAGTGTGCCTTCTTATCGCTGCCCCTTGGGCCTCGCGATGAATATGCTTCATGGATCAGGCATGACCGACCACATCAAGAAATGAACGGCCGGCTGAAACCAAATCCTTTATGTCGACCCTCAGACGGTACCGCAACCCACGTACAAAACAACGAACTCTCTCATCCTTCATAGGCAGGATCATGGTAGCATGGCAAGACAACTAATGAAACCTCGCCTCGTACTCTGAGACGGTCATATGGCCCTGCTCCAATCTAGAGAACTGATCACAAAGCCTATCCCTGATGCTCCGTGGTATGAATAGGGCCAAGAAAGCCTCTAAGAATTCACCCCAAGCTATAAGAGGCGATCCAGCTGGCCTGGACTCTCGATACGTGCGCCACCACTTCCTAGCTGGCCCACGAAACTGATGAGCGGTGAAGTCGGCTCCTCTCGACTCCAAGAGGCCTAATGACTATAGTTGCTCCTGGCAAGTGAGCTGGAACTCGTAGGCGTCCTCTCATATCGCCCATGAGAATATCGTCAGTGCCAACCTCTGGAATACCCCGAGCATCTTCTACTCGCGCAGTGGCATCTCCCCGTCCTCTAAGTCTGGCTAGGAGGCCACATGAACTAGTGGCGGCTGAACCTCTGGTGCCGCTACAGCAGGCTGACCCTGCGGGAGCTAGAGCTGGTGCTGGGGCTGGTGTATGTCGCATCTCCCTAATAGCTGCTAGTATCTGAGTCAACAGGGCACAAAGATCAGGAGCTGCAGCTGGTGCAGGTGGTGGCTGGGCTGGCCCCGTCCCCACTGGATGTGGAGGTACAATGATGCCTGGGACTCCTCCTCCCTATCTCGAGCCAGTGATGTGGCCCTGCCTCGACCTCGGGGTCGGCATCTACTCCAAGTTGGGGATCTGTCTGCAGGCACGGGTGCATCACCCCCGGTTGCGTCGCCTCGCGTGTGAGTCATCCATCAAAAGAGTGAAACAAGTGAGATTTCAAGGAACCAATAAGACACACATCGCACGAAAGTGAAACAAAAAAGGAAATCTTTCTAAAGACATCCTGCAGCCTCCCGAAGATAAGTTACAGACGTCTCCGCACTAATCCGCAGAACTCTACTAAATGTTATCTCTATACAAGTGAGACCAGTGAACCTGGGGATCTGATACTAACTTGTCACAACCTGATTTCTCGAGTCATGATGGCACCTACTATAACCCACCAGTAGGTAAGCCAACATGTAACCCGAAATAGCAAGTAATGAGACTGAGGGCAGAAACTAAACAAGAGTAGGCAAAATATAAGATAACAATATAAACAGGCGGAAGCAAACCGAAACATATATATACAAATAAAGATCCCTCCCAGAACCTGGAAGTCACTAGTACAGAACTACTAACAAAACGAGTACAAGTCTAAAAAATGGACCACAAAAAAATGGACTGTCTCGAAAGGTACAAGACAAGTCTATATACAGATGGAGACTGAAATAGTACAAAATGTCGTGTGCTTACCCCCGTCTCCGGATCAGACTGCTCCAAGAATGATGTCAACGCTGGCCACTAGTGCTCGGACCTGCATCACGAAAACAAATGCAGAGCGTAGGATGAGTACCAAAAAAACAGGTACCTAGTAGGCATCATAAGCCAACTGAGCTTGAAGAGTAAAGGCAATATGAAGAGAAGGAATAGAACAAACAGAGGTCAAGAGTGGAAGTCTAAGTAAACAATGGAATGCACACAAGTGTAGAAAGAACTAACTAAAGTAATATATAAGCTAACTACAGCTAACTAGACCCCATAAGCCTAGAAGGTACACTCGTGCGCAAGTTTAAATGAAACCCGAACGGACCCCATAAGCTCGAATAGTACACTAAATAACTATAACTAAAGAGAACAGAACCCAAGACCGGAGAACATCAAACCAGAACATCAAACCCAATTAGTAGAATATGACAGTACGGAGGCTGGACCTCGAACCGAATGCTTACCAGAAGTACCCAAGTAACCAATCACAAGTATCAAGTAATTGAGGTTGGACCTTTAACTAGATGCTCTATATAAGTATCCGGGTGATCGAGGCCGGACCTTGAACCGGATGCTCTTCAAAAATATCAATGAAATCGAGGCCGGAGCTCGAATTCGGATGCTCGACAAAGTTGCCAATGTAGCTGCTGAAAGAGTCTCAATCGATTCATGATCATAAATGTCTGTGGAACGCCGTCCACACTTAGCCAATCAATGTAAGTCCTTGGACTGAATCGAAAACCAACTTCAAATCATGAAGCGGAACCCAGTGTCACCGACGTAACTCGTGAAGCCGTAGCATCAGAGGAATAAGGATAACTATCGTCGGAGCAAACGTATCACCTAGCTAAGGCCAAAACTATCATACTCAAGTCTGCTACACCAGTCTACAGGGATCTAAGTCGACCGAGTGACATCGGGGTAAAACTAAGGCCTAACAGTTCCGAATCACGCATTTCTAAGGCAAGCCCTAGTCAAACCTAAACTAAGGCCCAACATACTTCAATAAATAGTAATCAAGCATACATGTACTCCACATAGCAAAGAGGGTCAATTAATAACACATAGCATACTTACAGTTACCCGATAATTCCTTATATTGGTCGAAAACATGATTTCTAAATACCTATGCATGATTCAATAACTACCCAACCCAAATCCCAACTAATCAACATGCATTCACATGCTCGAGCTCAATCTAAGAGAGGGAAGCCGTATCCTACCTGTAGGCCGATCACGCGTGCTCCAAATCACTTCTCCGGAGCTTTCCCTTTTCGAACGGCCTCGAAATGCTGCCACGCTATAAAAAATAGCGTCAAAATGTTATTACGATCGTTTAGACACTAACATCACAAGAAACAGAGACAAACCAATTTCGGGGTCAAAATGGGGAAAGTGGGACCTGCGTTGGAAATTCTAGAATTAACTCCAAAAATAGGTCATAATCAGTTCCCCGAGCTCATGTCCCAAAATGGGACATAATTTGGGGCTCGGAATGAGTCTGGAGGCCTCGAGAGTCGAACGAAAGGTCGTTCTGGACCAAACTCGACATTCCGGGGATAACTGCGCTGACGAAATTTTCATCCGAGCACGTTTTCCAAGAATGTTGACCAAAGTCACCTTAGGCCAAATTTCAAAGGCTAAAACGCCTAATGATCCAAACTCACATCGAAGGCCTCGATACTCGTGCCAGTCATGCTACTAGCCTAGCTTGGCCATTTCGGAGCTGATGGAACCGTCAGAATTCCATTCTGAGGTCGTTACATGACGTTTCGACTAAAGTCAACTATTTAAGCTTTAAGGTCTCTAAAACACGGAAAGCTGCACAAGATCCAAACGAACGACCAAGCGACCGAACAGTCAGTGCCAGCAAGTCATAAATGATTTGGGGTCGTTATAGGAACGCTCTAAACGACAAAAAGAAGTAGGGTACACAGAAATGACCTGGAGGCTCATTACATTATTGTAATTTTTTCAAATGGTAGAAAATTTTAGAAAATATGGTTAAAAAAGATTGTGTAATTAGGTAATTTTTCCTATTAAATGCACATCACTATCATGTATACTAATCCTAACTATACTTTCAAACAATATCACTAGTTAAGAGTTTTATACCATAGAATGAGAAAATACCTTCAGATACATATATTCCTAAAAAGAAATAGTCTAGATTAGTTATATGCATAATTAAACCATCCTCAATTCATATTTTACTGTCACCGTCCCCAATTCATGCTTTAATAACAATCAAACTATATGTATCTCATCAGCCTCCCACTCCACATCCTCTACCACATTTATCTCTTCCTTCATTCTCCTCGCCACGATTTTCACCATTAAAATTTTAAAATTGAAATTTGGAACAAGAGCACACTAATTTGAGGTTTGTATCTACTTAACAATTGTTCTAAGTTATGTATATGTGACAAATTTTTATTTGTCATGTCTTCTGATTTTCAAAAGTTAAGGTAAAACTCTATTGATTTAAGATTTTCTTAATTTAATTTTCTCCAATGAAAAATCATCAGCGCCAACTCATCATTTTCTTCGACTCCGAGATGTTGATGGTAAGTCATAGCCACGGAGCACTGTTTCTCACATCAACAAAGCAAAAGGTGAAGCAAACACCGTCGTGGTTAGATGTCAAATCAGCCAAAAAGTTTCAATAAGCAGAGACTTACGCATATATCTAGCACATTATTGATATATCTAACACATTAATGAGCAAAGATTATATGTTTCTAGTTTTTATCAGTGTATCTGATTAAATGTATATGTGTTTGACAAAATATACGCATGTATTGGAGATTTACGCATATATTTGACACACTATATATTAATGTATCTCGCACATTATTGATGTATGTAACACATTATTGAATTAAGATTATATGTATCTAATTTTTATCATTTTATTTAATTAAGTGTAAATGTATCTAGTAAAATATACGTATGTATCTGAATAAGAGTTCAAGAATCCATGTTAAGAAGTGTAAATTTTACTGAATCGCCAAAAAAATGGATTTTAATTGTTTTGATTTTTTTTAGGAATTGTAATATGTCATATCCTCTAAAGTTGTTAAAAGAGTGATTTTCTCCTTCATTAATGACTTTCAATTATATCCCTTAATTAGACGTACTCCTTCATTAATGATTTTCAATTATAAATCTTAATTAGACACACTAATTGATATGTATTTGTCTTACATGTATCTTGGATACATGTATCTAGAAGAGGCAGATACATATATCCGAGGCCGAAAATGTGGTAATGAACGTAATATTGCAATTTGCAAACTAGCGTGAATCTAAGTAATTAACTTCTAAAGAAGTGGATGTAAATATCCATTTTTTTATAGAGTTTTTGGAACAAGATAAAGATTACGTCAATAGTTGAGATCATTCCTCCATCCGAGTATTGAATGCATTATTGTTATGAGGTAATACCCATGTAGTAACGTAAGAAACCAAGTTTTATTATTGGTCCGTCCAATTTATGTATGTCTCATTTAGAGATGTAGAAGCAAAGAAAAAGCAAATAATCCACATGAGTATGAAATACATTGTTATTAGGAGGTACTACACGTGTATCAAACCTCTAATTAACCGTAGAATATTCCAACAATTCCTCTTAAGTCATGAGAATCTAAATTGCTCAATTGATTGACTATGTGAACTTTATCTTCTTGATAAAGATTCGAATTCTCATAATTCTTTTTCCTATTTCTCCATTTCCTAGCCCCAATTATTTTTAAAAAAAATCCATCCATCCCATAATTGGAACACAAGAAATAGACCCGAGAATGACTCCTAGAAGTCTAATGATATATACTTCTTTTTGCCCACATTTTTATTTCATAGTTATCTCTTTCAATTTCAAGGACAAAATTATTTTTCTTCTAGAGAATATCCCAAATGGAATAGGGTCTCTCATCAAGGCTATCAATGTAAAAAAGTTTAGCTTTTATTCTTCTTTTGACCTTTTGTCAAATATAGGATAAGAATTTCATCACTATCCAATATAGTTGTCTCCAAGGTGGTTGGCAAAATTGACCTTGACAATAACTTGGAATGACAAAAAAGACTTTTTCTATTTAATTTGCGCCCTTCTTAAAAAATTATAAATAAAAAGTTTATTTTACTATATCACCCCTGAAATATAATAAATATAATGTCTTGAAAAATGTAATAGAGAAATGACTATAATTAATTATAAGGGTACATTAGAAACTAAGTGTTAAATTATTCATTAATTTCATAAAGTGGACAAATATTGTTTGACACACAAAATAGTATAGTAGACAATTATTGTTGAACGGAAGAAGTATATTTTAAAATAGACAACAAACTCAATGTAATCCCACAAACAAGATCTAGAGAAGTTGATATGTACGCAGACTTTATCACTCACTTGTGAAAGCAGAGAGAATGTGTTTAATTCCAATAAGAGAATGGTTAAAAAGATGGATAGAGCAGATTGAAATTTGATATTTTATTCACAGTAACACTACATAATGTCAAATTTGCAATCCTCTTCATGACTACAGAAGGGAAAAAATGCAAATAAAAAAGACAATTCAGTTCTCAAACATCAAATGTGGGGGAAAAGCAAACTAGGACAAACAATTTCTAAAGGACAATATGGATAACAATTAGGCAGAAGCCTTCTCCTCTTTGTCAATTTACTCAACAGCCAATGGAACAAGTTGAGCCTGAATCAAAACAAAATAGAGAAGTTCCATTAGTAGTTGCTTTAGACAATTGGAAAAGTGCAGAAAGCAGAGAGACTTACCAGCTTGCGGAATTTGAGAGCATAAAACATCTCAAGATAACGACGAATTTCAAGACGATCGAGCTTGGAAACGTGCTTCCAGAACCCGTAAACAGCAGCTAGTGTCAACAGCCGATCGGAGTAGATTTGCCATGTGTACCTACAGCAACAGGAGATTAGAATCACTTTGAATTAATGCACTCAATAATGATCATGTGGTAGGACGAAAAGATGAGCAGCTTACTTCTCTTGTATACGCTTAAGGCCACCCTCAGAAATGGCTTCCCAATGTGAAGGGTCTACCTTACATTTCTCAAAGAAATCAGCCAGAAGATCAGCAGCCTGCTCGCCATGGTATGGATCAATTTGGAAACCAGACTTCCCGTGAACGATGATCTCAGCTGGACCACCTTGATTTGTTGCAAATGTAGGCAAACCGCAGCTCATGGCCTCAACAACAGTCAGACCAAAAGCCTCGTAGAATGCAGGTTGCACGAAAGCTCCCCTGGTGTCAGCAATGTACCTGTAGAGTTCCCCATTCCTCACGCGGTTCATCTGGGAAGAAATCCATCGGAACTGGCCATTCAAATTGTGAGTCTTTATAAGTTCATACATCTTCTTCATCTCTGCCTGCTCTTCCAAGTCTTTGGATTCCTTTCTTCGGTCTCCACCAACCACAACAAGGTTAACCAACTCCCTTAGTCGTGGATTCTTAGCATACCACTCGACGAGTCCAGTTAAATTCTTCACTCGGTCCAATCTTGCCATGGTGAATATGATGGGCTTATTCCTGTTCTTCAATACACACCTGATATAGGAACATAAATCAATTCAGTACAAACTTGTTTATATCAGTAAACACAATTTTGCACTATTATAGAAACATACAGGTGTTCTTCATTCTCGACATCGCTAAACAGCAAGTCTTCGATTTCAGGGTGAAAAGTTGTCAATCTCTTTTCCTTTTCGGAGTATGGGAAATAGAGATTCACATCAGCTCCTGGTGACACAATGTTGAATTTGGGATCAAACACGTCAATGCCATGAACAACTCTATACAATCCAGGCATTGTGAAGGCCATGTGGCTCTCATACTGTCCAACGGTGTCCTTGCTAAAAAAATTGAGAAAAAAGATTTAGGATCAAACACAACGAAACAGGAAGAAGAACAATTTAATCAGAGCACGAAATTGATGTCATACCTTCCTGCTATCTCCTGGAAGGTGCTGGTGATGATGAAATCAGTGTGATTCATTGCTATAAGATCAGCGGTAAACTGAGCTGAGAAGTGATATTTCTCGTCAAATTTGTTCAAGTAAATGTCAGAATCAGGATATTTGGTTTTCTCCAATGCATGAGCAATGGTGCACTGCAGATCAAGGCAAAGTAGACAAAACGGAAGAGAATTCTTAAAACTTTGAGTTCCAAATGAAAGGAAATGCAAAGTTAATCTTATACATGTGACCAATGTTACAGACCTGTGTTACACCTAACTTGTGAGCCAACAAGGAGGCAGCGAGGTTTCCCTCACTATAGTTTCCAATAATAAGGTCGGGCTTAGCTTGCAGTTCTGCGGTTATTTCTTTCCCCACATCCTAATGTATTAAAAGTCACAATTTTAGTGTAAGTAGAAAATTGCTGCAAAAATCAACTAGAAGATTGAAAAATGAATACAGAAAGGTTGCTTCACCTCAATGAAAGTCTCCATGTATGGCCAGACTTCAAAACGAGAGATCCATTTGCGAACAATGCCCTTTTCAGTCCTAAAGGGGACCCTAAGAATATGTGAATGCTCAGTTCCAAATACTTTCTCAAGTCGCTGACCACAAGTGGTACCAACTGCATCAGGCAGAAGCCGAGTAACCTGCGAATTTAAACAAAGATCAGATGTTGCATTAGAACAAATCAAAATCCTGCATAATCATAATCTATAAGCACAATTTCTGAGAATACTAACAATAAGAATACGTGGTTTGATATCAAGTCCTTGCTCCTTTATGCGCTTGAGCATCTCACGCTCCAAGGCAGGAACTTGATCCAAAATATAGACAACCTGCAAATTAAAGGAATGGGAACTCAGCACTTGCAGCAATAGGTTTCGAAGGAATAAGACAAAGAGATCACAAATAAGCAATGCACCTGGCCACCAGTGTCGGGGTAACCCAAGACATTTTCCTGGGCGAAATATCCATGAGGTGAAAGTATAACTACATTGAAAACCATAGGAATTCTACTAAGGAACTTCTCAAGAGTACACGAGTCAGGAGCCTCGAGGAGATCCAGGAGCATGCAGATCATCTCTAGAACACGCTCTGCGGTGTCACCCCAACCCCTCTCCAAGCCAATTTCTTGGAACTTGTGCTCAAATGCCGAGTATGACGTTTCTGGGGAAAGGGTGGTGAGGTATTCCTCAGCCTTCCTCAGGACTTTTTGGAGAGTATACAAATTCTGAATTCTATCATTTAGCATCATTGTCTGCACAGAAAATGATAGTTGGAACATGTTAATCATTTATTGGATGCAAAAATACTGGAAATTAATTTAGCGGAGGAAAAGCACTATCAGAAACAGTAAATTTACCTTTCCCTTGTAGTGGTGAACTCGAAGAAACTCGAGAAGAGGGGTCATGCTTTCCTTGTCATGGAACATTTTAGCAGAGAGGTGCCTGTTGAGGAATTCAACTCCATTTCCAATTGATTTGGTGAGGGTTGGTTTGGGAAATGATGCAGTGAAGGGCTCAAAATCCAATTCAAGAACAAAGTTATCGTTGGAACTGCATCAGGGAAAATCACAACATTAATCAAAATGTTAATTAGATAACTAATCATCAAATTCAAACGTAAAACTTACGTTCCGTTAACAAGTTCTTCCTTGAATTGCAAAAACTCAGGCACAGTCAGCTCCTCAACAATAAGAGCATTAACATTCACACGGACATATTCCCACACACCGGGCCTCAGACGAATAGCAAGTGCAACCCATGGGGGTAAAACAATTGCTTCCTAGTATGACGAATAACACATAAATATTTCAAATGCAAGCACAAACTGATAGCTTAGTAAGAAAATTCAATACAATAAAACCAAGTTACCTGAGTGGATTTCAGGACTTCTTCAAAGGCATGATCATTCAGTTTGTCTTTGTCTTCTTTGTGAATTGATTCAAACTCAGCCAGCAGCTGGTGAGGTTTCAAGATCCCTTTTCCGTGGCTTTCGATCCTAATACACCAAGAATAACTCATGATTAAACTACTTATGCTTGTACAACATACCAAGCGAAACTAAACGGGCAAACAACAGCAACTAAATCAAAAGGCAAGAAGATTGCTCTAAAACCATACCTTGAAAGAAAGAGCAAAATTTCATTGCGATGAGCAGCCAAAGTAGCATCAAGACGTTCACGAAGGCTGTGAACACGAGTCAGAACACGTTCAGCCATTGCACCTGCAAATCCTCAAGATGACTTTCAACACACAAACAAAATACTGTTAACTCAAAAATCATAAAAATATTTAACATATTACTACTATTATTATTAAAAGAGATGAGATTGTGGGAAAAATAAGTCACCTAATTTTCCAATGATCTAGAATATAGTAGTACAAATTTTCAACCCCACCTAGCACTACTACTATAATATTTTCCAAAAAAATAAAAATATTCTAGTAAGTTTTTCAATTCAAATATCCTACCTAAAATCATAAATTTTTTGGTTTTATTTCATGAACTTCATATCTAATCAAACTAACGTATTTCGAAATATGAGAGGGACGGAATAATAAAAACTAGCAGACCTACCAATATAATGACATGAGAGTTATCAAATAAATGCAGAATACAATACGTGACAACCAAGATAAATGTGGCCCAATAAAAACACAACAGAGAGAACTTGCACTGATCTTCCTATTATTAAAAAAAGGGAAAAGGCTCAAATATGCCATCGAATTTTTAGAAAAGGCTCATTTATGCCATCCGTTAAAAGTTTAGGCTCATTTATGCCATTGCTGTTAAAGAAAAGGCTCATCCATGCCATTTTTTTTAACTCCGGTTTTTGCAAAAACCATTTTTTTACTACACCAAACATGGTTTAACACTTTTCTATTGGTGTTTTTGGATCAAATGTACATTTTTTTGCTTGTTTTTCTTTAAAAACACCAAGAACACATGAAGAACATAAACAACTCCAAAATTTTCAACATCTTCAATTCTTCACGAAATCATCTCAAATTTCGGCTACACCATTAATTTCTTTTTTAAAAAAACAAAAATTCTAAAATCATTTGTAGAGTTCAAAAAATTCACCCATATTTAAAAATATATATTCCAAAAAACAAAAATACAGTCCCAAAATTTCAAAATTTGCTTTGATTCTTGTTTTTACCATTAGATCTTTGTTGACTAGTGTTTTTTGAGTTTATGTTCAAAATTTCAAATGATTTGAAGTTTTGGAGAATCTACCATTAAAGAATGTTCAAGTTTTGAAACTTCGAAAAAATTTCAATTGGATCTTGTTGAGTTAGGTTGAATTCGAGCTTCAAAAGAAATTGAGTTTTGGTATCTAGCTCGGAGCGAAACTACTCTTGAAATTTGAGGCGATTCATGAAGAATTGAATAAGTTTGAAATTTGGGAATTGTTAATGTTCTTTATGTGTTCTTGGTGTTCTTAAGGATGTGAAGTAAAAAATGTGCATTTGATCCAAAAACACCAATAGAAAAGTGTTAAACCATGTTTGGTGTGTAAAAAATGGTTTTGCAAAACCGGAGTTAAAAAAAATGGCATGGATGAGCCTTTTCTTTAACAGCAATGGCATAAATGAGCTAAACTTTTAACGGATGGCATAAATGAGCCTTTTCTAAAAGTTTGATGGCATATTTGAGCCTTTTCCCTTAAAAAAAATATATGTTACTAGTAGTCGTATTTCACTGTTTTACTTGGACCACACAATAATTAAACAATTAAATAAAAAACACATACTATATATATTTGATCAATAGGTACCCTTCATATATTTATTTTAAAAGGAATAAAGTGAAAGAATATGCCATCTAGCATCTAGTAAACAACAACAAAATTTCCCCTTCAACATCTAACACAAAAAACAAAAAACTAGGAAGAAATTGTGACGAAATCAAATACTAAAACATTATCATGAAGATAAAATACGTCTTGAATTAGAACTACTTTTTTTTTAATCATTCAATATCTGAAACTCAAGTCTGACTAAACAAACTAAAGATAAAAAAGAATCTTAACCATTCCACCAAGCTCGAAAACTACTTGTTTAGACGCAAGGAAACAAACAAAATAGCTAGAATAAGGAAACAACAGTTTGAGTAAATGAAAAAAAAAACAGAGAGAAGAAAAACAGAGCAGTACTAACAGGAGAAAAAGAAGAAAAGAGATGTGAGGATTTTTGTTTCTTATTTTTGATTTGTCTTCTCGACAAATTATGTTTTATGTTTCAAAGGATAACGCATTGTTTTCTAGCAGTGATGGTTTCGAATAGACTTTTCTGTCAATAAATTTTGTCAAAGATTTGGAAAAAAAAACAGAGGAAGTAAAATTAGAATTTGCAGAGTATAACTCTAGAACCTGACTAATTGAGGAAACAGACTTTTCTATCAACAAACGAAAAAAAATTTTGCAAAATGATCATCATGTAACAAAGCAGAATATGACAAAAAGAGGTGGTAACAAAAAAGGATACTCTGAAAATCGAAAGGTAGATGAAGAAGAGTAGTAGTGCAAGCAAATGCAACTGAAAATTATTCCTTCTTTTTTTTAACATCTACGGATGAGAAAAAGATAAAATTTGAATGATGATGAATGAGAAACAAAATTCTTACGCACCGACGTAACATAAAGAAATGTGAGTTGCAGGTTTTACCTTTTTTTGAATAAAAAGGAAAGAGAGGAATATTGAAAGGAATAAATAGAGGGAAGTAATGAAATGGATGGAGGAAACACAAAGATGGAAATCAAAAGAAGCAAATGAAAGAGTGTTGCTTATGAATGGTGATGAGGAATGGAATGGTAGAGGTCCCTTTTTATACAAAACAAAATGTGTACGTAGAGTCTTCTCAAGTGGATCACTTTATTTATTATACAAACAAAATGCTACGAATATCAATCAATTCTTGCTAAGTGCCTAGTAAGCTCTTTTTAAGAAACACCATCACATCACACTGTATACTTAATTAGAGGTTTCAGATTTAAATTCTAAATATATAAAAAAAAAATTATAATCAAGGAGGGTTTTCCTTGACTAGGCCCTACATGATATGAATTCAGATTAGTTAGACTCTAGTATAGATATCGAATACCGAATAAGAAAAGAAAAACTTTCTTAAAAACACAATTTTATAATTTCGGATTTGCTCATCCAAGAAAAATGTTCTTTTTAAAAAAAAAAATCATGAAAAAAATATGAATTTTCTTTTTCATATTTGATACGTAAGTAAAAAATATGATACTAAAATGAATTGTATATTATAATCTAGAAAAATAATATTGAAGTTGAAGAGTGATCAGAATAGGGGGCTAAGATGAAAATGAAGTGTGTCTGAAACTTAAAAGGATGGAAGAATACCATTAATGTTACTAATAAAACTTATTTTTCCTGCTTTCACAAGAGAGGAAAGACATTTACCTTCATTTTTTAAATAATTTATTTTCTTAGAAAAAATACTTTTCAAAAGAAATTATTAATTGAACTTAAAAAAAAGCAAATAAAAAGAAAATGTTTCTTCCTTCATACCAAACACAACCTATAGAAAATAAAGGATAACTTGATGTACTTAATGTTAATTTAGGAAATGATCGCACTTCAAGAGGTATAATTTAGTAGATAATCTTATGGTTCCAACTCATAATTTATAAATTATATAAAGATAATTTTATCTTCACTTTAAGATTCACTTCAACTTTATGATTTATAATTTGTAGTAACTATTTTAAATTATTTATCCATTTAACTTTTTTGGTACAAATCTCATCTCACGGTAATTGTGGTAGTTGTTGGCCGTTGAGTTCATTGAATAACCAATTACCTCTTTTTCAATTTTCTTTTTTTGAAAAGAAAGAAAACTAAGTTCACATTTTCAAGACCTTGGGTTTGACATGAGAAAAATAATACCATGAAAACAATATATAGTGCTTGATCACTTTATTTATTTATCCAATGTTCGATATTTATATTGTAAATTCGTCTAATTAAGATTTATATTGTATAATTAGGGATGTACATCAGCTGTTTTGTTTTATATACTATCACTATGATTTATCGATTTTCAGTTTTTAAATACAATAAATCAATAAGATATCTTTATCGGTTTGATCCTTAAAGATTCGATTTTCGATCTAACCAATAAAAAATTGCTTATAAAACAAATATATGACTTCTTCAATAATTTAATGCGACAAAATAATAATGTAACTAATTTACAGAACGCTCATAAAATAGAAACAAGTATAGCTAATATGAAAAGAACTATATATAAGTGCAACACAACGAAAAAATTAAGAGGAATATGGTTCTTACTTTAGGTTTTGAAGTTCTGTATAATGTGAAATTGTAAACTCAAAGTTAATATGAAGTGTGAACTGAAGGCTAAAGGACACATACACTAACCAATAAAATACGGAGATTAATATTTAATATTTATATATGGGTAAAGTAGTAAATCACTACCTTCTTAATGAGTTATTGGGTAAATATTTTTAAAATCAAAATTCGAACCAATAATTTGATAAATTTTCTTTGCAAAATCATTATAAAAACGGTTAACCTAATAACTCAATAACAATAAACAAATAACATTTTTTGTGAGTTTAGTTTTTACCACCCCTGCGTATAAATCTTAATTAAAGAAAGAAATGATACATATATATATATATAATTAATTTAAATTTGTACCACATAAGACTTTTTTAAAAAAAGCAATTTATTGCTGATTATTTTTATTTTGGCGATTAAATTCGTAATTTTATTCATCTCACATAACAATTTTGTCCAATGAAAATGTTTTAACATGCATGTACCTTCCTTCCTACTCCCCTTGTCAGTATGTCTTCCAGTTTCACCGTTGTTTTATCCAAAACCACTTTTGGTGCTTCTGTATTTAACACTAATCCAATGGACTCATTCTTTGTTGAGTTTAATATTGGTGGACCCGACCCGTTTCCTTAATAATGACTTTAAAACCTTTTTTTATGTCAATTTGTTGGGGCTATACTATATTTGATTTGTGCTCAGGATTTGACCTTTAAACTATTTTATTTGTTATGAATCGTTTCGTTTGAATTCAAGTTTTGATGGATTAGTTATGATGAAATAAGTTATGTTGGAATTAATCATGATGGGATAAGTTATGTTAAGATTATTTTTTATTGAGTGTTTGGTTTGTTGTATTCAAAATAATAAATATGAAGAACAACATATAAGTTTACAAAAATACCCTTCATGAATGTGAAAAGTGATGTATAAAAAGTGTTTAAAGGGACATTTTTGTCATTTAATCATTTTATTCCGGAATAAGTTATCCCGGGATTACTATACCACCCATGGGAAGGAATAACTTATCCCGGTACTAATTATTAATCCCGGGATAAGTTATTCCAGACTTGCCAACCAAACAACAAATTAAGTGGCACTATAATTTAATCTCAAGACTATTTTAAGTTATCGTTAACATCAAACGACCCCTTAGTGTGTTTACAATAATGACATTTTTTTTATTACTTGCACAGGGAAAATAAAAGTTAATTGACGACAGTACTATGGTCTATGTTAATGTTTTGATTGTACTGGATTTCTTGAATTTTCAAAGGTTCCTTTTCTCTTTTGACTCTATCATCCTTAAACCAATTGCATCTTATATTACGTATTACGTGTGTTTTGAATTGAAATTAAGAATTAGATTTTCAAATTTATTTATTAATAACTTTATAGTATTACTCCCTCCGTTTCTATTTAGTTTTCACTATTTTATATTTCACGCCCCTTAAAAAAATAACATTATATATATATAATTTTTTATAGTATTTTTCAAGATATGGTTGTATTTCTTTACTACTATCAAATATTTTATAATAATATTCTTCGAATTTACAAGTGTATTCTTGAATATAACTCATTTTGCAAATTTGTAATTTTTCTAATTGTTTTTTTTGCAATTAATCTTTCTTTTTCTCTATTTAGAGTGGTTGTTCCTTTTCCACCTAGGAATTTGTTTCCTATGAATTGTACAAGGGTTTTTATTCCTTCTTGGAGGGACTTTTTAAATCCTTCTATAGTATTGTTTTTTATGATTCCCTTTGCATCATTTGACAATCATGTATACCAATTGCTTACTTTTTCGGTGAAAGTGTTTATCATAATTGTATGTTTTTCTTCATCAGAATAACTTACACACAAACATATATATGTGTGTGTATAATGATGTTAAAAATATTATTTTTTTAAAATTATGTATGCATTATGTAATGTTAAATTCATTTTTGACTTCCGTGTGTGCTAATCTTTTATAAAGATTTTGAAATAGTGATTTTTTTAAATTATATGCCACTTATATATGCACATTTTTCTTGATTTTCAATGTAGAGAAATTACGTAGGCATTTGATCATAAATTTATAATATTTTTTACTTTACTTAGAATTTATTAGATCATCAAAGATAAATTTATATTTAGTTATATTTTTGCTAAATATATTTGAAAAATGTTCATGCTTAAATGAGCTCCAATACAATTTCAAAAAATAAAAGTGAGTTGAAAAACAAATTTTAAGCTATTTTCAAATAAGAAATATAACTTTAAAGTTTTCCTAATCAAATTTTCAAATAAAATAATTTTCCACAAACAAAAAAATAATTGCTTATGGGCAAACTGGTCCACTTTAATTGTCATATACCATGTCATTTTTGTTGGTGGGTTCTAGAATAGGGTGTAGAATTATGACTTTGTTTCTCTCCTCCATAATATTAGCTACAAACCATATCCAATCCACCAACTACATAGACAAGACAAGAGGAATTAAATCACTTTTTGAAAAAAAATATTTCAAATCAAAACAAGATTGAATATTATATTAGAAATAGAGAGTAAGATACTACTTTTTTTCCTTCACGTGCAGATCTGATTGTTTATCAGGGCCAAGCATGTATAAATTCTGGTTGATATGGGAGGCAATGAGATTCGATTTCAGGACGATTCAGGGCCAAGCATGTGAAAATTATGGCTAATATGGTGGTGGTGAGATTTGATCTCAAGACGAAAAAAACTTATTCTCACCGGGTGTGTACACCAAACTAATGCAATTTCCATTATTACGGGATTTAATGAAGTAAAACACATGTTAATTAATTTTGGTTAAGTAAAATGAACTATAAATTTAAACACGTGACATGCATGTATTGACTTGGTGTATACACCCGGTACGGGTAAGTTTTACCCATCTCAAGACCTCTATCTGCTCTGATATATATCATGTTGAATTGTATAACTATCTCATCTAATCTAAAAACTTAATCTGTTAGATAGAGTACATTTTTATTAGTTAATTTATGTAATTTATGAAAAAATAAAACTTAAAATATAAATAAAATTTATGTAATTTGATTCAACAAAATATTACGAGACGAAAGGAGTAATTAATAAATGGAATTGTTGAGTAAGCTAATGTTGAGATTTTTCATTTTGGGTGTGGAAGTTGAAAGAAGTTTCTTGGCAACCAAAATCCAATGAATGTCAGCCAATGAATCCCACCGTTTTCCCTTTTCCACATAATTCTTTCAGACTCAAATTAAGGCATGACAAATAGATAGGAAAGTGATATCGTATGAAAGTCAAAGCCAAACACTTCTAGATAGAGGGCCAGGGTTCAAAATCGAATTATAATCGATAATTTGAACTGGAAAAAAAAAGCTATTGATTTATTGGTTTAGCTGTTACAATAACGATTTTGGTTTTTTTATTATTGGGTTATCGATTTTTAACGGTTTGAAGTTTTTTCTTAACGGGTTAATCGATAATTCGATAATAAATTAAATAATTATATTTATACAATTTGATATATAAAGTCCTTGACTTAGAGTTTAGTTTTATTGTTTTTTCTTTTTTTAGGTTTCTCAAACTTTCGATTACTCTACAATGTGACAGTGTTTGATTTTGAGCAAGATGCATTCTGACAACTCATGTGCATGGTTCATTTGGTTTGTCACCTTGTTTTTCTAAGTGATTTTTCATGATATTTTTTTTGTGTCATATTTTAACGGTTAAACCGATAATCGAACCGATAATGATCAATGACCAATAATCCAATAATCGATAAACCAATATCTTAACGATTCTATTATGGTTTAGCATGTCTACAAACCGATAACTTATAAGTCAATCAATTTACTTCAAAACTGAGTCGACCAATACGCAACCTAAACAAGGCCCTTTTATTTTAGCTTTGTCCACAATTTTGATTACTTTCTCCATTTTGATTTGTTGGGTTGATTTTAGTTTGGTACAAAATTTTAGAAAAATAATTATGATCTTAAATTATAGATATTAAAATGTATTAAAATATATTTAATTTTATGATCTAAAATATGTTACGTAGAAAGTTTAAAAAAATTTAAAAAAAGAATATTAAAAAAATCGGTTTAACACACTTGTCTAGAATACATAAATATCTACTGTTATATTCTCTCCTTTTTATAAAAAAAATATATGATATTTTTAGTTTGAACATACTTCTTAAAAAAATTACTCACTATTCAAAAATAAGATTTATTTCTATTTAAATATCATTTATAAATGTCTTGAAGAAAAATACTCTTAAATACTAACAAGTAACATTCATTTCATTTTATTTGATCATGTTAAATTGACACGTTCCTTAAAAAAAAATTATTAGTGGTGTATTTTATTAAAATAACATTATTAATTATGTTGTGAAATTCAAATTAAGGGTAAATTTAGACAAATAATCTGGTTTAAAGAAAAATTCGATCCTTTTTACTTCATTCTGCAAAATCTTTTTAAAAAAGTCATTTAAATCTAAATTAGATAATTAAGTGTCACTAAATATAAATAACTTAACAGAATAAATATGGTTGAAGTACATCAATTTAAATTAAATGTGTAAAACTCTATGCTCGGTGTATAAAACTTTAATATTGAAATAATTTTTATTTACTTACGATGTTCATTACTTGATTTACACACCAAATCAGAATAGTTGCAAGCAATCTAATACTATGTAGTCAAACTTGAAACACATGTGTTCGACAAAAGGTTTCACACAATTTTCACAGTTGGGTGTGATTCCAGTAACCTTGTCAAGTTTGATGAAATGTTGTTTGCACTCCTTTGTATGCTCTTAGACTGTAGTTCCAGCGATGGTATATTTGCTTATTTAAGTGAACTCGATCCTACTAAACGTTCATATCCTTGTATCGATTTCCACCTGCTCAATTCAAATTAGAATCTCCCTTTGATCCTGGTTCAGGTATGCTTACCACATTTCTTGGCTCCGCAAATTGTTATTCTTTCGTGGTTCTGGATGATTTCAAGGAGATCATTAAAATATTTGTAAGTCATTTTGATTCCACGATCAATGATCAATATACTTTAGATCAATTCCCTTATGATCCCGGTGCGAATGTGTTCATTGTAATCTCTGGTGGAAGCTTCCAAGTTCATCAATTGCACCCTGCGACATTTGTAGAATAATCTCTTACTCGTGATGGACACATTTCAGCTTTTTGGGTCAATTTTTTACATTCGTCCCACTATCAAACTTGCTAAACCTCTAATTGATAATGAATCAGTTATTTCTATTCGGGATCCAAGAATTAGTTCCAAGTTTTGGGCAATCACAGGTTCTAGAGACTGTGTGGAGGTGCTAAGAGTGTTTGAAGCAATTAAAAACAATTGGAGTTGTTTATTTGCAAAGTTATCGAATTGGGAGCAGTTAGGTGGAGTTGAAATGGGTGTTGAAACCTTTAACGCCATGTATTTTGATAGATGTTTATGGGTAACTGAGCATATTGGGGATCATTTTGATTATTCTCGTATGGAGTATAAGTGTGGCATTCCAATAAAAGAATTTCACACTTGCGATGACAAGGTGGAAATCTCCGAATTTATTGTGTCAACAATTTTTTTGTGCCAGATTTTAGAGTACCAATTGAGGGTTGTATAAAGGCAAAACAAATGGATGGCGTTGAGTTCTCCTTATTTTGTGTGCAATATTCTCACGAAAGCTCTATACAACCTTTCGCCAAACGATGATTTTGAATGTTACATGACTCCCCAATATGTTTCTTATTCCTTACCAGGTTTCATTGTTTCTGCCACCTTTGCAAATCGTCCATTTGATCCTGGTACACATGATATTCCTCTATCCTATGTTGCCAACGAGAATATGTTTCGAAATAGTAGTTTTGTTTCTACTTATGTTTTAGTAGTTACATTGTGGGGTGAACAAGTTTGTGGTCTTAGGCGGAAACATGTAGGCACTACTTCGTCTGAACAAGTCATTAATTTATTGGAGCTTCTTTTAGCACTGAATCTTGTTAGTTTGGATGTGAGCACTGGTTATAGCGACTGCAAGCAACTAGAGATATGTGACACATTGTTTAAAACAAAGTTAATTGCTACTAATGCAAGTGCTTCTGCTTGTCGATATGTATGTAGCAAGCAAAAAGTTTATCTCTTGGCGGACATAGCACATATCAGTGGCTCGGTTGCTTCTTTGGTCATTTGCTCTCCTTTCAAGTATTCAACGTTTGTTCCAATTGCTACACAATTTATGGAAAGTTTACACTACAATTGTGTTTGGAAAGAGCTTGTTTGCACTTGAAGGCTGTGGTAATGAGCAGACCACCTTTTATATTGTTTCCAGATTGGTGGTTGTTGCAGGAAATATAAAAGATAGCATACTATATTTTGCCAACGTTGCACAATTGGTCTTGGCTACAATTGGTAGGGAGTGTGCCAATGTTAGTCTTGGCATACTAACATTGTTTTTGACTCGAACCTTGAGGACAAGGTTCTTATTGGGGCCGAAGGTATTGTTATGAATGAGCCTAGATCACTATTGGCGAAGAAGCCCAATACCAGATTAAGTGGCTATGTGTGGGATCTGGGTTGATTAATAGTCTTTTGAGAGCAAAATAGGTTTTATGTGAATTATGATTATGCTTAGGCAAAGGCTATGCTTCTTATCCCCAATTCTCTCTTAGTTCCCTCATCCATTTTTCTTTATAGCTACTGTTATTGTTCGTGTTTTTCATATAGTAATTGCTCATTTTTGTATGAATCAAAGCTTGTTAGTTTGTTCTCTCTATTGTTTGTTGTTGAGTTGAGAAAATCACTTGTTACATAAATAACTTTTTAAAAGTAGTTTTCAAAAAATCAAATTAAGTAACTTTTAAGTTAAAAATAAATAAATAAGAAGTAGGGAGTACCTACTTTTAACATTTAATTTTTTTAAAGTTGTTTTTAATTTTGTCAAACACTCTAAAATCTAAAAATGACTTAAAAGTAGATTTGATAACTTTTAAGTCAATCCAAAGACTCATAATAACAAAAGATAGTACACGCTTTAAGAATTTCAACATACGTACGATGAGCAATAATATATATCAATATTTTGTGCGTTGAACAATGTGGCTTCATTTTGCAACCAACAAATCTATTGGCTGGTCTGGCCCCTGTGGGTTTAAGGGAACCCATAGTATCTCATTTCATTGTATGTGTCACGTGCTATATTGTATTCATTTTACATAAAATTAATATATTACATTTTGTCTCAAATTATTTTTCATATTTTTCTTTTATACTCCTCTTATGAATATCAATTAGGAAGCGTTTTGATTACCCTACCTTCATATATTCATCATCCCATAATTGAAGTATTCGTAAGTTTTCAAGAACAGGTTTTATTAAGAGTAAAATAAAAATATATAAATTATCTTGAATTTCTAAAATGACAAATAATTTGAGATAACAAGCTTTTAAAAATACGAACAAATAATTTGGATCAAAGAGAACAATAATTAACATCAAATTGATTAGTCGCGACATAGTTACCAAAAAATACTCGCGCAAAGTCATCGGACATGTGGTAGTCTCAAAGTAATGATAATATGAAAAATTAAAAAAGAATTGAATCAAGTCGCCATAAATAAGTTGACATATTTTGTTAAGTTCTTTAGTTTTAAATCTTAAAAAATTGACAATATTTTTACTCCCTCGTTGGTTAAAGTTATGTTGATATTAATAATGTAAAAATTAAATATTTCATCTTTAATAGTCTGCTTATCAATATTATATAATTTCTATACATGTATTAGTTATGTAAAATTATAAATTGATAATCAAACATCGTATCTAATATGTGAAATCCTATACACAACAATTAAGATGCTACAAAATAAAATAGTACTATCTTGCTCGTAGCTAGGAGTGCACATGATATTTTTCTACCAAAATAAATAAATAAATAAAAATAGTAGTACTAGTTATACAAAAAATTAAAGTACTCCTAAAGAGGAAAATAACCATTAATTTATGTTTGCTATCAGAAAATTCTATATTTGTGTGTACTTGCATTTTTTTTTCCTGGTAGAAGTGAAAGCCAGAGTGTGTTTGGTTCCACGGAATTTATTCCCAATGGAAATGTTTATTGGTGTTGCTCTTTTTTTATTTGATGTTTGACACCCACATTAAAACTCTACTAATTATTAGAATATCGTACATTATTTAATAGAAAATATTTTTATTTTGGTAACCATGTAAACTGTACGATTAACAAGCAAAATATAATACATCTAAAGAACACTCACCTCCATCAGAGCCAGCTAGTTACAATATTAGTTGTGCATAATGAACCTTGAACTAAATGCAAAGTATTCTATGTATAAATGCCCTACTCCTATATGTCCTCTTTGATTTGTTTAACAATTCAATTCTATGTTAACAAAAAATTGATTTAACTTATTTTTTCACAAAATAATTTGTATTTATTTTATTAATAAAGAGTGTTAATAGAAATACAAACAAAAGTAAATGATATCTGCCAATAATGAATTTAGTAAATTTTATTATTTATCTCTTTTATTATTTATTAAATGTCAAAACTACTTTAATAGTTCTCATTTTCACATTTCTTTTCTATATAATAGAAATATCTATTTTTCTTAAAAGTATCTTAGATTTGCCTCAAGTTTGTAATTGGGTTCCACAAAAATCTAATTTCAGACCTCAAATTTGTATTTGAGCTTCTACTTGCATTTTTTTCATCTTTAGCAGTTCCATATTAATCGGTTTCATTCCGACAGTCGATGGTTAGCTTGGGCGCTAATGGTATTTTCTATTTAGAATACCTAGACTAATGACAATCTTCCTTACTTGAATTGGAATCTTAAGCAGCTCAATTTCGATCTTCATTGGTCTGAGACGACCCTCTGTTCAAGTACCCCTTCTTCTACTCGAGCCTCGGCAGAGCATTTTTTATCTCATTCGTATTCTAAGGAATTCTAAACGACTCTTTCATATTGCACCGATGCTGAAAAAGATTGGACTATTCCCTACCGAGACAACATAAACTCTTCAACGGATCCTCCTTTTTTCAACTAGTAGATCGCCTTTTCTTAAGGTTTCGTACTACTACTCAAGTGATACGTGAATTGCTCAGGAGAAGTTTTTCTAATCGGATTGAAATCGTGAGACAGTTCGGTTCTCTAGACCCATCTGCCACCTTGGAGAAGGGGCGCGGTGTTGAAATTGTTGAATCAGAGAAATGGCTTTCTTGCTCGGTGATCCGTTAATGAAGTCATTCTGGATCCCTGACTCGTCTCATTCTGAGTCTTTGGCCAGTTTGACATCTGGGCATCGTCCCTTCTCTTGATCTACTTTGGTTACAGCTCGATAGTGAGTTTTGAGGGTCAAGTAAGGGATTGGGTTGAGAGGAGGATCACAGTCCTGCTATATACGAAATACTTAATAGCTAATGGTCGTATGACATCTATCCATCCATGCTGAAGTTTTGAGATTGAGGGCTTGGATCAAGGTCCTGAAAAGCGTGAAACACGGTAAGGACATTGATGAAGTATAAGCCTTGGCAAAAGACGAAGGCGGTAAGCGAAGCAAGCTACACCGGTCCTCCTTCGAAGTCGAAACCAAAACATCAAGCTTAAGGTTTGAACTAGAAAACTCCAGACCCATTGATCTTGAGGCAGCTATAGGGTCCTAAATATGATTATTCATGCACTTTGTCCAACACTGGTGAAATAACATAGGGTAACCATTTGTGGAAATCCTTATTTAAAACATATTCAATTTCTGAAAACTTTGTTCGAGTTTTAAGTTTGAAGTTTGAAGTTAAGCTCTAAAAATAAAATATGAAGAATGTATCAACTGAAAATTGAAAAACATATTCAATTTCTTAGCACAATCCTTCTTTTTAAGTTCGAGTTTTAAATTAAAAATAAAAGGATCATATTGAAGGCACCATATTATATATTTCATTGGTGAAGAGTGGGTTCATGTACCACACACCTGAAAAGAAAAGGGAGAGACACAAAGAATAAAGAGTAAATTGGGTTGGGTTGGGCCCAATTGCACATATCATCAAGCTAGTACTTGGACAGCATTAGGAGAAAGTATTTAGGTTATATATGACAAAAACAGAAACTTGAGGTACTAAAGTGTAGTAATTTCAAAAACATTTTGCAGGGAGGAGCGAAGAGGCTCCAACTCAGATATAAATAAATAAATCAACGGCCTTCAGGTGCGCGAGGTGTACGGAAACGGAAAAAAAAGAATAGTATAATTTTGTTAATTAGATTTAACTAGCCGTTACTCTCTCAGAATCTCAAAAACACGAACCCTGAAAAATCTTGTGTATCAATCTTTTCCATATTTGATCTCAGTTTACTTGCATCTTCTTGGGTGTAAGTCATTTCCATTCCTTGTTTATTATCTGGGTTTTCGTTCAAATAGCAAAATTATCGCTTAAAAAATCTAATTTCTGGGTTTGGGTTTTCTTTATGCGCGGAGCTTTAGTGGTTTAAGTTATGTTCTTTCCATATTTGATTTCACTTTACTTGCCATTTCTTGTTTATTATCTAAAAAAACTCATAACTTCATCTGGGTTTCGTTTAATTTTTACTTGTTTCCTTGAAATTAGATGATAATGACAAAGTTGGCTATCACAAGATCGTTTTTTTTTTTTTTCAAGATTAACTTTTTTTCTTGTTTAAAGTAATGGGTTTTGGGTTTTTTTTTTTAATGCGTTGTTTTGGTGGTTTAAGGAGCTTAAGTTGATGGTTTTAGTGATTTTGGTGATTTTCTTGAATTTTAGTTGGTGATTTTGATGTATGGTTTGATAATTTCATGTTAAGAATGGGTTATTAATTTGATGGTTTTTTGAATAGGATGGTATATAGTTCACAAAGATGGTGATAGGCGTACCAGGAACACCATTGTCGAAGACTGGAAGGACACCTTCTCGTTTTCCAGGTAGTAGAAGGACTATTCCGTCGTCTACTCCAGGAGGTCCAAAGCTTCGCGAAGAGAAAATTCTTGTAACGATTCGTGTGAGGCCTCTTAGCCCGAAAGAACAAGCAGCCTATGATCTCATTGCTTGGGATTTCCCTGATGAACAAACTATTGTATCGAAGAACTTAAATCATGAAAGACACACTGGTCCTTATTCATTTGGTAGGTTGATTAAATGTGAATTGCTGGTTGTTGTAGGTTCTGAATTTTGAAAATCTGCTTACATGGTTTTTTTCTGTGCCAGATAATGTCTTTGACCCGACTTGTTCGACTAGCAAGGTTTATGAACAAGGGGCTAGAGATGTTGCTCTCTCTGCTCTAAATGGGATAAATGGTAGAACTAGAGTACATTTTGTTTTAGCTCTTATATACGTCATTTGGTTTATTGTTTGGAAGAGATCATTCAGTTAATCTCGTACTTCTTTTGCAGCAACCATATTTGCATATGGACAGACAAGTAGTGGGAAGACATTCACAATGAGGGGAATAACCGAGAGTGCTGTTAATGACATTTATGAGCACATCAAATTTGTAAATCATACTTTCTCCAGAATCTTTTGTTGTTCTATGATTGAGAAATTGAGATGTTGATATCCGGATGCTTTTTTTTTCTGCATTACAGACTACTGAGAGGGACTTTGTGCTGAAATTCTCTGCTTTAGAAATATATAATGAGACAGTAGTAGACCTCTTGAATCGCGAGTCTGGCTCACTTCGCCTATTGGATGATCCAGAGGTAAAGAAGTGTCTTAGTTTACGAGTTCAAGTTTCTTAACTAGAATTTCCTTATAAATAAATTTTCCTGAATTTTTTGTCTCTGAATGCAGAAAGGTATTATTGTAGAGAAACTAGTGGAAGAGATTGTAAAGGATGGCCAACATCTGAGAACCTTAATTGGTGCCTGTGAAGGTAAGTTACATACTTCTGGTTCAACAAAATATTCTTTAATGATTATTGCATTATCTTATAATATCATAGAAGAATGCTGCCTTAGAAACCTCAGTCTATATATTTTTGAAGTTCAGGATTTTTCTCTGACCTTGTGGTTAAATACTTGTTACTTGCTGCAGCCCAGAGACAAGTGGGTGAAACTGCTCTAAATGATAAAAGCTCAAGGTCTCATCAGATAATTAAGCTGGTAAAAGATGCTGATCCCTTTTCTACTGAAGTTTAAAGTATTTGACATTGTTAAGTTTCTTCTGCACATTTGACATGAGATATCGTACATGGAATAGATAGGGATTCAAGGATTTGTAGGCCAGAAAATTAAAGTTGGACTAAATCATCATTTTGAAATTCTTGTTATTTACTTGGTTAGACCACTTGAACTATGTACTATAATATGTTGTTAGTTGGAGGGAGCAAATCTAATCTACCCAATAACTATGAAGACTAAATCCTTAACTCTTAATCCGGATGCCAAGTAGTGAAGTAGATGTGGTTGCTGCCTCTTTCTATGCTGGGACCTACTTCTAAGGTGGCATCCCAGCAGTTCTTATTTTCGTGATTTATATGGAATATCTTTGTAGTAATACTAGATGTGGTTGCTGCCTCTTTCTATGCTGGGACCTACTTCTGAGGTGGTATCCCAGCAGTTCTTATTTTCGTGATTTATATGGAATATCTTTATAGTAATACTAAATGTCATGTTGGTAATATTATGACATATCCATACAGCTGACATTTTAAGGTTGTATCAGAACAGTTCTTAATTTGGTGATTTATATGGAATATTCTTCATGTACTAATAAACAATGTTGTGTTTGTACTGTTATGATGTATTATGTATCTTACCTCCTTTCATCCATATTGTTTCTACATGAGTTCTTAGCACCCTGTCCATACAGCTGACATATTGACTTTTTGTTCAGACCATTGAGAGCAGCATCCGGGAAAACTCAGGGCGTGTGAAATCCTTCTTGGCAACTCTGGTAAGGACCTCTCATTACTGATACTATAATATTTCTAATGTCATGCATGAATGCCAATATATGATACTCCTAATACTGTAGAACCTTGTGGATCTTGCTGGAAGTGAGCGTGCCTTGCAAACAAGTGCAGATGGTACAAGGTTAAAGGAAGGAAGCCATATTAACCGGAGCTTGCTGACACTGACCACAGTGATCAGAAAACTAAGGTAATTGAGAACACCATGATATTCAGTTACTTACGAAAGTTTTTGCAACTTGGAAGAATGGGTGAGCACATTGCTTTCCATTCACACTATTTATATAACCACATCTGTTGTTCTTATTATTGTGCACAATTCTCATATGCATTAATGGCCTAGAATTCTTGTTACTTGTAAGAACAATCCAGTTGATGATAAATCTCAGTTAATAATAGCCTTGAGACATTACTTGTTGAGTTTTATTTGCAGTGGTGGAAAGAGGGGTGGTCATATTCCCTACAGAGATTCAAAATTGACGAGGATATTACAGCCTTCACTTGGCGGAAACTCAAGAACAGCAATTGTTTGCACTATGAGTCCTGCTTTAAGTCATGTGGAACAATCACGCAACACTCTGTGCTTTGCAACAAGTGCCAAAGAAGTCATTACCACTGCGCAAGTAAACATGGTATGCGATTAGTGGTTAATTTGAAAGCTCCTAGTGACTTCTAAAGGAACTGTATCATTCATTATTTCTCTCTGTTTTCTTCCCTTTAAAATTAAATATACCAATTGATAACAATAAATAAGTTATGCAGTGATTATTTATGCGGTGAATAATAATGGGGAGATTGTTATACTGTTAATACCGAATAATCTTGTTATGCAGATCTTACTGGCTTTATGTGACTTTGTTGTTTAGTTAGTCTTATTCATGTAGTGCTATTATATGTTTTCTTATCACATATTCTTTCAAGCATAGAATAATATGCAGATTGGCGCACACTTATGTGGTATGAGCAAATGCGGATTTTACTGCTGCCAACCAAATGTTTGTTATAAATTAAGTGGCACTCGTGGAATACTCTCTCACGGATTCGCTCTATTGGTTTTACTACGTTTATTTCCAATTATTATTAATTTTGTCAGATTTAACACTCACTGACTGCCCATTAGGGTAGAAGGGTAGTAGTAGGTAGTGTAGTGTTGTCTTGCTTAGGGTGGCTGGTGTTTACGATGGTACTAGTTGTATTATTGTAATTCTTGTTTTTTTACCAGTATCATTGTTGTTTACGGTGTTTCAATTATCACATGATTTTATTGTTGTTTTCGCTACTTTTGCACTGTTCCTTGTTATTTCTGTATTCTCTACATTGTCTGCTTCTTCTTTGTACCGGGATTTGTTGCACTTGATCCCGAGGGTCCTTCGGAAACAGCCTCTCTACCTCTACAAGGTAGTGGTAAGGTCTGCGTACAATCTACCCTCCCCATACCTCACTTGTCGGATTTCACTTACTGTCCATGGATTCAGATATTCAATCCCACAATGATTGGAAATATTTGGACCCGGTAGAGTAAGGATTTCCAGTCCTCTATCAATCCAGATTGGAACTGGTGGAAGCGAGGATTTTCAGTTCTCTGCCACAATCCTAACCCTCTGGAACCGGTAGCTGCCAACTGGTGGTGACACGAGAATTTTCAGTCCTTTGCCCTACGAAGTGAGCTATCCTGGCTTTTAATTCCCAGTCCAGATTGGAATTGGTGGCACGAGGATTTTCAGTCCTGCCAATCCCCTTGAACAAGATTCCTGCAAGCTTGGATCGGTTGTGCTTGAGGGTGATTAGTGGTAATTCAGCTCTGAAAAATCTCCCCGTAGAGCCAGAGAGAGATGAAATTTATAGTCAACCTCTCTGCCTCTCAGATAGCTTTCATTTTCCTCTACAACTTAAACCATAAGACCCCTGAGTTATTGTTTAGGCCTACAAGTTATCTCGTAATGTGAATTAAATCCGTAAAATCTATTTAACTTCTGTAGTGTAGATACCATTGATTGTTTTCTTTAGTCCCTTTATTGCTAATTACATGTACTCTTATCCCATATTCTATTTGGCATAAAAAAATTCACATACTCAAATTCTTTGTATTACTTGATGTGGATATTAGCAAATGCGGACTTTAATAAGGCCAACCAAATGTTGTATTAAATCGTGCAGTACATACCATTGATTGTTTTGTTTAGTCCCTTTATTGCTAATTACTTGTACTCTTATCCCATATTCTATTTGGCATAAAAAAATTTACATACTCAAATTCATTGTATTACTTGATGTGGATATTAGCAAATGCGGACTTTAATAAGGCCAACCAAATGTTGTATTAAATCGTGCAGTACATACCATTTATGTATTCCTTTTTTTATGCAAGTTAAAGCCTGCATTACAAAAAAAATCAGGGCCCTTAGTCTACTTGGTAATTCTACAATCACAGACCTTCATGTTTGACTTCTTCTTTCTTGTTTTCCTATAATTTTCCAGGTTGTTGCTGAGAAGCAATTGCTGAAGCATTTACAAAAGGAAGTTTCCAGACTTGAAGCAGAGCTCCGAAGTCCTGACCCTTCTGCCTCCCCATGTTTCAGAACTCTACTAATGGAGAAAGAGCGGAAAATCCAACAGGTACCACTAATGTTTTTCAGTAGTATTGGGCTTCCAGCATCATTTTAGCTATTGCTAAAGAGGGGGGTAACCCTGCCCTTCTAGTATCATAACTTTGTCATAATAAATGAACTTCTTTGTCATTTTCTGAAGTTATTATCTCTGGCAGCTACGTTGTACTGCTTCTCATTTTCATGTGTGAGAGTTGCTCATTTCATTGCACAATCCGATTGAAAAGTCTAGATTAACAGAAGCTTTGTATCTCATTACAGCTTACCATCTCGACTTACAAATACTAGCCATGTTACCCAATTTACTTCACTTTCCTAGATTCACCTGAGCAGATGGCGAGATATGGGAATATAAGATGCTTATTGCAGATCCTTTGACACACAGAAAAAACTGCTAATTTTGCATGTAAGCATGCAGATAGACCTCTTTCCAACAATGACATCTGAACTTGTATCTAGATTAACAGAAGCTTCGCATCTCATTACAGCTTACCATCTCGACTTACAAATACTAACCATGTTACCCAAGTACTTCATTTTCCTAGATTCACCTGAGCAGATGGCGAGATATGAGAATATAAGATGCTTATTGCAGATCCTTTGACACAGAAAAAACTGCTAATTTTGCATGTAAACATGCAGATAGACCTCTTTCCAACAATGACATCCGAACTTGTATGACATAGGACAATTGTGATACTTATGAAATACATGTTCTCTAAGTGTAAAGTGTCAGTTGTATTGTCGTTCAGAGATATTTATATGTTCAAGAAACAGAAAGCAATGGCTTATTAAGGTGGAATTGTCATGTTCACTGTTAATCTAATATCTTTACTTATGAATCATTTGCAGATGGAGGAGGAGATGAATGAGCTGAAACGTCAGCGTGACCTAGCACAATCCCAGCTCGAACTAGAAAGAAGATCAAAGAAAGAGCTCAAGGTACAAAAAATTGTGGAATTTAGACAGAACACCTAACTTCCCATCTTTGTTTGTGGATTTGAGTCTTGAAAAGTAAAACTTGTTGGCATATGCTCATTTCAGGCTTCAGATCACCATGGACCTTCTCGTCAAGTAGTCAAATGTCTTTCATTTACAACTGAAAATGAAGTAGTTTCTGGATCTCTTTCTACACCCCTGGGAAGAAAAAAGTTACTTGACAGGCAGGCTGCAATTAGGAGGTCTACCAATTCAACCAATCCATCTATGCTGGTGCACGAGATCCGAAAGCTTGAGGTGAGACAGAGGCAACTTGGTGATGAAGCAAACCATGCACTTCAGTTGCTTCACAAAGAGTTTGCATCTCACAGAATTGGCAGCCAAGGGGCTACAGATACCATTGCAAAGTTGTTTGCAGAAATTAAAGAACTGCACAAAATAAGTTCTGTTCCTGAACAAATTGAGATAAAAGATAAAGCCAGCTTGAAAGAAGAGATTGCACGGCTGAGATCGCAGGAAAACAACATTGCATCTTTAGAACAGAAACTTGAAAATGTTCAGAGATCTATAGACGAATTAGTCATGCATCTTCCAAGTTGTCAGGAATCTGTTGATTTGAGGACTCCAAAAAAGAAAAAGGTGCTTCCTTTTAACACCAGTAACATGCCAAATATAATTCGATCACCATGTTCTCCTATGTCTCCTTCATCCTGCAACATCGTGGATGGCGAGATTGAGAACAGAGCACCAGAATGCAATAATGTTGGATCTGCTGGTGATTCATTCTGTAGCCAAAAAAGCACTCCAATTAGAAGAATGGACAGTAACTGTATCTCATCGAGGGAGGGTACTCCTGGATCAAGGCAGTCAAACTCTGTTAACATGAAGAAGATGCAAAAGATGTTTAAAAAAGCAGCTGAAGAGAACATTCGGAGTATTAAAGCTTATGTTACTGAGCTGAAAGAAAGGGTAGCTAAGTTACAGTACCAGAAGCAGCTGCTTGTTTGCCAGGTTAGGATTTATCTTCACTCTCCTTGTGGCTTTTTTTGACAAGATATACAACCTTCAGTTCATGGTTCTAACTGTTGCAATTTCCTTTTCCTTTTGTTTTGATAAATCAAAATATCATTTGGTCTAATTGTTGTGCGACGAGTAAAACCAGGTGCTGGAGTTGGAGGCAAATGAAGCTGCAAGTGATGAAGCTGATATAACCGATCAATCTCCGTTGTCATGGCACTTGGTGTTTGAGGACCAAAGGCAGCAAATTATTATGTTGTGGCATTTGTGTCACGTGTCTTTAGTGCACCGTACTCAATTTTACATGTTATTTAAAGGGGATCCATCAGATCAGATATACATGGAAGTTGAGCTTAGGAGGCTGACATGGTTAGATCAACACTTAGCAGGGCTTGGTAACGCGAGTCCTGCTCTTTTGGGTGATGACCCTGCTGGCTATGTCTCATCAAGGTATTATTTATTCTTTCAAGGTATTTTATTTGAACTTTTCCAAGGCCTTTAGTAAATTTACCAACTCTTGGCTTTTGAATATACAGTATTAAGGCTCTGAAGCAGGAGAGGGAATATCTAGCGAAAAGGGTGAGCTCCAAGCTAAATGCAGAAGAAAGGGAAATGCTGTACATGAAATGGGACATTCCACCAGAAGGAAAACAGAGGAGACGGCTACAGCTTGTGAATAAACTCTGGTCAGATCCTCTTAACATGCAAAATGTATGTGAAAGTGCTGAAGTAGTCGCGAAGCTTGTTGGATTCTGCGAAACAGGAGAACATGTTTCAAAGGAGATGTTTCAGCTCAATTTTGTTTCCCCATCTGACAAAAAAACATGGCTAGGTTGGAATCTGATATCAAACTTATTACACTTGTAGTTCCAAATAGCAAGTCCATGTAGATTTTGGCATCCTGTACAGTTTCTTGCTAATGCATCCAGCATTTTTGCTTCTAGTAAACACACATCTTGCTAGAATTTTAGCAGAGAGCGTTTACTGATTTTTTTTCAAGAAAAACTAAAAAATAGCATTCATGAAAGACATAACATATATTGTTTTAGCTAGGAGTGGCAAATGAGTGGGTCGAGTCAAATGTGAGTCGGTCGAAAATGAGTTAAACAAAAATGGGTAAAATACTCTACTCGACTTATATTTTAAAGAGCCAACTTTCACATATAGCAAAGACAAAAATCATATTTGTATGTTATAGCTATAGTTTGCATAATTGCGTTCCATAGCAAACATAAATATGTATTTTTGCTATACATATACAAAAGAAAGCAATTGTGTAATATGTTTCGGTATACATGTACAAAAGATCAATTGAATAATCTGTGTTTGTAAAAGAGAGAAAGACAAAAGAAAATTGGGCAGGGGAAGATCGTATTTGTATAATCATAAGTGTATAGGACGAAAATATATGCATTTGTATTTGTATATACAATTTTCTCTCGCTTTGTACAAACACAAACGCAATGTATACATTTGTGTTTGTATAAAGTGAGAGAGGCAAGTGAAAGTGGCGAGCGAGATCTGGGAGAGGGGAACGAAAATATATATATATATACAATTTTCTCTCGCTTTATACAAACACAAACGCATTTTACATGTTTGTATAAAAGTGAGAGAGGCGAGGGAGACTGCCCAACGAGAACAAGAGTGGTGAGCGAGATTCACCAGGAGAGAGGCGAAATAACAACAGTTTGCTATGGGGTACAATTAAATCAAAACTACGGTTATAACATTTAATTTGAATTAATAGTTTTCTATTATATACAATTTTCCCTATTTTAAATGGCTTAAAACGAGTTATCCGTTTTAATGGGTAAAGCCTTCTTAAGGCAGGTGAGGAGTTGTCCGTATTGCGGTACTTTTCTGAAAATAGTATTCTCTGTTCAATGTGAAAAATTAGACTTTCTTTAAGGGGTAACTGAACTTCCTTTTATCCGGTTGAAATGCTTTTGAAAACTATTTATGCTCTTCTTAAAAATAGTAATTCTTTTCTCAATGTGAAAATAGTACACTTTTGGAACCATTTGCATTTCCTTCAACTTTTCTCAAAAGATACTTTAAAATACTCTTGACTCACTTTAAAATTCCAAAATCAATGCATGAAAATAAATGCACAAAGACTTTCAATAAAAATCTCATTAACTAGGGTTCATGTGAAATATAAGTATGAACAACAACTCAAGAATATCAATGCATATAATATTGCAATCTCATAATATAAAAAATTAAAATTCGGAACAAGAACATAACTTATATCAAGAATTTCATAAAACTAAGGGCAGAATCCTAGATTGAACTTTCTACTGATTGAATTGGGATGTAGGGCGTGAAGACAAACTTAGTCCAATACTATGAGTAGTCTTCCATACACTGAAGAACAAAGTTCTTGAAGAAGTTTAAAGAAGAACTTGATTGGAAACCTTGAAACCCTAGCTTGTGTCTTTCTTGCTGTTTTCTTTTTGAGTTGGGGAGTTGAGAGTGTAGAATTAAAGAAAATTGAGTACTTGGTGGAATATATTCTCCTAATGAAGTTAAAATGTCATGACTTGAGTTTAGGAAAAATGGGAATATACAAAAGAAACCTTACTTAAAAAGCTATCGAAAACTTTCCACTGGCCATTTACGGTTGGTGGTTTGATCTACGAACCGTAGATCCCATCCGTGGAATTCATTTTGAAGTTTTAAGGCTAATAAGTTCACTCTACGGCCCAAATTACGATCTATAGAAGTTTCTACGACCCGTAGATGGGTCCGTAGAAACTGGACCCAAAAACTTAACTTTCAGTACTTTACAGGTCAACAATACAAGTTGTAGCTTTTTCTACGACTCGTAGAAGTGATTCATAGGTCAGAGACTCAAAAAACTCTGTTGTGGTAATCTATGGTTAAATGGTCATAAATGTTTACTCCGGACTATAAATGAGGCAAACTTGATGGTGTTAGAAAGAAAACCCATAGAAGATGGAAAACAAAAAAAATAAAATCTATTTTGTATATTGAAAAAAAGATATGAAAATATCATGTCAGATGAAGAGAAATATCGATATAGTTTGGCTTAACCCATCGGTGGCCCCTTAAAATTGGCATCAACTTTCACTTAGACACCTGAACTAGACTTTGTTCATTTTAGACACCTCATGTAAAGTCTTGATATGTCATTTTGACACTTTTTGCTGATATGACATAGTGAGTGTGACCCACTCATTAACCGCACGTCAGGCTATTTTTTTGCCAATTTTTATTTTATATTTCCTTCTTCCCCATTTTTTCAATCACTGTTTTCTCAAACTTGAACTTCTTCCATGGTGAAATATATTCAATGATGCCACAAATGAGGAATCTAATTCCAAACGGAGCTTTCCCCAAGATTTCCCAAGGATGATGCCCTTCTCCCTCAATTTAATTTGAGAAAAAAAGACTAAGATTTGAAGAAAAAAATGAAAAGTTGGGGATGAGTAAAAAGTCACTAAGAAAATGAGATAATCCCATTAAAAGAAACTTAACAATGTGATATGAACACGTACACATTTGTATTTTAAAAGTTCATTGGATCTTAGATTTTATTTTTTGTTAGCAATAAAATCTATAGAATTTTCTTTTAGCAATAAAATTTGTGGAGCTGCATTTATTTGAAAAAAAATTGAGTTGCACAAGTTCACTAAAGTTATACCATAGAAGGATTGAACAATATTTAAGTAAAAGAGAGGAGAAAATTTCGAGTATATGATAGAAGATTAAGGGGTGTGTGCTACTGTACTTGTTTCTCCAACGTTGGAGAAGACGATGGGGTGGGGGTGGGAGATGCTTCTCCTAAAGATTTTTTAAGGTGATTTAATCCTTTTTTTGTTATTATTTGGAAAAAAAATGCCACGTGTCATCGATCCATTGTCCATCTTTTATTTTTTTTGATAATTGATAGTTTATTATTTAAGAATTATTTTGAACAAAATGACAAGTGTCCTCATTTAATTTGACACTTTACACATCATCCGCAAGTGGAACACACTCACCATCATATTTTTGCTGAATGTAAAAAAAGTGTCAAAATGACATATCAGGGTCTTGCATGAGGTGTCTAAAATGAACAAAGCCTAGTTAAGATGTCTAAGTGAAAATTGATGCCAACTTTAGGGGGCCACCAATGGGTTAGCCCATATAGTTTTATATATCCAACACTAACTTGAAATAAAGATTTTATTCTACTTTATTAAAATAAAAATTATTTATAGAATTACTATGTGTATTTATAACTGCACGAATGGAGGACAATTTCACTAATCTAAATATAATGTCCAAAAAAAATTTCAATTTAAATCAATCTAATTTTAAATCATGTTCAAAGATGGAGAAATTTGAAGGGCATATCTGTCACAAACAAATAATCCCTCCCGTATCTCCTACTCTCGCCCTCTTAACCCTAAAACCTCCGTTCAGCTACACTGCAACCCCTCTTTTGCTCCTCTCTTCTTCTTCCAATTTGCTCCAAAGCAGGCAGATACAGTTTAGAAAATGGTTCAAGAGGCGACTAATGGTGGTGCCGAGAAGTCACAGTTGGCTATCACTGTAGAGCAGCTCATTGCCGTTAACCCTTACAACCCAGATATCCTCCCTGATCTGGAAAACTATGTGAACGAACAGGTACACTAATTTACTAATGCCGATGACTCCAAAATTGATTTTTTTGTAATGGGTTTTCAACCCTTTTTCAGATTTTTGGTTCTGCTGAATTTTCCGTTGTTTTTGATTGAGTAATTTCAATGTTAATTTAGGTTTCGTCTCAAACATACAATCTGGATGCAAACCTTTGCTTGCTCCGTCTTTATCAGGTTTATATCGTTATTTTGAGAATTAATCATGGAGGTTTGTTTGTTGTTTGATATTGGTTTTTTGATTTGTTTGGATGAGTACAGTTTGAGCCGGAGAGAATGAGTACACCAATTGTTGCTCGTATTTTGGTTAAGGTGCAATCAAGTTCTTGTTTTGCATCCCGTGATATTACTTGTTGCCTCTGTTATTATCTAACTTATTATTTGCTTGGTTGTATTGATAGGCCCTAATGGCAATGCCAGCTCCAGATTACAGCCTGTGTCTCTTCCTAATCCCGGAACGAGTGGTATATATCTCTGACGTTGCCTTGATTATGACTTTACCTTTGATGAATATGAATTGTAAATTTTGCTTGTCTTGTGTACTCTGGAATGGGTGTTGCTGGAAAACATAAAAACTGTCATAGCCAAATATGTAGGTAGATTTGTTACTACACCTATTTGTGACCAGGAATATTAGCTATTCTCATTCATACCTAACACAGCTTGACAGTTGTTTCATTGCTTGTTTAAAACAAAAAGGAAGGCAGGTGATCATTATGACATAATTTTAATATAAAAAAAAACCCCAAAAGATCTTCCTATATTGCTAAATCTTTTAATACTCATTTGTCGTCTCTTGCTGTGTATCCAACTAGATTGGAGGTATATTACATCAATAAAACAAGTACAAGCTGAGGGGTTTGGGAAGGATTGCTGCTTTATGGGTTCAGAAATGTTCTTGTGCTAAGTATGAGGAGATTAGATAAATAGGAAAGTCTGAAACGAATAAATAGATACATAATGATGTATGATATTTGGTGGTGCTCTATAAACCAATATCTGCAACATAAAGGTTGTAAGACTGAATATCCTAATGTCTTCCCCAGAGTTGTTCAACAACAAAAACATACCCTAGTGTAGTTCCACAAGTGGGGTCTGGGGAGGATAGGATGTACACAAACCCTTACCCCTACCTTTAAAGTATTCTTACATTTCTTAGCTAGTATAGTTTCATATTTGTTAATGAAATGCATCCAAATGTATATTGAGGTTGAGATAGCCCCCCCCTCCCCCCCGAAGTTATTCAACACCTGCATACCCAGTGTAGTCCCACAAGTGGGGTTTGGAGAGGATATGATGTACGCAACCTTACCCCCCACTTTTGTGGGGTAGAGAGGTTGTTTCCCCGTAAGTTCTCCATTTCCTTATATTGGTATTCTTAAATTCCTTAGCTAGTATAGTTTCCTATTTGTTAATGAAATGCATCCAAATGGATATTGAAGAGGATGAGGATTTATATAGCTGGCCCAAACAAGATTGGGATTGAGGAACAGTTATTGTTGTTTGTTTCCTTCTGAGGGGCACTTTCATGTACAGACTCTTTTTGCTGCAACTCCCATAGACATCTATTTATTGCTGCTCAAGTTTGCATACACTTTTCGCCTTGATTTTCTTTTCTTTTTCACTAGGGTTGTGGTCATTATGGTGATTTTTTTGGGAGCAAGGCAGAATACATGCTTTTGACATCTACATATAAATCTTCAACTGTGGTAGATGCATTGTCCTATCCTTTTTTCTTCATAATGATTTTCTCATTTCATTCCTCAGCAAATTGAAGAGCAATTCAAGACACTAAATGTTCTCTCACACTTCTTAGAGGTATGACATGTTGTGTTTGCTGAAAGTTTCTTCCAATTCAATGGTTAACCCAACAAGTACACATATCTTTTTGCAGACTGCAAGGTTCCGCCAATTTTGGGATGAAGCTGCAAAGAACCGCCACATTGTGGAAGCTGTTTCTGGTATTACTGAATGCTTTAATCGACCCCTCATCCACAGTGTTCAATAGTAGCATTACGGATGCAATAAGAAACCTATTTGTTTTACATAATAAGTATCAAATTTTGCGGCGACATGTTTAGAACTGTGTGGAGAGAGATATTTGAAGTGATTGAGTTTCAAACCATTTCCTTGATCTTATTTATTCCAACTATTAGTAGTAACAATTTATGTTTCAGATATAACCCATTAATATTCTTGAGTTTCTGACCACCCAAAAAGAATTCCTGAGTGTTTCTTGTTGACAATTACACTTGGCCCAACCTATTTACAACAAAATGAATGAAGTACAGAGTATAATATTCTAAACCCCTCATATTAACCACATAATCTGGGTATTGTCTCCATATACTTGATCCTCCCCTTGCCCAAAATGAATGAAGTACAACCTATAATATTTCAAACCTCTCATATTAACCACATGATGTGGATATTGTCTCCATATACTTAATCTTCCCCTTGCCCACAAAGTTCAATAGCAGCTTTGATACAATGAGGGAACCTATTTCTCTTTAAAAAAATTACATTTTTCAGAACTTGCTTGGCACTGTGCAGCAAGGGGAGTTTCATGTAGGGATTTTAAATTTCAAACCGAGTCCTTTACTTAGTTGACATTGTTTATTCTACTACCAACTCTGTTTCATTTTAATTGGCTCTTGTACTAAAACTAGATTTTTTTTGCTTGTCCATTTTAATAAATCAAGAGAAATTTATTATTTTCTTTCAATACTACCCTTGACATTAAATAATTGCATAAAGTAATAGTAGTCAAATTTATATTTCCAAAGCATATTTAATAAGGTTAGTTTAGCAAAATGAACCCATAATAATACTTTCTTGAGGAAGTGTCAAGTCAACATGGATCAAGTAAAATGAAACGGAGAGTAATTTTTAATAATTTATGTAGGACATTTAAGCCATTATGCACCTGACAATATATATTTGGCCCCACTTAAATCTTAATACTGTTATAACAGCAATTTGAGTGATATAGGGTGTTTAATATTCCCAGTCCTCTATTAATCACATAATCATGGTAACTTTATTTGAAAACTCGTTAATCCCTTAATTGTATTCTGTATTTGTGTTATTAGTTAATAAATTCCAAATTTGTAATATAAAATTATTATTAACTTCCAAACTCTTTAGATGACCTGCTTTTAACGCGATTTTGTGCATTCAAACTACAATATTTTTCTTAGATTTTTCAACAGCCAACCATTTAGTGCTTGCCTCTTTTATAGGCAAAATTAGAATGTTACAAATTCAGATTTTGTTCCTTATTTGATGTAAGTGGATACTTCGTGGGACAATCTTGAATAGATACTTGATCCCTCTTGTGTTATCCATATGTTGGCTAATTGAGATTTGTGCCATACGGTTGCCTTTTTCCTAGAATGTCTTGTTTTTATAGAAACATGAATGCTATTTATATTAAGAAAGTGTGAACTGTAGGTTTTGAACAAGCTATTCGAGCATATGCTGTTCATGTCCTTTCAATAACCTACCAGAAGGTTCCAAGGACGATACTTGCAGAGGTATGTTTTCTCCATGATTGCTGGTGTATTATCTATTTTGATCTTTACTTGTGCAACCACTTGAAAGAATTTGAAAGGTTCACAAATCCTAATCATTGGATGAATATATGTTCCGTAAAAAGAAGATGAAGTGTGTTAATATGAGTTTGTCTAGTCACACTTCTGGAGAAACCAGAGGATTGGATGGTTGAAATTTCATAATTGTATAACATATAACATACCATGGTTAAATATGGTTTATAACTTTTTGATCATTTTATTTTCAAAGTATCCAACTTTTGAAAGATTATACAAAGACTTGTAAAGTGTACATGCTCTATTGCATTTGCAACTCAAGTTTTTTACTGGTTCTATACATAAAGAACTCGTTTTATTCATCGAGTTATGGTCTAGGCACACATATCCTACTTGTATTTATCTGCTGTGAGTGATAGACTGTTTTTAAAGAGAAGTATCTGTCAAACTATGTGGTAAAGAATTTCCTTTCTAGAAAATGACTTACAACTTGCATTTTCACTAAAGCTTCACAAAAATATTATTATTTATTCATATATTGTGTTAACCAGAAAATAATGGCAAGTCTAGGAAGGTGTAGTATATTCTGTGTGAACTGTATTCGACAATTTCATGCTTGTAATGAGGTCTCTTTTTACTTGAAATCTATATCCCATTGTTGTTGAATAAGAAACTCTTCTTTCTTAACGGATATTTTTAATTTATTCAGAGAGAAGGAAGGATGTTGGAATGCCAACATGCACATATTATATTGAATTTACCCTATAGTTCCCAAGTCTCTTTTATCATTATGACATGCGTTGAGCTCACCGTGTAATTAATATTGGCAGGCTATCAACATTGAGGGTGTTTCATTGGATAAGTTCCTTGAGCACCAGGCATCGAACAATGGTTGGGTTATTGAAAAAGGTCAGGGTAAGGGCCAACTCATCACCCTTCCTCCCACTGAATTCAACCATCCAGAGCTTAAGAAAAATACTGCTGATAGTGTTCCACTGGAGCACATCACGCGTATCTTCCCCATTCTTGGCTGAAGCCTGCAATTGAGAGAACAATTTTTCATTGTGAAACACATGGGATCGTAGGTCCTTGCATTTTCTGAACTTTAATAGACTTAGGAGAGGGTTCTTTTTTTTGTTTTTTTAATGATTACCGCCAGCCAATGTACTTTTGGAAGATGTTAAAATATACTCTGCTCTGAAAATTTATAATGTAGTCGATATGGGCGATGTGTACTGTATGTGCTATGTGCTTTAGCGTATTTTTAGTCCAACGTGAATTTGGGAATTGGTCTGCTACTCCATGAGTCCCTCTCTCTATATATATGTTTGATTGATGCCCTTCCTGCTTCACGCATAGTCCTTGTTAGATAACATATCAATAATTTCATAGCAATCAGTCTCGATGATTAAGGGTGTTAAGTTATTTTGTAAAGTCAGTTTTAAATTGTGGAGTAACGTTAGCGCTTCCTTGCAGATGTTAGTGGCATAATATATTCCCATGTTGAAACCCATGACCCATTTTTGTAGTGGTCTCTGAAAACACTTACATTTTTATTTGGTGGTTTTTATTTGATGTAGATGATGCTCTTTATTCTATTGACAGAATTTTTACTAGGTCATGAACTTGTATTCTAATGGAGAAATTTATGTCACTGATTCACTTGTTCCCATAAGATTTTTGAGTGAGTGCACCTAAAAAATTGTATGTTCTATGCAATACGACGAAAAGAATAGTTTCATATGACAAAAGTATCGATACAATTCATTTAAATCAGGTGATATTTCAGTTGAGCAGAATTAAGAGAGAATATTTGAAGATTTAGTGATGTGATTCATGAAGCGAATGTGACAATGAGATTTGATTCAAGAGAGATAGTTTCAAGTATTTAGGGTCAATTGTCCAAGATAATGGGGAGAATTGTGATGATGTCACGTATTGTATTGGAGTAGATGAATGAAATGAAGGATTGTTTTTGTGATAAGAATGTGTCAATGAGGTTAAAAGGTAAGTTTTACATAATGGTTGTTAGATCAACTTTGTTGTATGAAAAGTGTTGGTCAGTTAAGAACATCTATGTCCAAAAGATAAAAATAGTATAAATGAGGATGATATGTGAACATACCAAGAGAGATAAGATTAGAAATGAAGATATTCGAAACAAGGTCGGTCGGTGTGTCCTTCGTGGTGGATAAGATGTGGCATGGACGACTAAAATATTTTGAATATGTGCAAAGGAGGTGCATGAATGTCCCAATGAGGAAGCATGAGAGGTTGGTCATATTGTGTCTGAGGAAATGCAGAAATAGGTCAAAGAAGTACTAAAGAGAAGTGATTACGCAGGATAAACCATAACTTCAACTTACTCTTGATAAGAGAGTTGTGGAGGTCTAGTATCAGGGATAGAAGGTTAGTAGGTTGCTGAGCATATTCCTTTACTCGAGTATTAATTTTATTTTTAGATCTATAGTACTATCTAATTTTTTTCCGCTTCGTTTATTTGACTATTTTATTGTTGTTACTATGTGTTATTATTTCTTTTTTTTTAATTGAAAGACTATTGAAAATGATCTTTCTAATCTCTATCATTAAAAAAAAATAAGAATAAAATCTGCCTAAATTATTGATGATATTTTTCAAATTACGACGCAATTATAACCTTTCAAAAAAAAGTCTTTATCACATTCAATTCTCGTCTTAAGCAATTAGTAGCATTGAAATTAAAACACCATATTCAAAAATTGAAAGCTTACAAAAGTGAAAACAGACAAAAAGAAAATAAAATAAAATCCTCGGGACTAGCAGCTTCAGGTGGGTCCCATTACCGAAACGCTCCCTCTTAATTCGAAAATCGAAGTCAGAGCGCGAAAACTTAAAATAGCCACTCGGAAAACCCCAAAAATCGCTCTTTGCCGGCGCGTGTTCTCCACCTTCCGGTTTTTTTCTCTCTCTACCCCTGACATTACTTTCAGAGTTTTTCTCCTTATTCTCACTCTGTTATTGTACGGGATTTGATTTTCAACTTTTCTCTCAGTGAGCTCCTTCTTCACTGTTTCTCCATCACCGAGATTCGTAAATTTCAAATATTAAATTACTGTAATATAGTACAAGTCATGAATGGCGTAAGTTTTATTCTCAATGTTTCAACTATGCACATGCAGGGAACATTATTTACAGATTTAATTCGCAGTTTCCTACTTTACCTGCGATACTTATTACCGAAAAAAGTGAAAAAAATTTATGGCCAAGTTGTTCGTTGAATCGAGTAAAGTTTGACATTTCAGTAGTATTATTAAATTAATATTCAAATTTTGAACTTCAAAATGTTACTCTATTTTCCAGGGACCTGAGTTAGATCTTTCAACTCTACTTTTGGACATCTGGTGAAGACTGAAAGATGCTCGGTTTCTTTTGTAAGTTTTTCAATCTATTAGCTCTATGAACATTTTTCTATACTTTCATGTTTTTTGCTTAGTTGCAGTGAAAATGTGACTTTTGATTTTTCTTTTAAAAAAAAATAATGTGGTGTTCGACTGGTTCAATTTTTGGGTAACTCTGACCACCAAAGTTTGCTTATATGGAAAAAAATCACCTACATCTGTTGAGATTTGAACTTGGTCTCTTATGGTTTTCATCCTTACTTCATGGACCACTAGTGCAGGCTCTTGGATATTCCTAGAGTGTTTGCATTTGTATTCTGCAAAATGTGCTCAGGCTCAGTCATTTGTGTGATCTTAATCGTTTTCTTTGTACTTTTTTTTTTGGGTTAAAGGAAAGTTGGAAGCTATACAGTTACAAATAATATTAGATAGGGTTATTCATTTTCCCCCTTTTTGGTTTACTGGTTGGAGGTTTGTTGTGGGGCTGGGAGAGAGAAACATTGGGGGCTGCCTTGCAGCATTATTAATCGTAGTTACTAACTTTGACCCAATAAATTTTTTGAAAATGAAAATGACTTTGGCACATGAAAATAGGTGTTGCTGTTTACTGGATAGAAAGAGAGAAAAGCTTGATATTTTCTTAACAAGTTATTATTTGAATTTTGAAGGGAATAATCGTGGGTTACAACGGTGAATGAGCAGGCAAAAGAGATGAAGACACATGTTAATATGGTGAAAGGAAGAGGTCCCAGCCGGGGGAACGGACAACAGGTTGTTTTTGAACTTAAACAACGTGTGGTTCTTGCACTGAACAAGCTTGCAGATAGGGATACTTACCATATTGGAGTTGAAGAGCTAGAGAAAATAATTGAATGCTTAACCCCAGATGGAGTCACTCCATTTCTGTCTTGTATATTAGATACTGACTCTGAGCAGAAAAGTTCTGTTCGTAAGGAATCTATCCGGCTGATGGGCACGCTGGCCAATTTCCATGATAGTATTGTTGTTCCACATCTTGGGAAGATGGTAGCCAGCATTGTTAAGCGTCTCAAGGACTCAGATACTGTTGTAAGAGATGCGTGTGTGGATACTGTTGGCATTTTGGCTTCTAAAATGAGCAGTGTTGCACGTGACAATGAAAATGATGGAGTTTTTGTGGTGCTAGTGAGACCTATTTTTGAAGCATTGGGAGAGCAAAATAAGCATGTGCAAACTGGTTCGGCGCTGTGCTTGGCTCGGGTCATAGACAGTATTCAGAACCCTCCAGCTGTTATTTTGCAGAAGATACTGGGTAAAACTGTCAAGTTGCTTAAGAATCCACACTTCATGGCAAAGCCAGCTGTTATTGAATTGAATAGAAGCATAATTCAGGTTGGTCTATCTTGTGTAATTTTCTTTGATCTTTGAAATTTTCTGTCACACACATATACTGGTAATATTTGTGTGTGACTTGTAGGATAAAAACATTCCAGTTTATACTTACTGTTAGATCCTATTGAGTTCTGCAGTTGTGTAGCATATGTCTACATATAGTTGGCACCTTAAAAGAACAAGGAAAATGTCCTTTTGGTCATTAATTTCACCTAAGTAAAATTTTCAAATTATGTTTGCAAGCTAATGCTGATTTACACATCAGATAAAGATGACAATTTTTCACATTTTTTTCTAATAATCAGGCTGGTGGTACCAGTACACATAGTGCTTTATCAACTGCAATGACTAGCATTCAAGAAGGACTCAAGAACAGTGATTGGGCAACAAGAAAAGCTGCATGCGCAGCATTAGGGGACATTGCTTCAGTTGGTGGAGCATTCTTCAGTGCTTTCAAATCTTCCAGCATCCGGACCCTTGAATCCTGTCGATTTGATAAGGTAAATGTTGCAGTCAGAATGCATAATTGAGCCATGTGGTAAGCTTCCTAGTGGTGATTGCCTGATATGAAAGTTGAAAATGTTAAACGTTATATGCTTTGTTCAGGTGAAACCAGTCAGGGACTCAGCATTGCAAGCTTTACACATGTGGAAAAGGCTTCCTTGCCATGGTACATCTGAACCTTCCGAAGCAGGCTCTTCCATAAAAGGTATGCTGGTCAGTGCTCTCTGATATGATATTTTTTTCAATTGTTGCAGATATCTCTCATGTCTCATCTTACTCTCAATGTTTATGTAATGCTCTGATAACCTAGTTGATTCGTCCCGCATCTAAGTAAATAAAGTTTGCGATTTGAGTGCTCTAGTTCTTGAGCTATGATTTTGTGAAAATGAGCTGGTTCTTTGGGCTCATGGCATTTAAACCCAGATGTTGATCTAGTTTCAGGTCAGTCTTGCTTCTGTCCTTGTTAGGCTGGCCATATGATTGGCATGTTTCCAAATTACATGTTTCCAACAGCATTTTGAGGATGGACTTCTGTTATTTTTATTTTGTGACTAGCGTAATAATACTTTGTATCATGCAGAAAATCTGTATAAAGATGACTATGGTGATATAACAAGTGCCAGTGAGTCAACACTGAAGGATGTCACACCTAAGAAATTTGGTTGTGACTCGGTTAAAAACAAGCTTCCCCTTTCTTTGAGAAAAGCAGGCCATAACCATGTTGAAAAGCCTCAGCATTCCGGTGCTGATGAGTGGCATGTAGAAATAGCAGTTCCAAAAACCCGTAAGATCTTTATGCCAGAAGTTAGGGATGAAGAATCAGAGGGTAGTTCTGTTACGAAGGCATTTGAAAAAGGTGCTGGGACTAGAAGTTCTCATGATGTTGAATATGAATATGTGCACATAGATGACAAACAGGAATGCTCTTCTGGGTCAAATCTATTTCCTGATAACTTTCAACGCAAAGAAGTTGTGGGTTCTCATGACGTAATTGATGAGGCCAGTTTGGGTACACCATTGGGAACAAGTCGGCGTTCTGCAGTTGAAGAAATCAGTATTGAAGAACAACGGTATTTTTCTGGAATGCAGGACCGAAGAAGCTTAGATTCAACAGTTACTGATTTGAGTTCTCAAAAATTGCATGGCTGTTGTTCTCAAGTAGCCAAGGAAATGTTATCTGTCAGAAAGCAACTGTTAGACATTGAAAATAAGCAATCCAATTTACTGGATTTATTAAAGGTAATTAAATTAACATTTCTTTTGTGTTAGTCTGGATCAGCCAATGCATATCATGGCAACTAACCATTGTGTGTCATGCCATTTTGTGGAAGGCACATCACATGCTCTTGTAGTATTAATCTGTAATGTAAAGTAAGCCAAGAACTAAACTTCCTGGAAACTGTCCTTTCAAATATAACTATATAACAGTAAAAAGGAAGCTTCAGTATATGCATTATGCTTGTATCTGATTAAGCTACTTTCTATATATGATGTATAACATTTTAGTTGGTGCCTTATTAAAAAAAAGCATGTTCAGTTGATTATTTGACCACCCCTGTTGTAACTATACTTTCAGGAGTTCACATCCAACATTGTGGATAACCTATCAATGATGCAAATAAAGGTATCCAGTCTTGAAGGCATGGTTGATAGAATGTCCAAGGAACTTTCTCATGGGGGGAAATTTCCTGATCCAGCGACAACAAAATTTATGAAAAGAAGTCCTGCTGTTGCTTCGCCAAGACTCTCCACATACACCCCAAGGCCATCTGTTGATATACCTCATAGGAAGTCTCCATTACTACCCACCAAAGAAGTGGAGGTTCGGGGGGATAGGACACTTGTGAAGAGCAGATCTAGCAGTTTTAGAAATCAAAATCTAGACATGTGGATCGATCCTGCTGCAAAACAAGGTGGATATTCTGTTGGAAAGGGCATTCACCAAAATAGTGGACAGGGAACACATGGAGGACAATTGAGGAGAAATAAAGATGTTATTGGCAGAACTGCTACAACTAATGACAAACAAAATCACTTGGACGCCAAGAATAACGTCTGGAGAGTTGTCAAAGAACATCTGTTGGGTGCGGATGTAGACTCTGCTTATATGGAAGCCCTTTATTCTGGTGATGAACTTCTTTTGTTTGAACTTGTTGATACAACAGGGCCGGTTCTGGAGAATTTATCCCAAAAGACCGCAAATGATCTTTTGGCAACTTTGGCATCATACTTCTTTGAGCAAACATATGTGAATAGCATAATTCCCTGGCTGCAACAGGCAAGTGCATCTTGTGGTTATCAAAATCTTAAAACTAACTATATGCTTTTTCTTTACTTCTCTTGAAAATATACATGCACAAAGTATGCTTGATTAGGAAGAAGGTTCAACTAAGAGTGCGTAGCACTAAAGGTAGATAAGTGGGGGTTTGAATGTTTTATCAAATTACTGTGCCTTTTTCTACTTCAGTAAATCCTTTGATTAAGTTTTCTGCCAAATATGTGATAGCTTCGTTGTTTTATTCCATAGATTTCTGCTTATCTTGGTTTACAATCTTTCACGACTTAGATGGCATGTCCATTGCCTATTTTTTTGTTGTTGAAAATAACAGTGGTGTCCGGGTCAACTTGTGCATACCTCGACTTTTACACCGGATTCCGCTGCCTCCCACCATCACAAGTACCAGACTACTTTGTCCACCAAGACTTAAGCAGATGAGAAGAAATCACCTAGTCTTTTTTGTCTTTACTGCAATCCTGATATCGAAGATATGCCTCCACATTGAACAGTTGGCCAAACCCTTGGGTGCCATGTCCACTGCCTTTTTGTTTCTTGACTTTCTTCTACTTGCAGCATTTCTGAATTATGCCATATGGTAAAACATGTTATGATAGTCTGATCACATTATACATAATGATGTATTTGGATCATGAATAATTCATTTTTGAAAAAATTGTGGACTTAAAGCCTCATGGTATGTATTTTTTTCTGAAACTTAGGTGGTGGAATTGAGTTCTGTCCATGGACCAGATTATATTGTCCTCCCTACAAATGCAAAGCGGGAATTTCTTTCTGCATTTCAGGAAATGATAAAGGGTGGATATTCTACCCCGGCAGAGAGAAAATCTTTGATGCAGTTGGCAATGACGTTAAACCAGATTTGGGGTAAGAAAAGTCTCTTCTTATTCAAATTTTTCTCCAATCAGAAGCTCACATTATTGAATGATCTATTATATTTACCTGCTTCAATTCTTGCTGAACATGGGTAAGATAGATAGATATAAGGTCGCTGAATTCTACTAAGAACCTAACAGAACTTCCCAAAATGTGGGTTAAAAAACACTTGTTTAAGCCGGGGTTGAGAGTTGGGGGGACATGCCCTACCCCATCGGCCTAAGCTTCACTATGAGAAACGACACTTTCTAACTCTCTATGAGGAGTGGTCTTATGGATTTTGTTGGTCAGAAAGCTCCTTTATTTTTATAGATCCTTTTGTGATAGTCAACGTGCATTATCTACCATGCGGTGCATGCTGAAAAGTAGAATTTGAGAGTTGATCACAGAGTCTGCGATTTTTAGGATAGGAAGAGTGGCCATGTGGAGAAGGAAGTTTAAATTGATGGAGGTTTCAGTTTTCTGATTTTTGTTTCTCAAAAAACCAGGTTTATAAAATACAATGCAACAAGTATTTTCTGTGATGGGTGCCCCTATTTGGAACTCCTAGAGAGGGTGTTTAGAGTTTCTTAGGGAATGGAAGGACAACACGATTACCAACAAAGTGATACCACTAGAAGAAACACAAAAGCTTGTGTTTATTCGTTTACTTGAATTTGTGTGTTAGCAATTGTTCAAGTTAACCTGAGAAAGATCTTTTGTTGCTTGTGCTTCTTTTCCTCTTTCATAGAGGTGTCTTCAGTCTTGACATCACTTGTTTCTCATCGCAGGAAAAAATGCACCATAGCATATGCCAAAGAAAGTTGAAGTGAATGGATTTGCGGGGAAATGAATCTTGATGTTTAGAAAGAGCTACTCTTTTCTTTTATCAACTTCTAGAGTGTCAAGACAGTTTCTGTTTTCATGAATCTGTGATTTGTTTTTGTTCATTTCTCAGTTTCCTTGACAATGCTGACATAGCAGCCATCATGTCAACCATTCATTAGGTGACATTGTACAGTTGAAATTGAACAGTAATTTCATGTTTTTACCTCTCCATTCTCATTTTAGCAACATTTATAAGAAAACTGTCTTTTAGTTTAGTGAAATGAACAAGGGTCAGGAAGAGGCTTACTGCAGCATAGAGGATCTAAGCTTCTTCAAACAAAAAATTGCGCCAAAATCAAATATTGAATTAAACCATCTTGATAAATTCATTTGTTCAGTCTGTAATCCTCCTTAACTGCATGTTCTCAGAATTGATTGAATCTAATGACATTAGGTGGTATGATAGAATATAAAGACAATTCTAGTTTGAAGCATGTTCAATTATGTTATTTTGATGCATATGTGATTTGTGATTACATGGAATCTTATGACATTTGGTGATTTGATGGAATGTAAAGATATTTTGTGGTTTGAAATAATGCCGTAAAATTCTTGTTTCATGAAATTGTAATTGTTGTAACTTTACCTAAAAACTTCCCAGCTTAAATTGTACAAAATAGCATGTTAACTCTTTAGTTGCTTAAAAATGGCTTAGAATGTGTCTATGCAATACCTTAAATTGGTGAGAAAATTCACTACAATTTAATTCAAGTTGCTTCATAAATACAATTTTACATAATTACAATTAAAAAAAACCTAAATTGGACTGAATATGCTCTTATACTTTTGTGTGTAGATCTAAATATGTTCTCGATTAGATTCATATGATATAAGGACCTTTTCGACTCAATAAAGTAACTTTAGGAGCATAAATGAGCCAAATTATTAATATATGGTGAATTTGATGTACTTTTAACCTTTTTGGTATATTTTTCTTATTTTGAACACGTTTAACTTTAGGCAAAAGATCTGGCATTAAACTATTTATACTTAGAATTATTCTTTTCTATTTTTATGGAGACAGAAATCCAACCACTTTACAGGCAGGAAAATCATGAAAACTCAACAGGTTGGCTATCTTATTTTACTATCATTAGGTAGCCTTTTTCATCATTACAAGTTTACAACCATGACATGTCAAGCTCTACTCATACAGATCAATATCATCTAACAACAAATCCCTTAAACGAATGGGCCGCCACGATTCAAATTTAGTCGAGCTCTAATGCAAGCTCTGGACACCAGATGGGAAACCAAAAAAAAAAACCATTAAACAACTCTTTGTTGGTTTCCCTTTCGAGACTCCATTCAAGAAAGAAAGAACTTAATTTTTTTGGGTCATACCAATATATTTGGTCAAAATGATGCTAGACGCCTGCCTCTCCTTCGGAAAGACCTTATTGTTTCCCTAATATGACCAAATGTCTCATTGCTAAAGCAGTTCCTCAATACAACAACACAAAATAGACGCGGAGTGACACATGATGTCTTGCAAATATTGATAGTTCCTCCAATGAAGGAATGCTAAGAGAAAAGATATGTAATGCGGATTAGCAAAGATACATTTGGTACAACATTAGCTTCATCTTAGCTTTTCAACTTCTTGAAGAAACTGATCCCACGTCAAGTACAAGATCAGGTGAAGGACTATAAAGATCACACTCCTTTGGTAGCTCACTCTTGCTTCTTCCATTTGTTTGATTACTCTTTGATGCATCAGCTTCCCTTCCACTTTCACATTTGAGTGGGTTTGCTTTAGCTTCATACAATGTGACACTGCCACCTCCAGTCATAAGAAGTGCCTCTTCACCTTTATCTTGTGGTTGAAGGGCTTCAAGTATTTCAACAACGACACTCATGACAGGCCTTCCCTTTGGGTTTTGACTTAGGCATTGATAGGCTAGATTAGCAACTTTCAAAGCAGTTTTAGAGGAGTATTGACCGTCCAGTCTGGGGTCAATTATCCTGAAAAGCTTCTTGCCATGATTCAAGAGAGGTCGAGCAAACTCAACAAGGTTATGTTCCCGGCTAGGTTTACTTTTGTCCATTGCTCTCCTTCCAATGAGCATTTCAAGCAAAACAACGCCAAAACCATAAACATCACTTCTGGCTGTTAAATGTCCTGAATAATGCAATTAAACATCTTAGTTCACAGCATCAGGTGGTAGCAATGCCTATTCAAAGTAAACAATAACCAGTAAGGTGTTTAACATTTGGGTCTTTGGCTGCATAAAGAAGATAAGGAAGATGCTATGGTTTATGTTGAAGAATTTTAATACTTGAGTCTTCAAATGCAGTTTCTTTGAACAGCTACGGAAAGTATTTAAGAAGATAGCCAAAACATCAAACCACTCATTTTTAAAGGTTGAAGAGAAATTGGGTATAAATGGGTCTAACCATCGTTCTTTGCTAGGCTCAGAAGTTACTTTACTACTGTATCTCATAAGCATTTATTCTGTGCTTGCCTGATTTGTGCAACAAGCAACCACAGGACTTACCGGTCATGACATACTCTGGAGCAGCATAGCCATAAGTGCCCATCACACGAGTTGATACATGTGTTTGATCTCCCATGGGCCCATCTTTTGCAAGTCCAAAGTCAGAAAGCTTTGCGTTAAATTCCTGCATCAAAATTTAAACAAAGGCAAAGATGGTATAGAACTTATAATTTCTTCTCAGCAAGTTGTAAATACCAGTTTTCTAGGTCTCTTTTAACAAATGAACCTGAAGAAGACCATAAACACAGAAAGAGGCTTTGAAAGAAAAAAATACATCATGAAAAAGACAACTCACCGCATCCAACAAAATGTTTGACGTCTTGAAGTCTCTATATATTATAGGCCTTTCAGCTCCATGAAGAAAAGCAAGCCCTTTAGCAGCATCCAAAGCAATTCTCATTCTTCTTGACCAAGATAGAGTAGCACACACTCCTACAGCACAAGCCATAGTTGAAGAGAGAAAGAAATTTTTTTCATAGAGAACAAACTACTAAAAATACTGATCAGTTAAATAGGGATTTGGAAACAAAGAACATTATTCACGAAATATATGTTAATTTCTATAATTTTAGTGACACTGCACAGATAGGTGCATCTTCTTCATCATGATTATATAGTACAAATGTTCAGCTTTACATGCACAGAACAGTTGTACTTTGTACCTAATGCAACATTGGTGTTGGTATCAACAGAAAAGTAATTTAAAATTACAAGTCTCTCTGAAAGTTTAGGAAGTAAATCCAAAATTCACGAGTGCCTATTGTTTCTTTGTGTTCTAGAGTGGACATTAGTCTTATTAGCCTTTGTCAACATGGACTGACATGGATACTGAGTACTCACTTGGAAAAAGGTGCGTTTCCAGGCTGCCAGATGCCATATATTCATAAACCAGCAGTCTATGGTAATCCTCACAGCAATATCCTATCAGCTTCACCAGATTCGGATGTCGAATATGCCCCAAGTAATTCACCTCTGCCTGCATGTAAATGAGTTAAATAAAAGATTAATATGCCATTGAACAACAGAGTCGCCGAAATTGCTGCACATTCATGAAAATTATTGTAGTAGAACTTGCACTTGAGTGATCGCGGCAAGTCTAGTTCATAAGACAATTTTTTTGTCAAACAGCAGACTAATAAGTACACTTTGCAAAGATCTTTACATGTCTTGCACACTCTCAAATGCATGTCACTATTAATTTGTACGCAGTTGAGATGTAAGATCTATTAATTGACATCAAAGAATCGATTGACAACAAAATGTTTGGTCTTTATATCACAAAGGAAAAAAAAGAAAAAGTTGGACCACAAGTCAAATCCACTGAAGCATCTTGAAAAACGCTACTTGTTTGAGTAGCTAGAGAAATAGACAAAGGCGATTAGCACAGGAATAAGTGACAAGTGGAAACAAACAAAGAAATTTTGAGAAAAGAGTTCATAGAAAGACAAGAAGCACCCGAAACACATGAGAAAAAACAAAACAAATGAACCAGAATGATACAACTGCTTATAATTTAAAATCAGAAAACTGGAGAACTGACCTCTTTATATTGGATATTGGAGAAAAGAGAAAGACACAAGGGCACTTCTGAATTCAGTTAAGTTGCATCATACAAAAATATGGTAAGTTTCTTTTATTGTTCAATGGTTTACAAGATTGTCCATGAAGTCAACATACAGGGTGTGTACAGGTACAGAGGAAACATTTTGAGAAAAATGACTTCCCTAATGGAAGTATTCAAAGTGTCCCCCCCCCCGCACACACACCCTTCCCTTCCAACACACCTCATCTTCATCCTCACCACCCCACACCCCCTACCCTCCACCTTCACCTTCACCTCTCATAGTATTTGTCTAGATTATATATAAATGCTTTTAGGATAATTTTTTTGCTTGCATACCGAACACAAGAAAATAAATAAGAAACCCATTTATTTTCCTAAAAAAAATTTCTAAGAAAATATTTCCATCATACTGAACACACCCACAGTTTATGCAGTTTCATACAAGTTATGAACATTCAGTATTAGTAAAATAACACGGAAAGATCATGTCGTTCAGGAGATTTGTTAACATAAATGTTTTGGATTAGACAACACAATTGCACCTCAAAAGCTGAACAGCAGCATGAGATTACAACTCAAAACAATAGAAGGCCACATGCCCACAATCAAGGCACTGTTATGCTTCAAAATAACAATGTGAGGAATCTATCCTAAACTTGGTGATTCCATCTAGTTTCTGGAGGCATATCAGGCAGTATATGTTCTATAGAACTATGTATATACTTATCTTTTCACCTTATACCATGTTCCCTTATTAGCTTTTTATGCAGGGATATCAACAGAATGTAAATAATGGAAAACACCAGCAGTATTTTACAATTTTCATGTCAACCCCCCATTTTGGTAGTGTCAGTGTTCAAAAATTCAGTAAAGTTGATGCAGAAACAGATATGCTGATTTTATTGGTTCAAAGATATTAAGAATATCCTTTTACTAATCTAATGACACTCAGAATTCCAAAGTTCAATTCCACAGAGACTGCAAATTAGTATAATGGTGTTTAATAGTCAATAAGCTGAAATCCTACCAGCCACTCTCTGTCGCCCTGAAGACTTTCTGGATCAAGCTCCTTAATGGCAACATATGTGGTCTTGTATCCTGGTCTGACATTTTCATCAATAACTCCTTTGTAGACAATGCCAAACCCACCCTCTCCGAGTACCTTATCTGGTCGAAAGTGCTTGGTAGACAACTTCATCTCTTCATATGTGAAGATATCAAGGTCGCTACTCCCAGGATTCTGCCGCAGGTCCTTGACATTTTTGGGAATCACCACAATGCTGTTTGCCTTTTCAGTGTCATGAGAATTAAGATTTGTGTTCTGGGGAATTACAGGATTTGACCTGGGATATGCACCAACTCCATGGCCAACTGGAAGTAAAAGAAAAAACAGAATCCCTCAATTATCATATTCGCATTAGATTCTCTGCAAGATAAGATATAATTTTTACTCATATACTTTGCAGTTAGGAGATCCAATGTTCCAAAAGCTGTAAAAGCCTTTTTTTTACATCAAATAGTAGCATATGCATGACATTGTTTGCAGAGATCTTGAGAGATTCTCATTTAGCCAACAGCTATTATTGTCTAAGTTGGGCTGACAGCTTGGTAAACAGTCAGTTTTACGCTTTAAATCAGCACAACGTCTAACATCTCAAGGTCTTCGGGTAAGTAAAAGGTCAAAGCAATTTCCCTGATCAAATGAATTAGGTCAATTGTGATTCAAGTTCAGTGGCAATGACATGGAAGTTTAGAGTCCAAGGCTCTACCTAATGGATAATTCTCAAATGGTAACTGACATCCAAATTCCAATCAGACTGGCACCTTTCATATTTGGCAATCAGATGCCTTAACCATTTCGAGATTAGCAATATTGGTAATACCAATAGTAGTACTCCATCCGTCCACTTTTAGTTGTCCAGTTTCGAAAATCAAGTTATCACTTAGGGTGATACAGTAAAATTGTCATATTGGTATGCCAAGTCAATACCAGACAAGTAAAAACGAAGGGAGGGAGTAACTTCACTATACTTTAGAAGTTCCATAAGCAGTATCACAATTCACAACAAAAACAGATCAATGCACAATTTTCCATTTACACAATAATTGATCTTAATCAATGGATCCATCACACATATATGCTTTGGTCACTGAAGAATTTAAACATGCATTCTATAACAAAACTATCAAAAACCCCAAAAAAAGAAGAGAAAAAAAAAAACCTGGCTTGTTATGTGGTCGCGGTTCTGTTTCATCTTCTTCAATACTAAAACAAGACCCCATGAAATCTGTCCTTAACAACAGATTTGCATTTCATTTACCCAAAAATAACTTAAAACCCACTAAAGATAAGATCTTTATGCACTAAAAATCCTTTCTTTTTCCTTAAAACACTCTACTAAGTTGTCACTCTCAATTGCCAACAGAATCTGAAATGGGTAACAGGAAACTTGATTAATTTTGCAAGAATCCGATCTGGGTCGGTGGGGATATTCCAAGAAATGTGAAGGGAACAGAGAAAAATCTTCTAGAAAATGTAGAATTTGTAAAGTAGAGAAGAAGAAGAAGAAATGGAAGAGAAGGAAGGGTCTAAACAAGTGCAACCACTAAATTCATTTTAATTTTTTGGGTTTTTGAGAGAGTATATTTAGGAGGTGTTTGATGATGAAATAATGATTATTCAGTCAAGTGTTTTGGTAGGAAGATAATTCCAAAGGTAACAGCTGGAGTCTAACTTTACTTTGGTTGGACTTTGAATCCTTGAGGGTCCTACCTTCATAATGTTTTCCCGAATTGCCCTTTTCATTTCCTCGTTCAAATTTAAAAATTTGAGTTTTTGAAGTTGTCTAGACGAAACCTGACTTTCATCGGGGACAGGTACGGGGTCTGGGTCGGTCGATACGATGAACGGAAAATCCAAAAATGTTGCTTCATTGAAGTCCCTCATGGAAGAAGACCTTAGCCAAAAGCAAGGGATTCCCGGGGCCCGAACGAGAGCAGAGGCAGCAGGGCAGGTATTCTCTTCGAGTATTTATGACTCTGGTGGCAACACGTGACAGGCGAATGACATGATTCTCGAGGAGTTACACGACGGCCATGCGCACTAAGGCTCAGAAAGTTACCAACTGACTAAAGACAGACTTATATTTTACTTGAAAAAAATTTAAAGTTATGTGAGAGTGTGAGTGAATGTCTCCGGGTCTAAATTAGTTTTTGGAACTTGAAAATTTACGAAGATTGATTTTTGAAATCTGATCCAAATCTTTGGTTAAACAAATATTTGATGAAGATCAATTTTCAAAATTTAATTCAATACCTATGATCAAACACTAGTTTATTCTATTTGTCCTGTTTTATATGAGAATTATAAAAGTAGGGCCTAATTATCCGCCTTGGCGAAGGAAAGCAATAGTTTTTAAAAATAAAATATATACAAATAATGTAAAAATATACAACTGATATACACAAAATATATATATTTATATTTGTATAGCATCCAAGAGTATGTCTTAATGGTCAATAAAGTGTGTTGAGAATCATGAGGTCTCACATTCAAATTCCAAAAAGAGACAAACAGTACTAGGCAATTTATTCTCATTTGTCTTAATTTTGATGGACAGAGTGACCTGATTGATACCTATTATTGGTAAGAGGTGACAAGTATCTGGTAGAATTAGATTAGGCGTGTGCAAGCTAATTCAAACACCACAATTAGTATCAGATAAAAACATGCAAATGGCATATACAAAATATACAATTATGTTGTTGTATGTATTTTGTACGTGAAAATGCATATATTTTCATATATCGTGTGTATATCATTGTATGTCTAACAATAGAATGAACATACAAATAATATACAGCCGATATATAACTATTCCACAACTTGAAAAATGGGCATACCCGTCATTAAATATCACCATAATCATCATTCATTATAGAAGAAAGAAGAGGAAGTAATATGACCACAACAAAATAATGACCTATTGGCATCCCTATGTAATTTTGATCATCGTTAGCATTTTATATTTCAAATTTATTTGGGACAACTATATATTAAAAGTTTTGAGTTCATAATATCTTGAAAATTGATTGAATACATGTGACACTTGAGGGAATAACATGACAATCTTGGAAAGTCAATTTTTCGAAAAGACACTCTTGATAAAGGAAAAAGAAAAAAAATACTAATGGCTAATGTAAGTTCAGGTGCTCACCACGTGAATAATGAGACAAATGGAACAAAATGTATGGATGATTAGGTACGCAGACGAGCTCGTCTGAATTTGAGGGTTGCAAGAATGTCAGTTGACATTATTAACATCATCTTCACGTAGCCTCCGTCCATTGGTCTTGGTACTTTAGGGCCCAGTTGAGGCATTTCTATTTGCTAGTGTCTCACTATGAACAGTTCATTTCAATCATTTATAAAGGCATTATAACAACAACTCTATATGTTCTTGTGCATTAAGTTCCCCTTGGCTTTATACTTCATCCGTTCCTCATTAGCTTTCAAGCATTCTCAAAGTCAAGATCTATCTTTCAAAGACACTTTTATACACCCCAAAACATTCACTCATACTCTTGCTCCTTATTTATCTCATTTACTCATCGTAGCATCTCATAATTTTCCATATCTATACCTATTACTCCTTAACTTGTTTTACTTTCTTAGCTCATTCTTAATCTATATTTGAACCGCTAGTAAATAGACTAAAAATAAAGAATTAAATTAAGATGCGTGCTCTAACCTCATATAAATTTAATTATACTGAATCTATAACATAGGGTCTAATGTCTCAAAACTTAAATCTAATTAAGAATTATTTTCTTCCTTACACTACAACCATATCAAGATTCCCTTCGACAAAATACATCTTACGTGAAGCACACTTCCATTTAGAACTAGGAGATCATAAAGAAAATTATTATACGATTACCCTTAGCTTCTCAAATTTTAATGATGAAATTTTAACTTGCAAATAAATTAATTTTATGTGAATAATATTAGTTGAAGTGAAAAAAAAAAGAGTATTTTAAAGTAAAGTTACAAAAGAGTGTTAATATATTTGGAAATAGTTGTGTTAGGACATGAAACATACTTGGAAAAAAAAAACTTACAAGTTTTAATAGGTGAAAATCATTACTTCACTTGAGATACTCTTTAAAATCAATTTTTCAACTTCAATTTCTCTTGAAACAATTGATCAAATGAAGAAAAATAAAATTGTGTCGCAAAATATTTGAATTTAAAGTTTTAAAAAAAGTATCCCGTACTTTGTGTATATACATGAATTTACTTAATTAAGAAAAGTTAAAGATCTGCCAATAAAATCATACTTCAAATTTCTTCAAATCAAAATTTTAATTTTGAAATTGGAATAATAAACAAACATATAGATAAATTTTGATTTTCAAAAAGTATTTCAATTGAAGTTATGTTCAAACTCGAAACGCTTTGCAATTGAAGTCATGAACGTTTTGGCAATTCAATTTTTATTGTTTTTGTTGAAAAGTTGTCATAATTTGCATTTCAAATCACTCATAAAAAATTAAAATAATTCCAAATAGTATTCCTATCCAAACATATTTCGATAATATCGATCCGTTCTACCTTTACAAGATAATGATATTATCTACGTACACATCGCATTACTTTTCTGAAAAATAACTCGACCATCTGTCTTACTAACCAAAATATAAGTCTAAAGAGACAATAAAGTGTTTCATAAATCTTATTTTTATTTCAAAATAACGATACACTCTAAAAAAGTAAAGAAGAAGTTTCCATTTTAGAAGATTGTGACTTCCCACCTCTAACCTCTCTACACCAGACCCAAATTATGGATTTTTACTGAATCTGTTATTATTGTGTACAATAGACAAATATAATTTTAATTTTCAACTTTAAAAAATAATCACAATTTCTATGTCTAAACACTTAACTAAAATACATATAAAAGCAAAATTGACCTTTTCAAAGGCATGAAACGTGTAATATTTTTCTTATAATTATTATTATGTCATCATGTATGTGATCTTCACAGTTGACGAAGAGCTTAAATAGTCCACACGTTTCGAGTCAGCAGCACACGGTTAAGTCCTTTTCTTTAATTAAAAATAAAGTCTCATTTTTTAATTTCAATATTAAAAGACAAACTTTCTCTTTCCATAACTTATATGTTTTTAAAATAAATAAAATTAGAGATGCTTTAGGCGTTTAGGCATCTTTTGAAAAGAGTTATTTACAAAACTTATTTAGGAGAACATGTTTGTGAAAAAAGTGCATTTGACTAATTATAGAAAGTAGGTGTGTCAAAAGAATATGAAAAATTGATCGAATCGATTGAACTAATTGTATCAAATCGATTTATATTATTTTTTTCAATAAAAGTTAAAATCGTGAACTTTTATTTAAGTGTATAATCGTTCCAAACATTTGAGATGGTCTTTTTAATTTATAATAAAAATTGAAAAATTCCTGAACCGAAGCGAATAATCTTACATGTATGTAAGACTAATATTTTTTCACAACTACTTGTGTATATAATTGGTTTATAAAGTGATTTTGATGGTTTAAATTTTTTTGAATTGATCTAGGTGTATCAATTTGGTATGATATGTGATGTTCAAAAAATAAAATTATTGAATTGTATGATATTGATATATTTTCAGGTTTATATATTTGTTACTAACTTACTATCAATGATTTTCTTTCAATTAAAGAAGTATATAAAATTGATGTCTTAATACATATGTATTATATAAAATATAAGTAACCTGATTTAAAAAAAATTCAGACAACAACAAGTTATTTAAAAAATTTAAAAGCTTGTTTTTAATACCAGATTTAATATCAACATAATATATGAAACAACAAGGATATATTAGATTGAGGTCAAGGTTGAAAATCTAATACTATACCGTAAGTAATAAATTCAACAAAAACACATGCATACAAATAACAATTGCTGAAAAAATTGAAGTTATTAAATGTGTTAGTTAATAAAAATATATAAATTTAAAAATAAAGACAAGATGAACAAATGAGAACGATACAGTTAATGAAAAAAATTGAACAAAAAAAATATTTTGATTTTGGTTCTCTTTTTCTGGGTAGCAAAAACTTTCAAATTTTTCTTCATAATTTCAATTTTGAAAGATAAAACACAACATAAATCGATAATGAAATTGGAAAAAAAAAAGTTGAATAAAGAGTATCAAACTTAAGTTGAAAAAGAGTTGATGATTTAGTAGTATAGACCTATTCAAACACGATTTGTAATTACCTTTTTGAAAGATTTGTAAAATTAAAATTCTTAAATTGTAGTTAGATAATTACGTTGGTAACTTCCATTAAAAATATATCTTTTATTTTCTCTTTCCAATATTAAATACGAAAATAAAAACAAATAAAATTCAAATTAAATAAATTAATTTGAATATGCTATCACTAGTAATTAAGTTGTTGTATTAGCAGTGGCGGATTCAGAATTTTATGGCTATGGGTGCTCACTATTTTTAACATAAACTTGTATCAATCAATGTGCGTAAGTGCAAGCTAAAATTCCTCAACAAAGGCGTTATTTTTTTTCAATGCAATAGCCAATCGGAATCTTTGGATTGGTTCAAGAAAAAAAAAGGAGAAACAATATACCTTCACATACAATTGTAATTACCAAAAAGGCAAACCAATGAGAAGGAGGATTTTTTCGCTTTTGAATTGGAGAACTGAAATGAATGCACTATAACAAATTATTTTTTTTTCCTTTCCTTTTCATTTTTTCCTAATTAGACTGGTGAGAAAGAAAGAGTTAATAGACATGGAAGATCACGACTGTTCATATTTTTGGAGACTAAGTTGCATAATAGACATGAGCAGTGACCAATGGTTTTAAGATCATGGTTACTTTTAAAGCTATCAATCATAAAATATAAATGTACAAATTTAACACTTGTTATAAGAAACACAATTATATTTAAATATGATAGTGAAAAAAAATCAATAAGAAAAACTAGAAAAAGATTATCTTGAAAAAGGAAGAAGGAATTTGGTATAAGATTTTGTTGAAGAAAAGTTAGCAAAAAGGATAGTTTATGAAAGGGAAAAAAGAACAGGGAGAAAAGAAGAAGTTTAATTGAAATAAAAAGATAAAAAGAAAAGAGCTGGATTTTAAAATAAAAGCATCGCTCTTAGAGAGAATCAAACTCAAACCATAGAAGTAATATTATGACCCTGAGCACCCACTTACAACCCCCACACCAATTAAACCATTATTTACTGGGTGCTTGCATTTTATTTTATACGATATTGTCTTAATTTCTATATAAGTATATATAGTTTGATACGAGGTTAATGGATGCTTGCCTTTTATTTTATACGATGCTGTCTTAATTTCTATATAAGTATATATAGTTCGATACGAGATTAATGGGTGCTTGAGCACCTAGACAGGTCCATGTGGATCTGTCCCTGTGTATTATATGATGTAATATAGAGTCTTAAATATATATATATATATATATATATATATATATATATATGAGTAATTTTTCCTAAGCATATGTCCTTGTTGTTTCTATTACCAAAGTCAGTTTAAGAAAATTCCTAAACCAATGTTGTCTGGTAGAGGCATGTTGAGTTTATTAATGTTGTTGGCCTAGAATGAACTTATTAACAATGGGGGGGGGGGGTTGATTTAAAAAAAAAAAGATTTTCAAAACAAATTTTTTCTTTACTTAAAATGCAACAAGTAATCATTTAATTAGTTGTTTGCACTGCAACATTATCAATGAATATATTACATTCTTCTTAATTTGTTTGTTGATTGTCAAAATGACACAATACAATCCTACTACGGGTGTTTAAAGTGGGCAAAGTCTTGTTGAGGTGTAAAAGCAAAGTTGTCGATGGATTCTGTTTTGTCACTCTTTTCTTTTCAAATGTTATTTATAACTTGGTTAACTTGACAACTTAGTTTCTATTGCCTTAATTTGCATGCAGATTTAGAATGCAAATTTATCTATATTGAATCTGCTGAGGATGAAACATATGAACCAACCAACACCTAGAAAGTAAACTTGTTATGCCCCGTCAATGTTGGAAAGTACCCCTTAGTATTGCAAGTATCATTTCTTGGTTTGTGTGAAGGAGCTATGAAAATACATTGATGTACCCTAACTGACTAATTATGTTAGTTAATTACTGAAAGATTCTATTTCTGTTAATTAGCTACTAGAAGGTTCTATTAGTTAATTAGCTACTAGATTAATTATGTTAGTTGAATAGTCAGTAAGATAGTGTGTATAAATGTAACAAGTTCAATCTGTTGAGTTTAATGCAAGATATTTTTCTTTTTTCTTCTCTGTAAATTTTCTCTCCCTCACTCATATTCTTGCATTAGTTTGTTTACATGGTATCAAAGCATTCATGAGAGCAAATCAAAGGAGATTCATCCACACGCAGTGGAAAATTGTTGGAGTTTTTTATTTGTAACTCTTTTTTCTTCTTTTTTCAATTTCGATCTCATCAGCTGAAGTTGAATCCGCTGGTTCAATGCCACCAGTTACAATCGATCATCATCATCCTCTTCTTTTTTTATCATGCACCTGGTTCTCTATCCATTGGAATCATGCTCACTGGATCTGATAACTATCTCTGTGGAACATGGCAATGAAATTGTCATTGCTTCGGAAAAATAAATTGAGATTTATTGATGGACTTGTTCAACGTGATCAATTTGTAGGAGATTTAGCTCGACTATGGGATCGTTGCAATGCCATCGTCGTATCGTAGATCATGTGTAATGTCAGTAAAGATCTGCTAGGAGGTATTCTTTTCTGTTCTAATACACGCTTGATTTGGAAAGATTTACGTGAACGATTTGATAAAATCAACAGTTCTAAGACTTTTCAGTTGCATAAGGAAATTTTCACCTTTGTTCAAGGTGTTTCTTCAGTATAAATTTATGATTCCAAACTTAGAGATCTTTGGGACGAGTATGACTCTATTATTCCCTCACCTTCATGTAATTGCTCTAAATCTAGTGAGTTTCTCGAACACCTGCAATATCAGAGGGTACTGTAGTTTCTAATGAGACTAAATGACAGTTACAACCAATCTAGGAGCCAAATTTTAATGATGCAACAGGTTTCTAACGTGAATCAAGTCGATGCGATGATTAATCAGGATGAGAGTCAGCGTTTTATTGCAAGATCGACTAGAGTGTTTAATGATCACTTGACTCCAACCGCCATGTTTATCAAAGGCAATACTAGATCCACAACTAAATCAAAGAAGCTTTACAATCCTAATTCATATTGTGATCATTGTCATATGAAAGGACACATTCTAGCTGATTGTTACAAACTTATGAAGTGTGACTATTTTCACCTCACAGGACATGTCAAGCTTGACTGTTACAGACTTTATGGGTATCCAATTTATTTTAAGGGGAAGAAACGAGTAAATGCAAATGTAGTAATAAGCCCTCTTCTAGATAACACTTTTATTTCTGATAGTGCAGGTCAACAGGGATAGCAAGGTCAGCAGGAGTGGCCAGGTCGACCACCTCATCAACACTAGCAACTCATTCACATGATCAACAAGTCTAGCATTGAAGACACTGGAGGCAACACTAGTGGGAATGCTAATATGGCAGGTAATTGCTTTCCTACCAAAGAGCTTCCCATGAAATGGATAGGTGACATAGGTGCCTCTAACCATATGATAGCGGATCCTGCTCACTTACAAGGTACATGTTTCATAGGAAATGCATGACATGTTAACTTACTCACAAGTGATTCAGCCAGGGTATCACATGTTGGAGATTATCACTTATGAGGAGGTGATGTTCTTAAGAATGTACTATGTGTGCCAGCATTTCAATTTAATCTTTTGTCAATTTCAAAAATGACTAAAGAATTGAACTGTTGTGCAATATTTTTTCCCAACTGTTATGTGTTTCAGTATCTAACATCTAGGAATGTGAGGGGGATTGGTAAGGAGGAAGAAGGTCTATACATTTACATTCACAAGCAAGCAAGCAATAATAAAGGAATGAACAATAAGTGTTTGGTTATTGCAACACAGGACATTGATGCAATGACATGGCATAACATGATATGTCATGTGCCCATGAAGGTCTTAAGAAATATACTTATGTTTCAGAGTTTTGAGTCTTTTGTTGTGCCTGACTTTGAGGTTTGCCCCCTTGCAAGACAAACCAGGGTTCCTTTTCCACATAGCACCAGTAGGTCTACTTCTGTTTTTCAATTACTACATAGGGATGTTTGGGGACCATATAAGTTGAAAACACATGATGGAATGAGATATTTTTTTACTATTTTTTATGACCATTCTAGGTGGACTTGGATTTTTTTATGAGACTTAAATCGGATGTGCTTACTTTATTAAATAGTTTCTTTGTTCAAATAGAAACTCAATTTAGTAGTAAGGTCAAAATGATAAGGCCTGATAACGGGATCGAGTTCTTTAATTATGGATGTAAGGAGATGTTTCAAAAACATGGAATTATCCATCAAAGTTCATGCCCTTACATACTTCAACAAAATGGTGTTGTGGAAAGGAAACATAGGAACATTCTAGAGACTGCAAGAGCAATTAAATTCCAAAGTAGTTTACCTGATAGATTTTGGGGTTTGTGTGTGGAAGTTGTTGTATATGTATTGAATATGATACCTTCTACTGTTCTGAAAAATAAATCACCATATGAAAGAGTTATTTTGGGTCTCTCTGTTGCTTCTTCTTAAGCTAGATAGAGTAAAATAATCTTGGATTTTTTCCACTATTATCATTTGTAGCTCCCCTACTTTTTTACATCTTAGCTATGCTTGAGTTTCTTAGCTTTGAATTTACCTCTATATCTTGATGAATGTTCCTTAAAAATGTTTATTTTCCTCAACTTATCTAAGCTATTGTATAAAATTGTTCAAGATGAAAGAGTTATTTTGGGTCTCTCTGTTGCTTCTTCTTAAATAGATTTTCAAACTCTTTAACACTCTTTAGCTACCATGCTTGTAACAGTTGAAAAGGTCTAATAAGTACTAAATCTGAACCCATAGTTTTATAATTACAATTATTGCAGTGTTACAAGTATTAAGATCCGTAAAGGTTGAACTCATCAAGTTTAAATCTTAGTTCAGCTCAAGCCTAGGAAGCTTCTTGAATAGAAAGGATATCAGAGTTATGATTCATTTAGAACTACGATTATTTTAGTGTCAAAAATATTAGATCCGCTCGGGCCATAGGAGCCTTTTGAATAGGTCTTCCAAAGGACAGTAAAATTTTGATTCTCATAGTTGTGCCTGGCGTGGCGTTTCCACTTGAGAATACTTCATTCTACTTGTTTCTTTCAAGTCTCTTATTCATATTACATTATGGCTAGCCTTAGTAGAAGATGGTAGCTGTGGACAAATGAGCATTTCTTAGATTATTGAATTCCAACTCAGAGATCCTTCAAATCTAAAATTATTGAGTGGATGGGTCTCTCCACCCTTCGTAGGTATTACCTGCTATTCTTTAGGAGTGTTGACACTCAATTTTGACCCTCCCCAGATATAATTAATTTTTGAGCTTCTTAATTTTCAAACGACTTAGAATAATTAGTTTTATAAAATTCAAGAGTTTCAAAGTTATTTTAAGTAACTTCAGTCGGTTTTTGTATTATTTCAAATAATAAATATATTTCATATAATTATATATGTAATTAGTATATTTTATAAATGTTTGAAAATCGTATCAAAATATTATTATTTTTGCTTTGTTAAAATAAATATTTCATTAATTTAGTTTTAGTTTGAATCGTAGTCTTAATTTTGGAATTAATTAGTTTATATGAAAATCGATTAATTTATAATTAAGTTAATTATCTTATCTCGTTAAGATTAAAAAGCTCACAAATTAATTATGTTAATTCGTCTAAAATCAATTCATTTGGCTACCCTTTTAATCCGCTTGGTTAAATTATTAATTAGTTCCTATCACAATTTTAGCCTAATCTAACCCTTCATTCAACCCATTTAATAGACCAAAGTATGGGCCACCTTTCAGCAGCTTATTCCCAGGCCCAACTCGTTTAACAGCAATTCAATTGCTAGCAAACATTAATCCATTCAACAATGCCCAGCCCATTCCCCCAACTCCTATTCCTAATTCCTAGCCCACCAATTTTAATCCAAAACAATAACAACAACGTACAATGTCCATCCCAGCAAATACAGCAGCCATACATACGCAAAACAGCATCCACCCGACTCCAGCACGCTCTTCTTCTCCCTCGCGTGACCAGACGCGAAACTCGGAAATCGACCCGAAACACGCGACCACATCTCCTTCCTCAACGTCTCTCTCCATAGTACTAACAGAGCAATAGCAAGCATGCGTATTCGCCCTTTCCTCTTCCGGAATAGGGCGAAAATCTCAGAAAAAGGGGTTTCCCTAAATTGGTGAAAGATTTTTGGAGTTTTGAAATTCGAAATGGGCCTTGTCTTATCCGGATTTCTGATCCCTTTCCCCCCATTTTCGAACCCTAGATTTCCCCTTTAAATCCCCTCTCTTCCTCATTTCTTTGGGGGGCGTTGAAAAAAAAGGAGGCTGGAAAGAAAAATTGTTAAAAACTTTTGAGTTATCAGTGAAATACATAGGCATTCTGTGAGGCGAAAATAGACCAAAAGGTCCACAAAACATTACGGAGTGTTTAGGTTCTGTTTTCTTTTCCAAACGAGTTCATCGGAATTCTCGGAGTCGGGTCTTGGTAGTGAAAACTCGTTCTCATTCAGTTCGTTTACCAGTTCCTGCTCAAAAAGAGGTATTTTCTTTCCCATTAAACTAGTTGGTTTAGCTCTTTGCCTTAGAATTTATTTATTTTTCTTTTTTTTTGAGTTATTTCGATTAGTTTTTTTTTTAAAATCTCGATATCAAATGCTATGTGTTTTGGTCTAATGCTACTAGATTAGTCCAATATCTCGAATGAGTTCTGTTGTTGGCTGCCGGGTCATCTTGCTCTTATTTTGTTTGTTCGTATGACTTAAATAGAAGTATAGATTTTCTTATTGGGTTTCTTATTCGGTTTAGATCATATGTTACATGATGCGTGTATGTATAGGTTAATCCAACATGTCTTGTTCATAGTTAAATTAGTATGATAATTAGATTCACTACGAGTGTGTTTGGGTTAATTGTGTTCATTCCAATGTCTCTGTTAGAAAATCTAAAATATTTAAAGGTGCATTTTTTTTTTTCCTTACATACTGAAGCTATTTAGTTGGATTCATATTTAATATGATAATGAATTGGTCTCTCTCTGTTTATCTTGGATGAAGATTGTTCCTTTATAGCTCTAACATATCAGTGGATTAGGATGTTTAAGAGGTCCATTTTTTTAATAGATTATGATGTATTCGTGTATATCTTCTGTATGGATATGTTTATTTCATGTGTTATGGCTATCATGTTACCCTTTTTCATAGTCTGTATTTTAAAAAATAGGCTCCATCATGCTTAAGTGATTAGTGGTCATATTCTGTTATAAGTTCTTATTTTTATTTTCTATTTTTCTTTTTATTTTATTTTTTTAATGCTATAGGTGTAGGCTTCAAGTCAAAGTTTGTAATTTAGGTTCTTCATTTTTCTTATGTGTTCTACTTCCCATATTGATGGAAATGAATATTTTACACTTGAAACAAGTTGCATAGTAGATTAAAGTGTTTACTTTATTAACAATAAATGTAAGTGTTACTTTCTTGTTTACATTGAGATCCTTTATTGCTCTTAATACTATTTAGCTATGCTACTTGATTGTTTAAAATACATATTTGCTAGACTTTGACGAAGTGAGGCTCTGCTAATTTATTTATTTCATTTTTGTTGCATGTGATACCACCCGAGTCCTCTTGGACCCCAATCTTTTCCCCCATATTCCGGATAGGCCATAAAGGCCCAATTACATTTTTTTCGATCGAGTCGACCCCCATTTCCGAGTGAAAGAAATTGATGAACAGGTGGAAAGCAATACAGGTGGCTGGAAATTTTAATTTGCAGGCCTCAAAAGCCCAAAAGAGGGCAGTATACACGATGTATACACAAGTATACATAGAAAGAACAGCGATATACAGGTATGAAATGACGATGCAGGTGCTGGAAATTTGAAGTGGACTGTCTATATTCGATATATGGTCCGATATACACAAAAATGGATCGAAATATGGCCTATATACATCGATATACGCCTTTGTATACACAGGTCTTTGGGGCGAAAATGGGCCTAAAGTCCAATAGATTTGGCCCAAATTTGGGCATCCTCTTGTTATTGCTATTATTTATTTGATTGTATTAACTCTCTAACCCTTTTGTGTGATTTGGTATTAACTTAATTAATTCCCCAAAAGATGAACATTCTTTATATTAGTCTAGTTTAATATAATTCATTTTTTATCAACTCTCATGCTTTTATTGAATATTTAATTAGTCAAAACTCTATATTTCATTTTCAAGTCATTTAAAATAGTTTCACACTTTAATTAATCAAATTGGTCCAAAATTATTATTTTTTAAAAGATAAATTCTAATTAATCTAGTTTTTTTTTTGTTAAAATTTCATTCATTTGCAATTTAATTCAATTGTTTCACTTTGTACCTTTTTCTTTTAAAAATAAATAAATAAATATATATATATAATGTGTCATTTATCTAATTGTTTCCTCAGAATTAATTAAATATTGTAATTTATTTAATTACTTATGTTAAATTTCTCAAAATTAGTCAAAGCTATTTTTAGTCAAATCGCCGGTCAACCGCGAGTTAGTGGGCATTCCGAGGGCCTAATACCTTCTCGGAATGTATATTGAATTACAAACCCTTTTATTTTCAATTGATTTTATCTGTTTAAATCTTTTGAAAACCTTAAGTCTTTTCTTGATTTTTACTAAAAAATTAAGTGGCGACTTTGATCTTTTGGAAATTTGATTTCTCTTAAACCATAAGTTTAATCGATTTTTTGAAAACTTAGTCATTTTTCTTTTATTAATATTTTCAAGTAAAACAAGGAGTGAAAATGACAAGGAAGTAGTGTCACGACGATACAAAATGTGACTTGTGGTATGATGGTCGGCGGAGTGCCCTCACTTGGTGTGCGCGTGAGTAACTCACTTCATGTTTTATAGAGCATCGATTATAAAGCCTTTTAGTCTCTTTCTCTCTGCATTATGGATTTATAGCATAGAACACATGGTGTGCCACAATTATTGATTTGTGCTACACTTATAGCCAATTAATTAGACCAAGTTCTGAAGTTTATTTGGACGTTGTATCACAATTTGAATTATCTGTTTTGGACATCGGAGCACAATTTGTATTATCGCCATATTGTCAAACAAGGAGCATGTCGTAGATATTGAATCCCCTTTTACATAAATAGGCTATTTTAAAACATTTTTTAATGTTCCTCACTAATGTGTTTATCAAATTGTTATTATTGCAGCTTGTAATGAGCAACCTTTGTTATATCATATCGTAATCTCCCATGAGGGCATCTATCATGGTGGTGGCATCAACGAAGAAAAAGAGTGTATTTGTTGACAGGGTATGTGAATGCATAGTGGTTAAAAATAAAAAGTAATCTATTCCCTCTTTTGAACATCCACGTTTATTGTATATTGAACTATTGAGAGCGAAATTACAGATAACGTATAGAGTGAAGGTGAAACAACTGGCTTTTATGGGGATTAATATATGTACAATTATGTTTTTAATTGTGTATAGGACCACTAAATATCAGTATCAACAGAAAAGGTATGATAGTGCTACCATTGGTTTGTTACACAATTTTCTGTTTATTTAAATGATTAAATGTGAGAAAGTAGGGATACCTTATATTGTGCCCGAGAACGATACAACCAACCACTCTGCTGATAATCATACTTTCCCGTGTACCTTTTCAGATGGACTCAAAATTAGATCCATTTTATTTTTCAAAGGTAGTTTCATTTATGTTCTTCTCTATATATAAATTTGTAATTGTCCGACACTTATTAGCTTTCGGTTCTGGATGAGCTGAAGTATTTCACCAAAACATTTTGTGTCAATTGTCACTCTAATGCATTATGTTCGTCTATCCAAGATTCTGATGTAGATATTTCACATTTGAACAGTTTGCCTCATGGTATTATCTAAGCAAGTTCGGGTCTAGAGTTAAAGCCTCTTTTGATCTACAAGTAATTCAAAGCCCAAGTTGTGTCTCTACTCCTTAAGTGTTGGATAAATATAGCATCCTCCTTTATTATCTCTTGATCTTGTCATGTTACTATTTGTTTATTTTTTTGGCTTTGACCCTACCTTGTGTAATGGAAAATTCTTCCGTACGGAGTATGAGAAATTAAAAATTAATGTTGATAACGTTGGAAATTTTTTATCATGGTAGAGGCCCAACCAACCAAAGTTGTGTGAGGCTCCATTCATTTTTTGACACGTGGATTGTGGGCCAATATGTGTACTTTGCAAATGAAATAAAATGAAATCAAATTTTAAAAAAATAAACTTTTATATAGTACAATAAAAATAGAGGGAAAGAGAGTACTATTTTCCCTCTTTAATTAGGATCTTTGCATATCATATCTAAACCAAGCAAAGTAAAAACTCCAAAACACAAATACACTATTGTTGATCTTTTACTCTCCAGAGACGTTCAAATTTTATTCAAGTAAAGTTACAAAATATATAGATCTATGAACTTATTTCTTTTACTCTCTTTGGTTCTCAATATTATTTATATTTGTACAATGATATTTTCTTTCTAAAATTTTAAATAGAATGAGAAGTTGTTCATTAATAATCCTCATTATTCATATATATAAATATTTTATACACAACTTGAAAGAAAAATATTACTTTATCTTGTGCAGAATGCTCAAGATTGTGTGACACAATTATCTATGTAGACTTTTGTGTATCATTCAACAATATTGTCTCTAAAAATTGAACACTAAGTCTTCAATATAACTTGATATTAGTGAAATTTCCGATCTAGAAGAAAAAAGAAGAATGATTTGAATGTTAATCTTCTCTCTCCTTTGGAGAAGAGAAAAAGAAACCCAAAACTTTTTCTCTTGGATATAAGTGAACATTTAATATAGGAAAAAAGCTCAAATATGTCATCGAACTTTCAGAAAAGGCTCATTTTTGCCATTACCGTTTAAGAAAAGGCTCATTCTTGTCATTATTTATTAACGGTGATTTTGCAAAACCATTTTTTACACGTGGCCAATTATAATTCGGCCACGTCATTATTTTTTTTATAATAAAAAATCAAAATTCTGAACAAACATTGAATTAAAATAACCCACCCAAGTAAAAATCCACCCAAGTAAAGACCCACCCAAATTTAAATCCCTATAACCCATCAGTAACCCAATTTTTCATTCACTTTTAATCTAAAAACCCTAACTAAGAAAAGAAGTTTCTTCACTTCTGTAAGGATGACAACTCCTTCTCCTTCTCCGAAAAATTTACTGATCTTTCTTCAATATCGTTTATGAAGATTAAAGAGGTTAGTTTACATATTACTACTAAATATTTATTTAATGTGGTTGGTAGAGGATTTCAAGAAAGTGTACATATGGGGTTCTAAGTCATGTGGGTTTGTTATTTTTTGTATGTGTAAATGTATTGTTTAATAGGTAATGTTTTTGACTTTTAATGGTCTTTGTTTGTTTCTTTTTGTTGTGGTCCCATATTGTATTCATTGTCAAATTTAGAAATTTTTTATGATTGTTCTGTAAATGGTTTAACACTATTTTATAGTTAAAGCTCTCAACTTTTAATGATCTTGTTTGTTTCTTTTTGATGTGGCCCCGAATAGTATTCAGATGTTAGATTTGGGGGTTTTTATGTGACAATAGTATAAAGGGAATCATTGTTTATTAGTTAGAATTTGTCTTTTAATGATGTTATTTGTTCCTTTTTGTTGTGGTTTCGAAGTGTATTCTCTACAAAACTTTTACACTATACTATTCAGTTTCTTGCATTCCTTTAATCCTTCTCCCTTTGCCCTCCATCAAGTAATTTGACATGAATCGTAAACAAGTTGCTTAGCTACTTTAATTTGAAGACTTGTTTCTTGTTCTTCGATTTATGTTATTATGGATAGTTTAATCATCATATTGACTATATTTTTGTTGTTGTATGTTGATGGTCCCTCATTTATTCAATTATGTTTTTTTTGGCATGTGTACATTACTGAAGAATGATAGCTAAAGTAACAATACTTTTTCACTATGGGGGTGAATGGGTCTTTTCTCCCCAATTATTGTACACTAAGAAGTTGATGCATGTGTGACATGAGTTTGATCCAGACTTGTTGTCTTACAAAGACTTGTGTGAAGAATTTAAAGAGGAGCTTGGTTATTTTAAAGTGAAACAACTCTTAGTTGCTGGACCATCTGGTAGATACTACATAGTTGAAGGTGATGATGGTATTCGGGCTTTACAATGTCTGATTTGTCATGAGTTTAAGAATATTGACTTATTTGTTGTAGATGATACGGACTTGACAGTTGATATCCATAACATTCTTCATCATTTAGAGAGATATCATGTAGATGTTGAAGTTTCATAAGATAATGAACATGTACCAGGAAATTCTGATTGTGAGGTTGATACTCCTTTTGATTGTGAGGTTGATACTCTTTCTGATGTGGAGTATGATGTAGAAATGCTTCAGTTGTTTGAGAAACAAAGAAACAGTACTGTAAGTGATAAATTGGAGAACTACAAGGAATTAGAGAAGGGGATTTCATTTGCCACCATTGAGGAAGCTAGAAAGATAATGAACTACTATGCAATAGCTAGTAGACGTGAATTGAAGATTGAAAAAACTGATCCTAGCAGGGCTAGGTATGTTTGTCAAGTTGGATGCCCTTTTAAATGTAATATTTCACAGGATAAAAAAGGGGCTTCTGGATTTAGTATAAAAAATTTGATAAGTGAGCATACTTGTTTTCCATGCTACAAAAATTCGAGGGCTGATTCGAAGACATTAGCTCAATACTTCAAAAGTAAATTACAGAGAGATCCTAAGTACATTGTGAAGGAAATGAGAGAAGAATTATCAACTGATTTTTATTTGAATGTTACAAAATCCAAGCTAAAGAGGACTAAGGTGATGATTCTTGAAAAACTAGACGGGAGTTTCAAGGATGACTTTAACAAACTTGAAGCATATAGGGCTGAATTAAAAAAGTCTAATCCAAGAACTGATATTGAAATAAACATCTCAAAAGATGCTTTTGAGCAAGGTATAAGAAAGTTCTTGAGGATGTACACATGTTTTAATGCCTTGAAGGTAAATTGGAAAAGTGGATTAAGACCACTCACTGGTTTGGATGGTACTTTCTTGAAGGATAGGATCAAAGGTCAATTGTTGGTTATTGTGGGACAAGATTCTATAAATCAATTCTATCCAATTGCTTGGGCAGTGGTTGACAAAGAAACTACCAGGACATAGTCATGGTTTGTGGAGCTTTGAAGAGGTCTTTGGACCTTAAAGATGGTAGTGGAGTGACTTTTATTTCTGACATGCAAAAGGTTTATCATTTTTTAAACATGTTTCATTATATTTTTTTGATTTATTTTCTGTTTTAATCGTGACCTCTACTTCATTGCTATCTTCTTTTTAATCTTACAATGGTTACTAGATGCTATGAGCAATGTACTTCTGCAGCTCATCAAAGATTTTGTGTTAGGCACATTGAATCTAATTGGCTAAAAAAGTGGAGGAGAGGGGAAATGAAAAAGTTGATGTGGTGGTGTGCTTGGAGCACATATGATGAAGAGTTCAAAGATCAACTCAACAAGCTAGGCAAATTGGATGCAGATGCTGCTAAGGACTTGATTAGTAAACCACATCGAGCATGGTGTAGAGCCTACTTTGACACGCAGTGTAAGAACATAATGATTGACAATAACTTCACAGAATTCTTCAATGCTTGAATTTTAGAAGCAAGAGGTATGCCAATTATCAAAATGTTGGAGGAAATAAGGGTTAAGGTTATGACTAGGTTGGCTGAAAATGAAGACAAAATTAGGCATTGGAAAACTGAATACAGTCCACAATGCATGAAGTTGTACAATGATTATAGGGCAATAGCACATGGATGCACTTTGAACTTTAATGGTGATTATGGTTATGAAGTGTCTGAAGGTGATGATAGACATACTGTGAACTTAGAGCATATTAGATGCACCTGCAGATTGTGGGATTTGTCTGGAATTTCCTGCCCTCATACCATTAATGCATTTACGCTTAAGAAAGTTGTTCCAGAGACGCAAATTCACTGATTTTACAGTAAAGAAGCCTATTTGCTGACATACAAGCATAAAATACAACATGTTAGAGGAATACAATTTTGGAATGTTGATCCTGCTCATGCAATGTAACCACATGATATGATCAAAACGATTGGAAGACCCAAGAAAAAAAGAGATAGAACAACAGATGAAGCAATAAAAAGAAAAGGTGAATGGAGTTCATTAAGAAAAAGTTCTATAATGACATGTAGTAATTGTGGGGAACAAAATCACAACGCAAGAGGTTTGTTATAAGGTATATTTTTAACTTATTCTCTTATTTTAGGTAAATCTTTAACTTGCATTAATTGTGTATTTTTGGAGATTGCAATAGTTGGAACTATTTTTAGTTGAATAAAAATAGTTGAATAGTTGTTAAGACTATTTTTAGTTGGGCATTTTTTTAGACTTCAATTTTGAATAATTGAAAACTGAAATTATTGTGACTGTTTCAGTTTTTGGGACTGCTATAGCTTTGTATTTCCTTAGACTGCAATAGTTAGAAATATGAGTTAACATTATTTTGTTTGATAGGCAAAAGGGGCTGAACAAATTTCAAAGAAAGGCAAAGGCAAAGAAAAAATTGGTGAGACATCAACTGGAACACAACAATCTGGCCATGCCTCAAGAAGCAATAATTATGAGCCTGAATTTGGTACGCAACCATCTCAACAATCAACCTTTCAAACTCAATTTGATACTCAATAGTCAACAACTTATGGACCTGATATTGGTGACGATGAAGACCCAATATTGAGGCCAAAAACCATCTCTGAAGCTGATACATTGTTGGCCATGAGAAAGAGCAGAATGACGCAATCAACTGGTAGTAGAAGAATTCAATTCACCGGAGATGCAACTGAGGTGTTGAAACGACCCCAAAAATGTCCGAAAATGTGCTTCGGAAACACCTAAAATTGTAATTTCCATATATCTCAAAATCCGTGCATCATTTCGGAAATTCGACTTCATATTCTTATTCAGGGGGTCAAATTGAGTGGGAAATGAGTCTAACCCGAATTTTCGAACAACCGTATCAAAACTTGAAAATCGCAAAAAATGTGATTTTGAGGGTCAACTTTAAAGGGGAATATCTCTCAGCACACAAGGAACTGGAAGGAGCTCAAACTATCAAAATTAAAGCTCTGTGAGTTAGCTTTCCAACGCAATTTGTTTCACCTCATTCCGAGTTAGGATGAAGGAGTTATGACCATTTTCGTAAAACCTGTCCGGCAGAAAATGCAAATTCCAGTAGCCGAAAACACTGTTCACCCGCCTCAATTTTTTTTCTAAGTGTTGGGACGTTTTTTTATAAAAAGGGGACATATCCATACTTAGTCATTTAACTTCAAAACATCCAAAAACTCTCTCTAAACCCTCTCCAAAAA
>NW_006239084.1:624225-672053 GCF_000226075.1 Solanum tuberosum | reverse complement strand
TTTTCCTATGATGTCCATATATTGTAGCATTGCATTGCACCCCATATACTTAGTACATTCAAACGTACTAACGCATACTCTATGCCTACATGATGTTACCATGTAGGGACCGGAGCACCGCTTGACCATCCTCCTCCGCGTGGTTAATACGATTTCCTATCAAGGTTATTGGTGAGTCCTCCATTCCGGGGACGTTGCTCATGATCTTTTGCTATGTATAAGAGTTTTTCTTTTTAGTTATGTTTTGTCTATGAGGGTGAGCCCGGTAGTTTGTCTTGGCCCCCGCTAAGTACTCATGTTTAGAGGTGGTGTTGGACAAGTTGTGTATTATGCTTGAGCTTGACTCATCTATGGTATTTTTGTATCATTCTTATTTTTTTGTTTCTCTTGTTCCCTTAGTCCCGATTTCCCCCTTCATTATGCTTATTGCTTATGGTCATTTTTTTTGCTTCCGCGACCAAGGATGTGTAATGATACGCTATGAGGCTTGTTTGGGGTTCCTTTGGGTTCCCCATTCGCCGGTCACGTCTAGGCCCTAGGCTTGGGTCGTGACAGGTGTCAACTCCAACAAACTTGCCTTATTCACCAACAAAGATAACTTGGCGAGGAAAGGAAGCTGTTACATGCAATCAGTTACTAAATGACGCGAGAAAAAAATGTATGAAGATGATGGCAAGAAAAGGGCAAGGTGAACCAGCCTCCAATTCTTCTGAAATATGAAAGTTGTTTTGTTTTTCTTTTGTGATGCCTAGACATTTTAAAGGTTAAAGCGGTTAACATGTGATTTTTGTTATTACAATTAGTTTAACCTTAAAATGACAATTACCTATTTTGTAATAGGATGACAATTGATGCTAGATTTATTGAAATATTAGGTTATGCAGTATGTTGATATTGAAGTTTTGTGTTATAGATTTGTTGTTTTCCTGCATAGAAAAATTGCTTGCAATGGTGCTGTCAATGGATTAAAAGTGACCAATGATGGAGTGTATCTCCTTAGTGCAGGTTGACATCACAATTCTTTTCAATGATCTTTTGTATTGCTACTGCTTGGAATTTGTTTATGCATTGTGATTATTATCTTCCACTTAAGAGGCTGAAGGTCTTATGTCAGTATTTCTGTTAGATGCATGTATGACAATGTCTACGGTCTGGTGCATGTTACTGTTATCTTTCTATAGTTGGTCAATGGTGAAGTGCAACTCTGGAATTTATACAGCAGATTATGGTGCTTTCTAATCTCATTTTGATATGCTTCTCTAGCAATTCTCTAGCAAAGTTGTTTATTTTGGGCACTATTTTTAAAATCATGATGTAAAATGTCGTTTAAACACTCTGCGATAGGACGTGGGACAAGCTTTTGTGATAGACCAAGATAATTAGAGCGACTGAGTAGCTCACGAAATTTTGAGAGTCAAACAATATAAATTTCAATTTTGAGAGTCAAACAATATAAATTTCAACCAATATTTTAAGATGTATTTTTCATCATATTTGATATGAAAAAGGTTGCAAATTGTAATACTTTCCGTATAGTTTTTGAATATCTAACGCAACATGACAACTAAAAAGTAATGTGGAAAGTATATTGATAGTAGTAATAGAAAACAAGTAATTCGTTCGTCCAACTTGACTTTCATTTATGATAAACACTCAAATGCAACACAAAAAAAGAAAATAGATTACAACACATAATCCCTATGGCATGTTTGACTCAAGCAACCATGAATTTGTAACTGAATACTCTTTCACTGCTACTTTCAGATGTAGTAGGCATCACTGTTAAATTGTGGTGAAAGGATGAAACCACCATCGTAGGATGAGCAACAATAGCTTTGTAATCTCCGTGGAAAAGTGAAGTCTCGAAATAACCCTCAGCATTTGTAGTCCCAACCAAATCCTCATGTGTTAATGACACACGAATTTTGTCAACAACATCTCCAATAGCTACATTCTTGAAGTTGTTTTCAGTCAAACACATTTTGTAACATCCATTTGGTGTCCATTGCTCGGTGTCCACGCCGTGAATCAACTAACTTCAAGTCCACAATAACACCTCATTTTGAACTATAAGAGACATTCGACCCCTCAGACATTGTTAGAAAATAAATTAATTGAAGGAAATGATAATGGAAGAATTAAGTTTTGAGGGTTAGGGAATGTGTTAGAACTCATCCAATCGCCTAAGAATTAAAAGAGGGTCGAGAAGGATCTTAGGGCTTTTTGGATTGAAAAATTGAATGAAAAATTGGGTTAATCTTCATAAACGAGATTGAAGAAAGATCAGTAAATTCGTCGGAGAAGGAGTTGTTCGTCCTTATAGAAGTGAAGAAACTTCTTTTCTTAGTTAGGGTTTTTAGATTAAAAGTGAATGAAAAATTGGGTTACTGATGGGTTATATGGATTTAAATTTGGGTGGGTTATTTTAATTCAATGTTTGTTCAGAATTTTGATTTTTTATTATAAAAATAATAATGACGTGGCCGAATTATAATTGGTCACGTGTAAAAAATGGTTTTGCAAAACCACAGTTAAAAAATAATGACATGAATGAGCCTTTTCTTAAACGGTAATGGCATAGATGAGCCAAACTTTGAACGAATGACATAAATGAGCCTTTTCTGAAAGTTCGATGACATATTTGAGCCTTTTCCCTTTAATATATGTAAGACTCCACTATTAACTTTTAGTTATATGTTTATTTTATTTAAGACCATCGTTTTAGAGGGACCTGTCACTTTTGACAGATTTTTCTCCTTTTGATTTTTTTTAGCCTTTACTTTAAGAAAGGGTCCACAATCCACGTATCAGAAAATGAATGAAGCCTCACACAACTTTGGTTGGTTGTGCCTCTATCATGATAAAAAAATTCATAATGTTACATCAAATGTTGCATCTGAAGGAATGCCAATTATGTTTGTTTATTCAGGAGTCATATATGGTCCCGCAAAAGTCCAGACTGAAAATGTTGTTCTGTATGATACATATTTCAATATTCTTCCCTCCTTTATGGTTGAAATGTCATTGCCTGCATGGTAAATCGTTTTAATGCTACAGATTTGATCTTAGCTACAATGTTGATGCTCTTGTAGTTGATTAAAATCTTTTACATTTTTATCTTCTCATTCACATTGACTTATTTTTTCCAAGACTACAGCATGTTCAATGATGCCATAATTATCATTCTATAAGAGGGGTGAATTTTAATTTTCCTCCTTTTCACTATAATTAGCAAACAATTGTTTGAAATTCTTTTAACTATGGCTGAAAGTGAATGAAGGAAGAGACAAAAATTAAAATGTTACACATATTTGGAATTAGGATAGATAACGGGAATTGAGAAAATTAGTTGATCTATCAACAATTAATTAGTTACTATCAGGTTAGTCAAAGTTGTTAGAATACTGTTCCATTGAAACAGTTAGTAGATATTTTTCTTTCAGCTAATTCAATTGTAAATTCTATATAGTTCTGCATTGTAAAGGAGAATTCATCATGAATATACAATACAAGTCATTTCTCTCTTAAAATCTCCATTCTCCTTCTTCTCTAATTTTTCATTGTTCTTAACTGTTCTTCAATAGTTACTTCTCTTAATCCTTGAATTTTAGTTGATTCATGCAATTGAGGTAATATTGGTATCAGAGCAACATTTTTCTTGGCAACAATGACAAATAATACAAGATCAATTGAAGGATCTGGTAATAATGGGGTGGGATAATTGCGTGAATTGATGCAGAAGGTATTATTAGAAGTGAAAACTCTTACGAGAGAAGTCTCAAGTCTCAAGAAATTGGATCATGTTATAGTAGAATTAAGGGAACAATTAGCAATTTTTAAAAAGACCTAAATTTTTATATGATTCTCAAAATTCTATCAATGCCACATAAATAGGGATAGCGAGAATAACATATATTATTTGAAAATTACATAAAAGGTACTATAAATCACAATAATTAACAACTTGAAACATTTAACAAAAATATTAAAATTTGGTTGAACTTTGAAATTCTATGAGTGCCACAAAAATTGAGGCATAGGAAGCACAAACGAATCTACGTGTACGAGTACCAGTACAACAAACTGCAAAAAAAGAACAGTATACATAAGAATAATAAACTAATAAACTGTGTTTTTTTAATGATATAGAGATTACCCCAATGATTATTCCACCGGCTATAGTATCGACGCATTTTCGTCGAGATCCATCTATGTTTTCAACCTTGGAAATTTGAAAATTTCAAAAGTGGTTTGGACCATCCCGGTAACCCCACCAAATTTGCTAAATTTTTTCACAGTTTCAGGTAGATCATTGTATTTATCAACAATACTGTTAAAAAATCTTAAAAGATAACATTTTCAGCCAATAAACTGCTAAATCATGAAATTTGGCGTAGTGAACCTAGACTGTCTTGCATGGCGTAATAGAAAAAAAGACCAAAAAAAGGTGAAAGAGAAGAAGTGGAAGACGGTGAAGTCTTCTTATCTTTTTCTTCTTTTTAAAAGACAACATTTACAGCCAATAAACTACTAAACCATGAAATTTGGTGTATTGAACCTAGTGTCACGATCTTAGAGTCTCACTAGAACTCCGTGTGGCACTTTAAAACTTATTCACCAATCTTTCACGATCTTGTAAGTTCAAGTAAGCCCTTTGAAACTAAGATCGCTAAGAGAATGAAACCAAGATAGCTAAGAGAATGAAATAAAGACTAAGAGAGTTTTTTAAAGAAGATTTTGTATATTGTTGCTTACAATTTGTTGGATGATTTACAAATGAGAGCTCATCTATTTATACTACTTCCTAGGGGGGGAAAGTGTAAATAAAAGTTACTACACAAGTCCCTACTTGTTTACAATCTAGTCTCTCTTCTAAAATTATCTACTAGTCTAGAGAATTCAAAGCATTGTAAGATATTTTCTAAGGCATTCTAGAGTCATCTAAGAAAAGATCTAGGGAATTCTAGAGTCTTCCACTAACCTCTCCATAACTCTAGATTCTCCCTCCCCCCCCTCTCCCCTCTATTTTTATGTCAAATTTGAATGACAAAGTGTTGGGTGATTTTGTTAAAAAAAAATAGACAAGAGGAAGTCAAAAGAAAAAATAAATACCAATTAATTTTCTTTATTTATTAGTTTGAAGAGGTACTCCTCCATAACAGTGGGATAACTTTTAAACCACTTCTTTGAAATTGTTGGGATCTCAAATTTGAATTCAATATTAATTTCTGATATTCAGCGGGATTCACATATGTTTTAAAGAAATTGTGAATAAGGCATTGTTGAATATCTTCAAGAGATAATGCTTATTTTCACCATAAGAAAAAATACTACTAATTTTAAATCCCAACATATGTATCAAAGTGATATACTTTCATTTAAATCCCAACATATTGATCAAAGAATTTAAGAATACCGTATTACCGTGACAGAACAAGAAATGAATTTCAAGTGTGCAACTTTTTTTTATTCCTAAGTAGTAATTTTTACGTTATATCTTATGTGATTTTTATCTTTTTATGTTTAATTAGATGTGCCTTGCTTCTTAGAATTAATTTAAGATCTGTATTGCTTCTTATTACTCCCTATGTAATAGAGTTGACTTTCATTTATTTTTTTGATGGATTTGAAATTCTCTAATAAATGAAGAGATGGTGAAACTTGAGTTGAACGTTTTGGATTGAAGAGATATTATTAGCTTGATGAATCAGAATCATAATAGGTAATACTAAACATGTTTAGTTTAAAATGATTTTCATAGTAAATAATGTTCTATCAACCCCCTCTGAGTATATAGTGGCTAACTATAATCTTTAAAAAGTACAAATATATCTTAGACAATTCAGAAAATATGATTACACTGTATTCTGTTTTTTATTAAAATTTAAATCTAGTTAAAACTGATCTCCAACTTTTCTTATTGCATTCAAAAGTTTCGATGTTGTCTTTTCAAACTGTACCCTAAAATTGTGAAGATTTCTAAATGCGATAAGTGTTTCCTTATGCATAAGTAGTTCCAAAGGTATTGTTCCATCTTCAACTTTATCATCAACATTATATTTTTAAATGGTATCCACAATTTCTTTTAAGCTCTGAACCTCTGAACATATATCATTTTCACCATTCAACAGGTTATTAACGTCCATTTTATTACAGTAACCGAGATCATTAATGAGATTTGTTAGTGTCAATCTTATATATGTCTATGTTTTCATATGTATTTCAAGTGTTCAATAATTTCTTGGATGCAGTTTACAAAATATATATGACCAATGAGAGAGGTGACTTGCAATGTCCAAATGTATTTCAAATGCATTGTTTGAAATTCATTCTGCTAATACAAGTTCTAAATCTTAAGCCAAAGTTCAGTTTGACTTATTTCATGAGTGAACAATGAATTTTAGAACAAAAATGAAGAACATTCAAACCTAAAGCACAACTTTTAAAGATAGGGAGTTTGATCTTCTTATGAGAATTCAATAATAGCTAGCAAGCAAGTAATTTATGATTGTAATATAATACATATGCTACATAATTGATATTATATTTCTAATATTGTATAACAACTATATTGTTATTCACAAGCGACCATCTCAATTCAACTAACTTTTATTTTTCATTCTCTTACGTATTATGTTGTCTTACATTACATATAAGATGTAACAAAAAGGCTTAATCATGGTCCAAACAATTTTTTTTCATCTATGAATGTATAGTAATTTGTAACTTAATACTTTTTAGAAGTAATTAATTGTGTCATTTCATATGGCTCATCAATCAACATACCTAAGTGCAATTTCATAAATGAGGTTTTAGGAGAATAAATTTACGCAAATATTTGTATTAACTCATGAAGGTAGGGAGATATGCTTCAATACGTTGAGAGATTGATCTCTAAAACTCCTAGAAATTTGATCTACAATGATTAATTTCGTTGGCCTATAAATTGCAAGGGAGGATAACTTTACAAGTTGTATCTTACTATCGGATGGACAATTTTATTAGTCATTGTTTAGGTTAATTTTGTTCCAATTAAGATATTTTTAAGGGTAAACTTTTATGTACTTAGTTGGCATACTTCTACGTCAATATATCTATAAATGCTTATAGTTCTATTGTAATTGCATCAAACAAGCTTTCGTGATATTAACTCTATGTTTTTCCTGTGTTACTTTTTCATTTTTCTTTTAATTTAACTCCTATCTTGCACCTCCAAACGATGATTGAAAGATATATAGATATAATATGGTGATATCATTATGGACTGAAGCAAATCTCTATGATACCATATTTGTATATGGAGGTCTCACTAAAGTATTGAAATATACATCAATGATAGCATGAAAGTGTATAGATATACTATGATAGTATTGAAGCAAATGAAAAAAAAAATTAGAAACAAAAATGAAAAGAAACTTAGCTGAATGAAAAATAAAAATAAAATATAGAATGACCAAAAATATGAAATTAAATTGTGGAGAAAAAATAAAGAATATTATGATTTGAGAAAAAATGAATGAAAAAGCAAGAAAATGATAAAAATAAATAAATAAAGAAATAATTAGAAAAAGGGAGAAAAGAAAAGGAACATAAAATAAAGAAATTATAAAATAATGAAAAAAATAAAAGGAACTAAAAAAAAAGAAAAAGGGGAAAAAGGAAAAAAATAAAAGCAGGGTTCTTTTTGAGAAAATAAACGAATAAAGAAATATACGAGAAAAAAAATAAAAAAATAAAAAGGAGAATATAAAAAAAAATGAGTGTGAATTAAATTATGTAAAAAGAAAAGAAAATAATAAAATAAATTGAAAATTTAAAAGAACAAAATGCATAAAAAAATGAGGAAAAAAAGTAGAGAAAACATAAAGAATAAAGAAATAACTGAGAAAATAATGTTAGTATTAGCCGTACTAGAGCATAAAATAAAGGAAGGGTTAGCTAATAAAATAATTCAGAAAATTGCTCCAGGGTGGAGGTGAGGAAAATTATGCATTTACTCCTAAGGGTAGAATTTGGATGCTATGGGATTCTAAGTATGTGGATTGTGTAGTGGGAAGTAAGTCTGATCAATACATACAAACAAACATAAGGATTAAAAGAAGTGGTTTGGAATTTATGTTTGTGGCAGTGTATGGGCTACATACAATTAAAGAGAGACTGATAATGTGGGAGGACCTTAGGAGATTGATTGCCACAGCTCAAGGACCCTTGTTGTGCATGGGGGATTATAATGCAGTGTTACAAGCCGAAGATAGACTGCAAGGTACTAAAGTACAAGATATAGAGGTTAAAGACTTCAATGATTTCATAATAGACACTGGTTTGCAGGAGATGAAAACAGTTGGGGGTACATACACCTGGACGAATGGGCATACTTGCAACAGGATAGACAGGGCCTTAGTGAATACTGAATGGATGATACAAATGCCAATTATGGAGGTGCATATACTCAGACCAGGGATATCTGATCATTGAAGATTGCACTAGAAAAGAAGAGCCAAAAGAAGTATAGAGCTTTTAGATTCTTTAACTGCATTGCAGATCATACCAGGTTCCTACCAATAGTAAAGCAAGCATGGCAAGGAGAGACAAATAGGAGCATGAAAGTTGTCAGGAAGAAACTCAAAAGAGTTATCAGAGCTATTAAAGAGTTGAATAATACTGAATTCAGGGGAGTTAGGGACATGATTCAGACCATTAGAACACAGCTACATCAAATTCAACATGACATGATAGATTACAGGCAAGTGAACGATAAAAAGGACCAAGAGAAGGCACTGAAACAACAACTAGAGAAATGGAGTCTAATTGAGGAGAGTGCTATGAGACAAAAGTCAAGGGTGCAATGGTTAAATCTAGGAGATGCAAACACAAGTTATTTATTTGCTTACATGAAGAATAGGCTGGCACATAATACTATAACTAATTTTACAACTGCTGCAGGTATCAGTGTGTATTCTCAAGAAGAAATTGAAAAGGAAACTATTACATTTTATCAGGAACTGCTTGGTCAGAATGCATATAGGTTGCCTAGTGTGGATAAGCAAATAATGAAGGAAGGTGGGAAGTTGAATAGAGAACAACAATTGAAGTTAGCAGCTCCAGTTATAAAAAAAAGAAGTGGAATCTGCTTTGCAGGGAATTAATGATCTAAAAGCTCCAGGGAAGGATGTGCTCAATGCTGTTTTTTTCAAGAAAGCTTGGCCAGTGATAGGAGAGGAGGTAATTAATGTTGTCCTAGAATTCTTTAAAACAGGGGAAATGTACCAGGCAATCAATTGTACAAATGTAACTCTCATTCCTAAGGTGCAGAATCCAACCAGAATTAGTGAATATAGGCCTATATCGTGTTGCTCAACAATATAGCAAATCATAGCTAAAGTCATCACTGCAAGGTTAAAACCTGTTATGGAAACACTAGTGGATCCAAATCAGTCAGCTTTTGTACCAGGGAGGGCTTTGAATGATAATGTGATATTGAGTCATGAATTGATTAAAGGGTATGGTAGACAAGGAATTTCAAGGAGATGTATGGTGAAAGTAGATATGAGGAAAGTATATGATTCCTTGAAATGGTCATTCTTGGAACAGCTTCTGGAGGAGCTTCAAATGCCAGCCAAAGTCATTCAGTGGATCATGCAATGTGTTACTACAATCACTTATTCTATCCAGATAAATGGACATATCACAACTCCTTTTAAGGCCAAGAGGGGAGTGAGACAAGGAGATCCAATGTCTCCTTACCTATTTGTGCTAGCCACGGATTACTTGACTAGAATTTTAAAGAACTTGCAGAAAAATCCTGATTTCCACTATCATCCTAGATGCAAAAAACAGAACATAGTGCAGTTGAGCTTTGCTGATGATCTGCTAATGTTTTGTAGAGGTGATATCAAATCAGTGAAATGTATTAGAAATTGTTTTTATGATGTTCTCTAAAGCTTCAGGTCTGGTTGCAAATGAAGAAAAGAGTAGTGTCTATTTTGGAGGAGTTAATAAACAACAGCAAGAGGAGATTCTGCAGGAGCTACAATATGTGAAAGGTGAACTACCTTTTAGGTACCTTGGAGTGCCCTTGAGTACTAAAAGGATTTCCATTGTACAATGTAAACCTTTTATGGATGGGATGTTAAGCAGGATTACAAGTTGGACAACAAAGTTTCTATCATATGCAGGTAGAGCTCAACTTATCAAAAGTGTGTTGTATGCAATACAAATGTTTTGGGCTCAGATATTGCTCTTCCAAAGAAAGTGATACAAACAGTGGAAAATATGTGCAGAAATTTTTTATGGACAGAAAGCATTGAGACTTCAAAGAAAGCATTAGTGGCATGGGACAAGCTGTGTTGGCCAAAAGCAAGTGGAGGATTGAATTTCCTTGATATATATACATGGAATAAAGCAGCAGTTGACAAGTTATTGTGGAATTTATGCAAGAAAAAGGATAAACTATGGGTTGTATGGATACATAGTTACTATGGGAAAAAAGGTAAATGGAATATCCAAGTTCAACAAGCTTCTTAGGTGGTACAGAAGATATTAAAGGCTGCAAAATATTTACAAGAGGCAGGATTTACTGAGGAGGATATGAACAATATGAAACAGTACAACATAAGTAAAGTGTATTGGCAGATGAAATGTACAAAGGAGAAGGTAGAATGGAGATCACTAGTGTGGACAAATTTTGGTGCCCCTAAGTGGTTGTTCATCATGTATTTGGCAGTGAAAAGAAGACTTGCAACCAAAGATAGATTGGCAAAGTGGGGAATCATTCAAGTACTAACCTGTCCCCTATGCCAATCAGTAGATGAAGATCATGATCACATATTTTTTCAATGTGCATATGCAGCAGAGGTGTGGATGAGTATACTACATTGGCAGGGAATAACAAGAAATGCAATGAACTGGACCAGTGAGATAAATTGGGCAGTGCACTACATGAAAGGGAGAAGCAGCAAGTCCCTTGTGTATAGAATGGCAATGGCAAACACAATTTATCATTTATGGCTAGAGCGCAATACCAGAATTTTTCAACACAAGCAGCAGTCAGTAAGCTACCTGATCAGGCATATAATTCAGGAGATACATGGAAGAGGCATTAGGTATCCAAGAATAGCTACTAGATTAAGCACTTTAAATTCTTACCCATAGAAATAGTTAGCAGATGTGAGAACTTTGTTTAGCAAGGATGGAGCTTATGTCCATACCGGCTACTTTTTGATTTGTAACGTTACTTGGTAAATAAAATGTTTACTTACCAAAAAAAAAAAATAACTGAGAAAAAGGAAAAAGAGAAGAAGAAAGAAAGTATATGAAATAAATATTTAGTATAAATCAGGTTACGGTATAAAAAAGAAATAAAATTTAAAATAATTTAATTGAACAAAGAAATAAAAAAAGAAAAAAAAATGAACTAGAAAAACAAAAAAACAAAAGTGGTCTGAGATACCCCTCAACTTTGTCATTTAGAGCTGATATACTCCTCGACTCCTTGTTATGAAAGTGACTCGTATATACCCTTACCATTATACAAATGACTCCAATATACCCCTACTGTTACAAAAGGAGCTCATATATACGCTTCATCTAACATAAGTGAAAAAAATAGTTTTAAATTTATATTTTTGACTTTTTAATTTTTTTAAAAATTATGTAAGGGTATATGTGATCATTCTAACAAAGTTCAAGGTATATTTTAATCTTTTTCATACATAAATTATTTTTCGACTTCTTTGATTATCATTATTTGAGTTTCTTATTCTTATTTTATTTGTTCTTTCATTCTTTAGTGTAAAGAAAATAATTTTAAAATCTAATTTTTTATGGCTATATCATGATTTAAAACTATTTTTTCCGATTATATTATAATTTAGTTTTTGTATTTGTAAAAAATATTGGGGCATCTATGATAAATTTTACAAGAAAATTAGTGGAACATTAATAAGTTTGACCATAAAAATAATAAATTTAAATTAGTCATTGAAACAAAAAAAAATTAAAATAAAACGTGTGAGGAGGATCAAATATAATCCATATGGATTATATATATTTTAAATTAATTTTTTCACTTCCATTAGAGGAAAATAGTATATCAGCTTAAAATGACAAAGTAGAGGGGGTACATCAATCCCTTTTCCCTTTAATAATTAAAGCTACAAAAAAGGGAATATTAAAGGTAAGTGAATATAGGGGAATTTTCACATATAGTCACTCAAAAATAACTTAATTATGCCCCATATCTATAGTTTGCTAATTACGATTCATAGCTACATGTTATAGAGAGGAGAGTGACGAGCGAGATTGGGAGAGGGAGGAGAGAGGCAGCCGAGAGAGAGAGTAGAGAGGCGAGTTGTATATGTATATCTGTCAAAATAATTATATATATGTAACTGGTATACATATGTATTTGTATATATGACGAGTGAGATTGGGAGAGAGGCGAGCTAGAGAGGGCAAAGAGTGGAGATAAGTGAACTGTATATGTATATTGTACGATAAATTATATATATGTAGCAGGTATACATACGTATTTGTATATCTAGTGAGCGAGATTGGGAAAGAGACGAGTGAGAGAGGCCAGAGAGTGGAGAGAGGCTAATTGTATTTGTATATCTGTCATATAATTGTATATTTATATGTAAAATTTGTATTTGTATATGTATAAATAAGGAGAGAGGAGAGAGAGAGGAAGAGAGGAGAGAGGCGACATAAATTTAGCTAAAATTAAGCTGCGAGCCGTAATTAATTCAAAACTATAACTATGTTAGCTAATTAAATAAGGGCAAATTACAGAAATCACATACTTTTAAGGCAAAATTACAATCTATCCCTTAAAAGTTTATAATTACAGAAATCCCTCAAACAAATACAATAATAATAAGCGCTGATACATTAATCTGATGCGCGAGATACATTAATTGTTAAGTAAGATACACTACATTTTATACATGATACACTGATCTGATGTACATTTTAAGTAAGATACATTACATTTTATACATGATACACTAATCTGATGTACATTTTATACATGATACACTAATCTGATGCGCGAGATACACTAATTTGATGCGCTGATACATTAATCTGATGCGCGAGATACACTAATCTGATGAGTGAAAATGAGGGATTTTGGAGATTTGTAAAACTTATAGGGAATAATGGTAATAAGTAAACTAAAATGTGGATTTTCGTAATTAATCCATTAAATAATATATATTTGCTTATCCGGGTAATTTTTTTTCATGAATTTATGTCTGTAATTAATTAACTTTTATAGGGCCATACGCTTAGTTTCTACAAATTATGGGCCAGAATAGGCATTGGGCCGGAAGTTATCAACCCAAATTATAGGCAACGACATACCTTTTACTGTTCGTCTCTTGCTCTATCAATCTCACTCGGCTGTTTTCAGCAAGTAGAATTATATTCTAGGGCTTCAGTTTTTGTATCTGCACTTGGAATTGCAGTTGAAAAATGGCGGACGAAGCAAATAGAACTGTAAATATCCTTTTTCATTTCACAATTTCTGTTTTTTTTTCCTCTAATTTTTACTTCTGATTATTTGTTTTTTTTTTTCTTCAACAGGCTTTTATTGAAATTCAGGGTCGAATGATAGAGACTACCGGGAAATTGAAGCAGGTTAGTTCTTGTTTGCATTTACATGTGTCTTTTACTCAGTTTCATGTTCGTAGAATTATGAAAAATATCAACTTTTGTCTGTGAGATCGATTTGAAATTTGAAAAAAAAAACATTTTTATTGCTCTTAAGCGAGAAATGGATTAATTTACTGATTGTTTGCTTCTTCGGATTTGTATCCTGAAGACAATGAAATGGGAAAAGATATGCTTAAGAGTTGAATGAAATCTGAAAGGAACTAAAATTGGGCATAATTGAATTGCTTGATTGAGATATTAATGTATTGTTGATCTAAGGTAAAGAGTTGTTTTGGCTTGTAGGTTCAAACCCAGATTCGAAACAAAGAAACCGAGAAGAAGCGTGCTTATTTGACATTGGAGGAACTGAAACAGCTGTCTGATGATACCAATACATACAAAGCCATAGGTAAGCTCCAAAAAAAGAAGTAAAAGTTGGTTTAAATTGGTGCTCCAGTGATAAGCTAGTTTTGATGACTTCATCGATAGCTCAAGCAAATAACTGGAGCGGTTCCCAATGACTGGTGTATTCTTTTTCTATAGTAGCTTCTCACTGCTTGGCAGGTCAAACACATTAATGGATACAGTAGCAAACTATTGGTTTCTATTTTAATAAAAGAATCGACGGTAAACTAGGGCTTAGGAGAACTACTTCTCTTAGATATCACATTGTATATTGTTGTGGCCAACTCACACACAAGTATACACAGTTGTACAAGTAAATATAGAATTTGAGTCCAGATATCGTTTTCTCCCAGAGACTTCTATGATTGACGGTCTAATTTGAATTCCTATTTCAACTATTAGAGAAATCAACAGTTTTGGAGTTCATTATACTAATTTTTTTTTTTTGATAAAGCAAAATATTGTTCATTATACTAATTATACTAATTATTTAACTAAGAGAAAACAGTAAAATAGATGCAATGCTAGGACAATTTGGTTTTATCAGATGAGAGAGAGGTCTAAGGCTATGAAATCTAGCAATCTAGTGAAGTCTTTCGATTGTCACACCTATTGATTTCATGAGTTACTAATTGCACGTTAATATTATCTTTATGAGTATCTCTCGAATTGCTCACATGCCTATTCAAGCTACTCCAACACCTATATCTCTATGGTCGTCAGGCAATAGCCGAATACATTTAAATCTCTGTATTCAACTAAGTGAGGCTAAAGGCCAAAGGGTATATCCCTATCCACTCTAGCGAAACAATCCTCTGTCTATAGGTTCACGAACATGCTCTATTTATTCTTATTACGCTTTCCATCCCCTCTCTCGAGTTCAATTAGCGAGCCACAAATAGTATTTGATAATGACCAGGCAATCAAATAATTAAGATCAAGAATAAATAAATAATTCAATAACGGAAAAACCAATAATTATGAATGATCTTCAAACGTTAGCTTTCATATCAGTGCCAAAACCCTAGGACTATGATTCCAATACAATGACAGAATTGATGAATAACATGTGGCGATGATGAAAAAATAAGGTGAAGAAAGATAAGACCTACAAATAATACTCTTAGCCCTTGATCTGCATAACAATGTTAATTCCCCTCAAAATCATGTTTAAGACGCTTATATAGAGTATCTATTAGAGCCCTAGAGAAAATACCCTTAAGACGGATGAGTTATAGAACTCAGCTGCAAACCACCTTGGTGCATTGTGCAGGGCCTTTGTTTCAGGGACTTGGCTGCTCGGCAAGCGACAACAGGCGCGTTGCACATGGACAAAATGTGTCAATGTCGTTTTTCTTCCATTTTTCCGCGTGCATTCCATCCTCGAAACTTGGACTTGCTCCGGAATCATTTCTTTGGGATTTTACTCGGACTTCAAAGCTCCAAATCACTTGTTTTAGCTCCAACATTCTTCATTTTCATCCTACACCACAAACACAATAATAAACACAAAGTGATCAAAGTTATACTCAAATGACTACGAAAGAACCCAAATTTGGTTAATGGAGATTTGATAAAATACCTACAAATTAAAGGGATGCTCTTGTTTTCGAAGCATCTCTGGTTCCTTTCCTTCCAAATTGTCCACTAGATGCAAGCAGAGACAATCTTCCATCTTTCCATCTCTCCTCGTGGCTTGATGTATTCCCTTCTCTATTCCAGCATGCTAGAAAATCTGCCACAATTTCTCTATCACTTTGCAATGGATGAAGAGATGGTTTGTTGTCTCTGTTTCTATTTCACAAAAAAAACACACTTGGAGCAAAGCTGTCTTCCCCTTTTCATTAGATTGTCTGTCCTGAGTTAGTACTGCTTCCCTAGCTACCAACCAGGTGAAACAAGCCACCTTGTGAGGTACATTAATTTTCCATATCATCTTCCAAGGCCATGGTAACAACATTTCAGCTAGCCTGTCAAGATGTCTATAAGCTGATTTTATTGTGAACTTCCCATTGTTGGCCCTCAACCATTGTAAACTATCCTCCTTTGTGTCAAGGTTATTCGCCTACTCCAAAGACTTGTAGAAATCTGCTAATTTGTCTATTTCCCAGTCATTCAACCTTGTCCTAAAAGATAGGTTCCATCCTTGGTTGTCTTTGACTTCTGCTACTGTTTCTTCCTTCTGTTGGTTCAGATTATAAATCTCAGGATGCAACTGTTTCAGAGAGTGTTGTCCAACCCACATTATTTTTGGTGTAATCATGTCCTCCCCAAAGAGGTGGAGGCTATTACTCACTTTTTAGATAGTTTAGGAGGGGTATAAATGATAGATCTTTTGGTTTTGCTTATTGTATACTCCTGATGTAATTACTACTGAAATACACCATTGGTGTATTGTTGTCTATAAAATGTTAACTTTCTAAAAAGTATCTACAAATTGGAAAGGAAGTTCTAAATAACAATCGTGAGATCAACAACTTTACATTAAAGTGGATATGGGTCCTCAAAAACTCAATATATTTGCACGACGAGTATGGTGTTGATATATTGGAAAGTTATACTCAAATGACTATGAAAGAACCCAAATGTCGTGAGTGGCGATATGATAAATACCTAACAAATTGGAAAGGAAGTTCTTTGAACAGTTTTGAAACCAACAATGTTACATTTAAGTGGATATGGGTCCTTCAAAAACCAATATATCTGCATGACGAGTGTGGTAGAAATTCTTCTATGAAGTGCATCTATTGTCATACAATATTGAACAAGCTTAGAAAATTATCACATCCAAGCACGTAGCGTGGTTAAGATGAGAGGTTGGTTTGGCCAATGTCTTATATAGACCTCCAAATGCATTGGTCCATAGATGTGACACTATGATGATTGAAGGTTCTTAAAAGGAACGTGACATACAAATCAAATGGAGTGAAGGTGTTCCAAAATACATACGATTTCATGAAATCAATGAGGATTTAGTTATGAACTAAACATAATGGAAGTAAAAGATCCATAAATATGCTACCATTTAGCAGGGATTAAGATTTATTTTGTTAATAAATTATGTTAGGTTCAGTATTCAGCATGAGACTTTTTGGTCAGTGAAGGAAAAGTGTGACATTCAGAAAACCTCTGGTTTGCAGAGTGGAGAAATTGCCCACAACCTATTTGGGTATGCCTTTACCATAAACACAGATTTGGAGATATGGGATAGCATAGTCGAGAAGACTGAAAAAAGACTAGCCAGATGGAAGGCTCAATACATTTCTTTTGGTGGTAGACACATCCTTATCAACTCTGTTCTAGATTCTCTCCCAACATATGTACGTCTCTTTTCACTATACCGACAAAAGTGACTAAGAAATTGGACAAACTTAGGAGAGATTTCCTTTGGCATGGCTGCAAAGAGAACAAAGGGTACAATTTGGTCAAGTGGGTGACAGTTTTGCATAGAAAAGATAAAGGTGGCTTGGGCATCAGTGATTTGAGGAAGCATAACAACAGTCTTTTGATGAAATGGCTGTGGAGATACTGAGGAGAGGCAAGCTTTGTGGAAAGATTTGATTAAATGTAAATATGGGGAGGATGGATTTTGGTGTAGTAACGTAAGCATAGATGCCTATGGAGCGGGGGTTTGGAGAGCTATTAGAAACTTATGACCCAAGTTAGAAGCAAATTTACATATTAAGGTGGGGGATGGAAGGATAACTAGATTCTGGTGGGATGTATGGATCAAACAAACCCCCCTAAAAGGAAACATTTCCTCATCTATTTATTTTGTGCACCAATTTTGAGGCAATGATTAGTGATTGCTGGACAGAGCAAAGTTGGAATCTCTAACTACTAAATGATTGGGAGATAGAGATAGTAGCCAAATATTTGGAGGAAGTGGGGGATTTTGCAGGCACCAATACTGCCAATGATGTTGTTAGATGGTCTCACAGTAAGGATGGTATCTTCATAGTTGGCAGGGCATATAAAAAGGAGTGCAACTCGCAAAGTAGCAAATACTAGAGTTCATGGAAAAATATCTGGAGGACTGTAGCACCAACAAAAGTTAAGTGCTTTACTTGGTTGGTCATTAGAAAGGCATGCTTGACACATGAAGTCTTGAGGAAGAAAAGAAAGATCATACTTCCTTGGTGCTCTTTATGTGGGAAGACAGGGGAATGGGGAAACTAACAGTCACCTATTCTTACATTGTACTTTCACAACACAAATATGGTCCATGTTTCTCAACTTTTCAATAGTGAAATGGACTATGCCAGAACATACAACTGATTTACTTAGTTGTTGGATTAGGAGAGGAGATAGCAAGAGACAGAAGACCTGGTGGAATTTGATTCCACATTGCATTTGGTGGACGGTGTGGAAGGAGAGGAATAGTTGGAATTTTGAAGATATATCCAATTCGATTCACAAGGTTAAATGGAATTGCATTGTATTGTATTTCTATATTTTTGGTGTAAAGAGATAGGATTAGAGGATCCAGATCAACTTTTAGAATTCTTAGGATCCTTATAAGTATTATGCTTTTTGTTCTTTTCTGATTTTCTAAAGGTACCCAGCATATCCTTAATGCTGAAGAATACAATGTTATCAATTCTCAAAAAGAAAACCTCTGGTTAAAAGGATAAAGAAGAAAACCTCTAATTTTAAAGAATTCAATTTGCCCGAAAGAAAATTATTTGATGTTGGACTCATTTAGCCTCAAAGACAGTGGAGTAATTATAGAAGATCTCTTATAGTTGATACCAACCAGTTTGGGAGTGAGATTTAGTTAATCACTTAATTGAGTGATTTGTTAATCTTGAAATATCACTTCTGAAATTAAATTTGAACAGAATTCTTATAATGTTGTGTTTCATTGTTTTCTATCTTTTGTTGCAGGAAGAACGTAAGTTTTGAACCGAAGTCTATCGTGTTGCAGTTATCTGAAAAAAGGAAAAGGATATGTGGATCATATACATTATTGTCCTGGAATTCTCAAATTTCTCTGCTTTTGTACTTGTCTCACTCTGAACAATCTTTTATGTTCAGGTTTGTCTTAGAGCCAAAGGCTGTGTTAATGAATGAGCAAGAGCAAAAACTCAAGGATGGTGAAACTGCAATTGCCTCTTTGCAGGTGTTCTCAAATTCCTTTTTCAATTCAGCATTTTGCTACTCACTTTCATTTTGTCATTTACCTCAATCAACATTAGACTGTTGTCAATCTTAACTTCTGAAAAATCATTAAAACAATATTCTTGCATCTTTTATCGAAATAAGTAATAGTATTATAGAACTGCATAATTTACAGTTCAAAAACAACAAAAAGTAAGTCCATGTTAGTCTTATAAGGAACCTATAGCATCTATCGGTTATTTCCAATGTTGGTTTCCATATTTCTGTTCTTTTAACTTATAGGGTACATAGCTCTTTATTTTCTGATGTCTATCCATTTTTGTTTCTAGTAAATACTGCTATTTATTATAGTTTTCCATTTGCTTGAACATAAACTGGATACACCAGTCAAGGGATGTTAATAGAAATTGCTTGTTGGACAGACTTCTAAAGAGTATTTGGAAAAGCACATGGCGGAGGTGGAGAATAACCTTAGGGAGCTCTTGCAACAAGATCCTGGTCTTGCTCGTCAGATAATGACTATGTCTGTAGCATAGATTTTCTGCTTCTGAAGTTCGTTTTGTCAACTCTTTCCTTGGAAGAAAAAAAAAGATAGCTTCTCAAAGATTTTCTGGAACTTCAAATTCTAGGTAAAGAATACATTGGGTACTGGCTGTATGAGGAACTTATCCACCTGATTTCTGGCACTTCAACTATTGCTGCTGTGTTGGTCGTAAATCGTAATGCTTGCTTCTATTGGACCTGGAGTTGGTCTAGAGACTGCTGCGGGTGAAGTTGCAATTCATTAGAAATGTTGTGTATTAGCTACCTTAACAATTTTGTGGCTTGAATTTCCAAATAATTAAGGAAACAAGTGGTTGGATGCATCTTTCTGTTTGCAGACTAATTTAGCCTGTCGGACTAACGAGGAACAAAATTTGAAAAATGATAATGTTGGTATTATTCAACTTTATGATTATTTAAATGTGTACCAAGTTCATCGACACATACAATGTTACTCGTTTATCAACATTAAGTTGATATTTTAACTTTTAAGCATAAAAAATGTAATACTTCATATAGCATCCACGAGGTCAAGCTAAAAACCAATTGCCAAAAGGAGGCAAGTTTAAAAAAAGAAAGAGAAAGAGGAGCAGAGCATGTATATTTTGTGATCCACCTCTTTTTAGCAAAGATGAAAATACAGGAAAAAATAAAATAGAAGTACATTTATTTAGTATACATATTGAATTAGTAAAATAAAAATTTTCTAGTTGAGTTCGATGAGAAGACGTTTGTGATATTGTGCAAGAGCCCATATTGGGAATATATTTCTGTATGATGCATAGTTTAAGGTGCAATTCTTCATGAATGCCCCTGTTACTCCCTGCAAAACAATTATAACAAAATAAATATCATTAGTCTCTATAGTCTATACACATGCAAATGTTAAAATTATCATTTTATAAGGCAACTAATTGTTACCTGTTGTGGATAGTCACCATCTTCCATTTGTGAATTTATTAACAATCTTATTCCACAATGTATTGGTGATGGATCAATTTCCCCCTAACAAACAACAAAAAACCAAAGAGAGAGTTAGGGATCGTTAAAACGATATATATATATATATATATTCTTCAGTCAACTAGTTTTTTTTTTTTGTTTCCCATCCAGTGTCTGGTGTCTACATTAGAGCTCCACTAAATTCGGATTCGTGCTAGAAAGTCCCATATTGAGGGGTAAAACACTTGCTATCAAAGGCAATTCTATACCTAGGGGGACTTGGATCCGAGATCTCTAGTTAAGAATGAATGAATACTTATCACTCCACCACAATTCTTGTTGGTCTTTGGTCAACTAGTTTATCAATAAGCTAAGGCCTCAGTATATACAACACACATACACTATCATTGTGTTTTATATATTATATGTTGAATGGTTCAGATCCATAATTATCCCATTATGAATTTGTAATTTGTTGAATTGTGAGTGAAAAATAAGACATATGATAATTTTTAACAACAAACCTGTCCAGCGTTAATGAGAGCTAACAATGCCCATGAAGTTTGCACCAAATTTGACTTATCCCCTTCAATGTTTGTATAAACCTTTTAATCAAACAAATTAATTAACATCTCTTAATTCAAAGAAACAAATGATCAATACAATTTTTTTTAGTGTTTGTACCTTATATTTAAAAAATAGAAGTAAATATAATAAATTATATTTGTTACCTTGTTTGAATTTGAAAGGTAACTCTCACCCCATCCACCATCTAACAATTGTTTTGACAACAAAAATTTACAAGCTTTTTGAAGGGCATGACTAGTAGAATAGGTTCTTCCACAAGCTATTAATCCATCCACTGCAAACCATGTTCCATATGTATAACAAATTCCCCAACAACCCGTCCTATATAAGCAGCAACAAAGTCAGAAATTTCGTTAAATATATCTAAAAGTTAATATGTAGTATGATTTTTTCGACGAAGGATATATATTTACCAAGAGCCATCAGGATTTTGTGTATTTTCAATGTATTGTAAGCCTTTTGTAATTGCAACATCAATTTCCTTCCTTCGATGTCCAGGGTGCAATTTTTTAAATAATGATAAAGCTTGGATTGATGATGAAGTGCATTCCACATACCTTCATATATTCATTAATTAACATATATTAATCTTATAATTAAAATATTGTTGAAGATATATTTAATATTTTCTAATAAATGTAGAATTTTAGAAAAAGAGTAGCATAGAGTACTTACTCTCTTTCAATTATGGTATCCTCAAAAAATTCCGTAGGATTAAATTTCTGACAAGAAAAAAAAGGGTTAAATAGTTAATCAAATAAATTAACCTATAAGTATACAAAACTAAACAATTAACACCTTTAGCAAAAGTATATATGAGCTTGGAAATTCGAATAGAATTTAAGTTATACACACAGAGCTATTTGTACCATTTAACACGTGATAGTAGTTAAGAAAAGGATTTTGAGTATGTTACCTCCAACCAGCGATAGGCACGTTGAGGCTCCCAAGCTGGAAAACCCCCATTTTCGCTCTACATTATTAATATTTACAATTAATAATAGCAAGAAAGGTTGATTAAAGTAGCACATTAAATCATTTGATCATGAACTAAATATATTACCAAGAAAACATTTAAATTATAGTTTCTTGCTTACAAATTAAACTATATATGTTCAAACAATTTAATCATCGATAATAATGTATTACTAAATCAAGATTTGTTTTTACCTGGAGAGACAAAATTACATTTACTGCATCATATAAGCGCTCAGCATCGAATTTTTCCCCAACAAGTTGTGTAGGCATTTGTGAAAATAAAAGTGCACACTGCAAAATAATTGCACACAACGTGTTATAATATTCGTGTAGCTATAAAACAAACTTGCACAAAGAATAAAATAAGAAGTAGAAAGTTAATAAATTATTTTTGAATATACAAATATGTCATTCTTTTTAAGTATCGATTAAAAGAAAAATTGTATTAGATGGATTGAAAAATGGAAGGAATACTAACAATTTTGCCATTTGCTAAGACTTGAACCCTAATATCCCATGATTTTTATCCCACTTTATTAACGGTTAGGCTACACCATATTATAACAAAAGAATGTATTGGTAATAATATAATCGCCGCTATATTACAATTAGCTGCAATAATATTATTGTCAGGTATTTATAATCAACATTCTATATAAATATCACTAAATGATTTAGCGATAATGAATACAATAACATTGACTTAACTATCGTGATAATAAAAAAACTATTATCACTAAATATCTCTCTTTTTATTGTAATGCGAGATGAACCACACTTTAAATAGTTGAAAATTAAGAATTACCTTTAATCCTTCAGAAGTGCAATCAGAGACTTGCCAACCATGATCTTGCATGGAAAATGGCCAACCACCTTTAGATATGTGCCTATACATTTTTTTAAAGTCCCCACTAGGATTCTCCCTCACCTAAAAATTAAATAATAATAATTCAAAATAAGTTATTTTTTTCAGATAATTATGATGTAACATTTTATCCTAATTTATTTATTCCTATGAAGAAAGAATTAATAATTAATTATATAACCTGTGATGCTTTTAGAAAATTATTTGCTTTCTTGAGTGTTGGCCCAAATTCTTCAGCCACATCACTTGATAAGATTGCTTGGATTGAAAATACTGCATCCCAAGTTTGACAACCAAAGGACTGCATGCAAACCATATTGTACTAATTTTAATTAGCTAATTATTTAATTTTATCGTTCAGGGTTCGATATCTATATTAGAGCCATGAAAAAAAAATCAAAAGGGTATATATGGAAAAATAACCTGAAATTTTAAACCATCTTCAGATATCCAATAATAATCTGGTAATCGAGCAAGGTGATGTTTATATGCTTCTGAATTTGGATCTTCCACCCAACAAGCCATAAGACATAAAACCTAACAAAACAATTATTATATTTTTATTATGTTAATTTAACACGGTTGTAATATAAATTTTATCATGTTGTAGTTGTTTTTTTTAGATGACTATATATTAGATCACAAGTGTTTAGAAGCTAACTCTAACTAATTAATCTCTATGTTCTAATATATGAGCGCATTACCTTTTTTTTAGTCGGTTCAAAAAGAATATCATATTTTTATATTTAAAAGTAACTTAATTTTATAGAGATAGTTTATAGCCACACAATTGCTTCCTCTGCTTCCCACTTAAGTACTCTTATCATTTTAGAAATTCAAAATAAAAATTTGTACTCCCTTTGTTCAATAATAGTTGTTTACTAAACTATTTTGGGATGTCAAACAATACTTGTCCACTTTATGAAATCAATGGATAGTTTTATACTTAGTTCCTAATTTAGTCTTATCAATTATGGTCATTTCTCTATTACATTTATCAGGACATTGTATTTATTATATTCAAAGAGTGATATAGTAAAATTACACTTATATTTAATTTATAGTTTCTTAAGAAGTATGCAAAATTAATAGTGGACAACTATTGTTGTACAGAGACATATGTCTTTTTCAGTTATATCCTTATACTCCTTCTTTTCAATAGTATTCAGTTTTCAAGAGACATTTATTAAATATGAGTAATTTAGTAAACTACACATTGTATTTATTGATTTCTTACTAAACCTATTTTTTCCTAAAACGACACTTATATTGAAACAAAGGGAATATGAGCCTATTTAGATGGGCTTATGACTTAAAAACACTTTTTTTTATTTAATCCAAATATTACAAATATGTTTAAAAATTATTTTAGCCTTTAATCACTTAAATAAGTCAATAAGAAGCTGATTGTATTGTTGTAATGGCCAAAAGATAAATTTCAATAAGAGCCAGTGCTTCCTCTCGAATAGAGCTCCTTGCAGAAATTTCAGATCATTAAATTGAAACAAATTTTGTATATACATCTAAAACTTATTTTAGATCACAAATTTTAAATTTTTATTTTTTTTCTTAAACTCGGTGCCAAGTGAAACATCACCGCAAATGGAAGGGAGGGGTACAAATGTAGTAAGCTACATGCATACCTTTTCGACACATCCAATACAAATGTATCTACTAGTTTGGTCCTCGTAGTGAATATGTTCCATGGCAACTTTCAAAGCCTTTTCTCTCAACTTGTTAAATGGCCATCTTTTTAACATTGGCTCAGCAAAGTGATGAAGGAACCCCCAAAGTGTATCTTGTATAAGTGGATGTGGATAGTAAAGATCCTCCTATCATCATCATAAATAAGAAAAAAACATATATTATTTAATGCTTTTACAATTAATTATATTCATTTTTATAACAATAATGTCTACGTCAATTGGCACAACTATGGTTATTTTATGCCCCTCCATTTACTTTTACTTGTCATTTTTTTTAAATAGATTTTTATTTTTACTTGTCACTTTTGACATATCAAGCAAAAACCATAAAAAAAATTCCATTTTTTACCCTCAACATGAAATACTTATTTTTCAAATTATTTTTCAAATTATTTTTCAAGACATCATTTAATAGAGGATAGTCTGGTAAAATACATATATCATTAATTATTTTCTTAATGAGTGTGTCAAGTCAAACGGTGACAAATAAAAGTGAACGGAGGGAGTACTTTCTAACTGGTTCACTTCTCTCTCATCCAAAAGAAAATGAATTTGCAAAATGATGAATTAATAGTATTTTTTGGGATAGTTATGTTTTTGGGCCGCTCCAAATTAAAGGATAAACTACATAATTAGACATACTTAACTACTATATATACATATGTTATCTATAGTTTAAAAATATTACTCATAATACCACTTTTTAATAATTATACCATATATTTTAAAATATTAAATCAGATACACAAATCCCTTAAATATGGTATTGAATAATTATCCTAAAATTTAAATCTCTTAATTAAAGGTGCTTTAACAATTCAACCTCCTTCAGTCTCCTCCTCCAACAATATCTCTCCCCTCACCCCCACCCCACCCCTTACCGGATTCCACCCTCAATCCGAAAAAGAACTCCGAAAATGACAAAATTTTGCATTTTCATATAACCGCATTATGAATGTAATGTTGTGCACTATCTTCTTGCTTAGAGTGTGATTATATCTTTGGTATAACATTTTAGAAGGCAAAAAGGCAACCATCCTTCTAAACAAGAATTTTCTGTACTTCTTCTTTGTTCTCTACTTTTTAGGCATTTCTTCTTCTCTGCAATTCTTCCAATTACTTGTTTCAGTTCAATTTACATTAAATACTTTCTCCTTACTCCGACGAGTCGTTGGACGCCGATGAAGCCATGTGCAGGTTTTTACATTATTTGTTTTTGTTGTTTCTCAACTATTTTAATGGTTGACTGTTTACAAAATCAGATGATTCTTGTTAAAGGTTAATTCAAATTAATAAATCGTGTACCTCACTTTTAAAAATTGATGGATACATGTATCTCGCCGTTAATGATTAAAGTCAATGAAGAAGATCGAAGAGGTTAATCCCAAATTAATAAATCGTGTATCTCGGCTTTAGGATACATGTATCTCGTCATTAATGATTCAAGCTGATGAAGAACAGACGAAGAGGTTAATCCAAATTAATAAATCGTGTATCTTGGTTTGAATACATGTCACTACAAGAAAAGTGTGAATTACATGGAGATTTTCTTGGGAATTAGTATGAAAATCCGTAGGAAACTTATTTCCTGCAAATTTTCATACTAATCCCTAGGAAAATCCCCATGTAATTCACAGTTTTCTTGTAGTGTGTAGAGCGTCATTAATGATTTAAGTTGATGAAGAAGATGAAGATGTTAATTCAAATTAATAAATCGTGTATCTCAACTTTAAAAACTGTTGGATACATGTATCTCGCCATTAATGATTCAAGCCGATGAAGAAGATGAAGAGTACAATAACAGAATTAATTAGGTTTATGATTTCGTTATTTTAGGAATATTTGTTAGAGATGATACTCAAGATCCTATAAATTTGTTGAGTTGTTAATTAGTCAGCAATTAATCTATTAATTAAGGATATAAGTTACAACCCCTTTAATTTAAATTAATAAATCGTGTATCTCAGCTTTTAAAACGGTTGGATACATGTATCTCGCCATCAATGATACATGTATCTCGGGACCAAAATATGGTATAAAAAGTAATATTAAAAACTATCGAGAATCCTAGTAATTGAGATCTAAAGTAGTGAGATTTATGTAAGATGCCCAAAAATAATAGCGTAAATAATTTTGTATCTAAGTAGATTATATACATGTTGTACGTATAAAAATACATAAATATTCATATAATATACATATTCAATGTGTGTGTTTTGTATATTTTGATTAGTGCTTGTAATTGATTTCAACAAAAGGTTTTTTTTTGTGTTATTTTTCACTCTATGTGTTTTCTCTTTAATAGTCTTACAATTAGTCAAACCTCAAAGATAGTACTCCCTCCATTCCATATTAATTGAATTTTTGAGACATTTTTCATTTTTCAAATTAATTTAATTGTTCAGTTTTCAAGACTACTTTTAGAATGTTCTTCCAATTTTACCCTTCATTTGGATTTTCAATGTGATGACTTCAATAAATTTGACAATAATTAATAAGGGTAAAAATGAAAAATTATGTTCAATTTATGTCTTAATCTACTTTTTTTAAAGGGTGTAAAACACCTCAAAAATTCAATTAATATGGAATGGAGGGAGTACTATCTTTGAGGTTTGACTAATTGTAAGACTATTAAAGAGAAAACTCCAACCATGATTTTCTGGACGGAATTATTATACTATTAATTAACCTTGACCAAATAACATAACTCCAATAAAACAAAAAAAAAGTATAATAATTTTCCACAAACCTTAGCACATGTATTCCTTGCTTTATTCCAATCAGTTTGATGGTAAGGTTGAATGTAAATTTCATCTCTTATAGATTGCACCAAACTAGTTATCCTTCCAACAAATCTCTTTCCATATAAGTAGGACATAGGCATGTACACCAAACGAGCATAGCACAACATTTTTCCTGCATTACAAATAACAAAAACAATTTATTTATTTTTAATTCCCTTCTTGTTTTTAAAATTTATCGATAAATATAATATAATATAATATAGAAATTAACCTGGATGAATAGGAAATAATGTAGGCATAATCCAAAATTCCGGTGGCATTGGGTTGCACCCATCCCACTCATATACTCCAAGCACCTGAAATTAGTTAATATAAGATATGTTTCTCTTATATATTAAGATGATATGAAATATTATTTGATATCTTCGATCAATACAAGTATAAAATAACATACCGCGAGCCAAAACTTTCCCCAAGAAGGAGTAGCAACAGCACCAGCGTGATCAAGGATCCATTTACGTCCTTTAGCCAATGCATTATTTTCACAATCTTCTCCTAGTAATCTTAGTGCTACATAATTAAATACTGTCCCAAACATTGTGCTATGTCCTTCTATATGAAATCCCCAACCTCCATCTTCGTTCTGTCCACATTTAACTTAATTATTAATATATAAATAAAAATTATTTCCAAAATTTGTATTTCAAAGGTATAAAAATCACAAAATCTTATAGTATAAAATTTCAAAATCAAGAGAAGACCTGATGATTGTAAGTGTAGCGTTTAATCTCCATTTGATGAGCTGGTGATAAAACAACATTCATATCTCCAGTCACATACAATGCCATCACCTGCACAAGTACGTGTTACTACTATTGAAAATTTGTAAGTAGCAACTAATATTCGTCCAGTCTATATTAAGTGAATTGTCGAAATTTTTTTCATAATTTTTTTCAAAGTTTAAGAGAATTATATATATTGTTGGGACCTTTTTTCATATTTATCCTTCTTTTTAATATGTTCATAACTTCTTTATGTGACACCCCTTCTTAAAATAAGTAATTTTATATCGGCAAAACACATGAAATATGGGTATATAAGTAAGTAAAGTCTTACCCATTAGTGACGCATTTTAAAGCCGTGCGGATCTAGGCCTAGAGCAGATAATATATCACTAGCGGGCTGAACCGTTCTTGTGTCAACCTTGTCGGTATGAGCCATAATTCAACTGAATTTAGACAAATTCCGATAAAGTGGGGGAAAATCTTAGTGTTGAGTCTAACAAATCCCATGCGGTCGGGGTAAACCTCAGCCACTGAGTCCATAAGAAGGGGTGTATGTGACAACAACCCAACATAAGATAAAAAGTCCCACAACGACAAAACACATGAAAAATATTGAGTATATAACTAAGCATGCCTTACACCCTAAAACCTAATAACACGTTTTAAAAGTTGTGTGAGCTTAGACTCAAAGTGGACAATATCACTAGCTGATTGAGTCATACATTTTCTAAGAGAATAATTTAGAAATAATAAAAAAAGGTGAAAACTAGTCTTTAATTTATGTCCTAAAATATTTAATGACTTTGATAGGTCCTAAGTAATTTTTAAAAAAAGTAGTATATGTAGTAATTTTACCAAAGGGGGTAGGAAGAATAAAGGGCCGGCAGATTCAGCCGGCCAATGCCCATCATGTGCTTGAATTGTTGAGTAATAACTTATACTTCTTCTCAATCTAATTTTCACTGCTTCTTCTGTTACATCTTCTGATTCTTCTAACTTCACTCTTCCTCCAATTGCTCCACATCCATTCTCTTTCCTTAGCTAGGGTAAAACATGAAAAAACAAATAAAATAATAACGTTTCTGTACGTCTTGACATGTTAAAAGTGACAAATAAACACATATTTTCAGTATAGTGGACACGTAAAAGTGAACAGACCTGCATACGCATGAGTAAATCGGCACTTTGTTTATGAAGGAATCTATTTTTTGTGAAATTTTGGCGCATTTCATCAACAAGAGCTCTTTCTTGAAGAGTTCCACCTTCTTCATCATATTCCCAATGTTGTCTTCCAATATAATTATTGCTGCTTGTTAGCCATAATCCTTCCCCTTGTGCTGTTTTTAGCTTCCACATTTTTTCTACTTATCAACTTAATCAATTAATTAGTGAGTTAATTTGAATTTGAATAAGAATATATAAGTGAGTTTCAATATTACTTCATCCCACATCTTTATATAGAGAAGACGTACGGGCCGGGAACTCAGTTTTTTACAACTAATTAAAATAGTCGTCACTATTCCGTTTCATTTTATTTGACCCTATACTAAAAATAAAAATTTATCTTTACTTGTTCATTTTAGCAAATTAATAAAGTTTTATAGTATGTTTTTTTTCCATACTATTATTATAATTAAATAACTATATACAATAGTAATAGTCAAATTTGAAGTAAATATGAGACAAATAAATGAAACAAAGTGGTGGATGCTGACATTCTATATGATTCCTTCTGCATACCTAGTTTTTAAAATGAAAAGGAAAAACTTTTGAAATATTAGTGTGATTATAAATTATATTTAATTAATTAAGTGTCAAATGAGAAATTTAAAATTAAATTATTTCTATTTTTAAAAAAAAGATACTCCAATACTTATCATTTTATTAACAAACTAAAATGAAAAATGGGCTCTTTTTAGTTTCATCTTAATATTTTTTTTGGTTCCTACGGTGTTCTGTATTCACATGGGAGTCTACTCGGCGGAAAGTTCTAGAGTGGAGGGGAAACACTCTCTAATAATTCGCACTTAGGGGAATTTGAACTTGAGACTTCTAGTTAAAGATAAAGCAGCACATACTTACCACTCCACCACAATCCTCGTTAGTTCATCTTAATTTTAATTAACGTGCAGGCTAACATAACTGCAATATTCTTTATACCTTGTCTTTCTCTGTTCACTTTTGACTATGAGTTAATCGGTTTCTGCCGATCGATTGCTGGCCAGAACTAGCTAGTACAAAAGCCAAATATACACTAAAATGAGACAATTAATTTAATTAGTTAATTAATTCTCTCTCTCTCTCATATAACAATTGACTATGTAAAACTTCATATATACCAACCACTAATATAATATACCTAATGTAATTTCATGAGTAGAGTCTGATATAGTGTATGTAAATCTTACCGTTACCTTATGGAGGTAGATAGATTATTATTAAAATGAAAAAAAAAAGCAAAAAACCTCAACTCAAGTAACGTATATTAAAAAAAATACGTTAAGTAGTAGAATAAGATATAATTTGTCTACCAAAAATATATCCCAATCATACACTAGTGCTTCATGAATTTGTGTATCAAAGCATTTATGTTGGAGTTAGTGTCCTCACAACCATCTAATCTCCCCTTAATTCATGAGGAAATTAAGGTCATGGTGAAATGCATGTATTACCTCCTTGATCATATATATTAGGAGATAGAAAACAAGATTTAAAGCACAATAAGCTTTTCAATATTGATCTATATTACTCCATCCGTTTATTTACTTGTCCACTGTATTAAAAATAAATGTCCACTTTTACTTGTTCAATTTTTAAAAAATCAAAACATAATTTATTACTTAAATCCTAATTTACTCTTATTTTTAACTATATAGTCATTACCAAAACGTTGAATTTATTATATTCAAGTCGATATTGGACAAATAAAAATGAACGAAAAAAATAGCATCAAACTAACTTGCTATTGATAATAGACTTCACATCAAATGCATGACATATTTCTATTAGCTCTTTATTTCTTACAAGGAAAATCACACCCTTTCTATCCACTAATCTTTCTCAACATATAAATCACTCATGCATGCAACATTACATAAAAATTTGGTAACAAGACTGATAATTAAAACCAGAAGCTAATAATTAATTATAATTTAGCCACTCAAAATTAAATCACCAGGCAAGAACAACAAAATTATAAGATCAACTTTTCACTATTTTGCTAACTATTACATACATAATGCATTTGAATCACCCGTCAAGTATAAATTATTATTTAAAAAAAAAATTAAACTATATCATGAAATATTTTTTTCCCTCCATATCGAAAATACCCTTTGTCTTTATTTATCTTTAACTTGAATATTCTAATTGCTACCTTGATAATAACTAATAATGATACCTTTAATTTGTTAATTCCCTTGTGCCCTATCCCAACAACAGGAGTCCATTGGAAGACGTTTTAGAATTTTTTAATATAAAGTATATTATATTATAGTTATTTAACTTGTGATTGAACTACTTAATAAGCTTGTGATCGAACAGTGGGTTTGAGAGTAAAATGTCAATCTTCATATGTGATGAATATTTGTGTGAATTAGTGTACAAGCTAAAGCAGAATTCAATGCATGATCATGTGATCATAGTTATTAATTATTTAATATTCCCTCCATTCACTTAACTTTACGTGTCTAATATTCTAAAAAATAGATTTTCACTTTTAATATATTAAGAAAAAAGTAAAAAAATCATGTTTTATTCGCAACATTAGATACTTATTTTCCAAGAGATAAAACTATATGTCAATTTTTATGAATACTGTAATAAAATAATTGTTTTAATCATAATTTCTTTAAAAAGAATGTAAATTCAAAATAGGCAATTTAAAATGAACAAAGTATTAGGGAAAAATTACCTAACTACACATCCTTTTTACCATATTTTCTATTATTTCCTATCATTCTAAAAAATTACAAAAATCTCTTGTTTTCCACAATTTCTCTTACTTTTCCGGATATATCATTGTAAACTATCACCCAAAGATATTTTTTTTCCTTTTTGCACGCCTAAAATCACTTCATGGTATCACCAATTATCTCCATCACTCTATTTTTGAATTTCAAATCTTTTATCTTTTTGATTTATGATTGCAAGTAATTGAATAGGTAGTTCTTCTTCATCCATTTTTTTCTTTCCACTTCATCAGGCGATTTTAATTTTTAATTTTTTAGCTTATCACCTACAAATTTAGTCAAAGAAGGATACATTTTCAACTTCAAAATTGATTGTGGAAAAAAACGCCCACAAAAGGGAGGAAAAGGTCAAGTTGTTGGTGGCTCTGATAAGGGCTTTGGATCGAGATCCATGGGTGACGCCATTGTTGAAAGTGAAAAAAAGCTACGGAAATTGATACAAAGCAAAAGAAAAGGAAGTATAGAAGGATTTATTCATCATTTTTTTTGCTTTCAGCAGATCAGATTGATGACTTTTTTTTGATTTTTTGTTGTTCATCTTTTTCTGATACATATGGGTTCAGTTTTTAATGTATCTAGTTATTTTTATTTCTTAAATTAATGTATAATGCATTTGTTTCAACATTATGGTACATTACAATTTTATCAAGAGTTGTTGGTGGCTCCGGTAAGGACTTTGAGTCAAGATCCATGGGTGACGCCATTGTTGAAAGTGAAAAAAAGCTACAAGAGTTGATATAGAGCAAATGAGAAAGTGTAGAAGGATTTCTTCATCATATTTTTTTTTTTACTTTTAGCAGATTGAATTGTTGATTTTTTTATTTTTAGTTGATTTCAGCAGATCTTTTTTATGTATTAAGTGGATTTTGATTCTTAAATTAATGTATAATTCGTTCGTTTTACCTTTATGATACATTACAATTTTATCATGTACAATATATCATTTTAAATTATTAATTTTGATACATAACCCTAATTTATTGAAACACAAATTAATATGTATCGTATATAGTTATGTATTGGATACACAACTATTATAAATTTTATTATCTTTTACTACCGATACATACACCCAGTCTTATTCAACTAGTAGAAGGTTATGTATCTGTAGACATTATCAAATATTACTGTTGATACATAAACGCTAATATTTTATAACAAAATTTGTTTGTATCATATTCATAGTTATGTATATGACACATAACTTTGTTATGTGTATAACATAGTTATGTATCAGATGTTGTGATGTGTTACATGTTGTTAAGTATCTGCAACACTATTTTATATAAAAATCAGCGTATATCATATTCATAGTTTTTTTTGTATATGATACATAACTATATAAAATTGTTGATTTTTTTTAATCTGTTACTATTTGGGAGAGATTTGAGAGAAGAAAATTTGAAATTTGAATTGTTTGAAGCTGTTATTTGGGAGAGATTGACATCGATTTAATTTGCATGATTTGTGGAACTGACATTGTTTTTTTTTGTATATGATACATAACTATATAAAATTGTTGATTTTTTTTAATCTGTTACTATTTGGGAGAGATTTGAGAGAAGAAAATTTGAAATTTGAATTGTTTGAAGCTGTTATTTGGGAGAGATTGACATCGATTTAATTTGCATGATTTGTGGAACTGACATTGAATTTCCTTTTTAATCTCAACAAACTAGTTGTATAATGTATCAAATGTGATGTATTCGGATGACAGTAGTTTTAGAAATTTTTTGTAAATTGGAAAAGAGTAGGGATAAGATGTAATATGCTCCTTACACTATGTGATTCCTAAATTTTTTACTATTATTACTTTCCTGTTTTTTCAAGGCAACTCACAAGTCATATTGCATTTATTGGTTTAACTAGATACGGGACCCTGTGCCATCACGAGACCCAATATTTGTTACTCTTTCTGTTTTAATTCATGTAATACATATGAAATTTGAAGTCAATCAATTTTAGTATGTTTTTAAATATTTTAAGTTGTTCATTATTACCAATTATAATATATTTTATGCAAAATCTTTTTATGATATATGTTACTCCTTTTGTGCCAATTTAAGTGACACAGATGAATTTGAGAGTCAATCAAATTTTAATATACTTTTGTTGTTATATAGATATCACCCTCTTTGTCCTGATTTATGTGATACAAATGAAATTTCAAAACTTAACCAACTTTTTAATAAGTTTTTTTTAATATTTAACTTGTTAATTATTGTGATTTATAATATATATATATTTATTTTTTTCTTTTTTTTATGTATTTTACATAATATATATTTTTCCTTTATCCCAATTTATTTGGTATAGATGAATTTTTTTAGAGTTAACAAATTTTTTTTATATGTTTTTAAATATTTTAAGCTATTAATTATTATGATTTATAATACTTTTGACTTAATTTTCTATTTATATAAAATAATGAAACATAAAAATTTAAAGAAGAAAACATAATGAAACATGGTGGCCTGATCTAGAACCAGCCTATTAAGCAAAGAGTAAGACATGTGTAATTACACAGAAGTAGACAGAACAAAAGCAAGGAAAATAATTTTTTGAGAAAGTGGTTATAGACATTGTAGTGGTCCATTGTACTTGTATCAATTTGTATTCTGGACACTTCTACTTAATCATTTGTCAACTAAACTCTTAAACTCAATTAAAATGATACTTTTAAACCCCTCTAACCATGTGTGTAGCTCACTCTCCTTTACATAAATAACATGTCATATCCATGTCAAATTATTAATGTCATATCATAATTATTTCATAACTATTTTTTAAAATTATTAACCAAAATTATTTTAAAAAAGGTAAAATAATAACATTTTAATTTATTTTTGGCATTTTTTAAAGTAAAACTCCATACATCCGATTCTGCCAATTTTAACTGTTTCACGACCAAAATCTACCGGAGAAAGCCATGCCGCCGTCGTCGCCACTTTTGCCGGTGAAATCATATATTCTCTCTCCCACACCCTTCTTCATCTCCGCAGCACACCATCACCATTTTTCTTTCCTCCTCCAACCTCCACAAAACCAACAACCTAAGCCACCGCACCACCAGATATGGCTGAAAAACCTTTTTGCCGCCATGACCTCACATCCTCACCCACCTCGTTCTCCTCTCCACTGACCAGTGCCGCCTCTCTCTCTCACTCCACTGCGAAACAGTGGTCTTTGGCGTGCACCACAAGTGCCGCATCTCTCTCTCACTCCACTGCAATTCAGTGGTCTCCGGTGAGCGCTGGTCCGCTTTCTCCCTCTACGGTGAATCAATGGGCTCAAGGAGATGCCCAAGATTTGCTAAATAGATGTTAATAAATTGTGGAGAAGGAAAAAAAATTTGGACAGGCGATGAAAATGGCCGAAAAGGGAGGGGCAGTGGTGAAGAAGAAAAGATTTTTTAATTAATTGTTTTTTTTAAAAAAAATTCTTTTATAATTTTAATATTTTTTTACCCCAAAAATGCTATTCACTCGCCTTAAGAGGCGCGTAGTTACACACTTTTGCCAACTCAGACATTCTAATGCCACATAAGTCTGGTCAATGGTCAGAGAGATTTGTTAAATTGTGTTTATTGAGTATAAGAGTTCAGTTGACAAATAATTAAGTAGAAGGATCCAAAATATAAATTGATATAAGTACAAGGGTCCACCATAGCCTTTTGCCTAATAATTATACAAAGTTTGACTTGAAGGAAATAACAAAAGATCCCCACGGTTAAGGAATTAGTGGAGCTTACCAAGAATTTCAATTCTAGGAAAAGAAATGTAAAGTAAAACCTAACTAAATTAATATAGATGAGACTATAAAATTTTATTATTTTGTAGAGATATTATTTAATTGATAAATTAATATTTATTAATTTAAAGTGTGTTTTGAGATTCAATGAAGGTTGATTTTGATTGCAACAAAATCATTGTATCTTGCTAATTTATGTATCATATTTATTGAATTCACGTACAAAAATAAATTTATCATACATAAAGTATAATGAATACATCAATGTTGGTGATGAAGTTGAAAATGATACAATACATTTGGAAGTAATTACGTGTAATGAAACACTTATCACATCTAGAACACTTCATAATTTTATGGTGCAGTTCGAAAAGACAACACCGAAACTTTTGGATGTAATAAGAAAAGTTAGAGATGAGCTTCAACTACATTTAAATTTTAATAAAAAATAAAACACAATTGAATCATATTTCACTAAATTATCTAAGATATATTTATACATTTAAAGAATTATTAATTTATAATATTAAGGAGACCATATATTTATATAAGAGTTTTCTGAAAATATATTATCTTATTACCTTATCAAGATGAGTGATTTTGTTTCATTGACCCAAGTCAGGACTGGAGAAAAATATTATCTTAAAGAGATTATTAATTTATCGAGTATTAATTTAGTGAGGTTTTACTGTATACATGCATAAAATATTAATTCTCTCTAGAAGAAAGACTCTTTCCTAGATTATGGTCATGTTCACCCACTAAACCACGAAGCAACCAACTTCGATCTCACTGGATCGACCAGAACCACTAGACGGACTCTCTGCTACGATAACGAAAAATTGGCAAAAGCAACATCAATAATCCTTCAAAGATGTACTAATTAACAAAGATAAATCCCTTAACACGGTTTACTTTGTAAAAGCATCCATTGTGGAAGAAGAACTCCCGCACCTCCCTAGACGAAATCGTGCTAACAGAGGAAGATAAACAGAGAATATATAAACCTTGGAGCCTCTCAGTCATAATCAAAGTATTCGAGAAGAAGATGTCTCACACCTATCTAAAAATAAAACTAACATATACGTGGAAGCTATTTGAACCCAAGTCGATTAAATATCGAAATCCCTTACTTTGATCGACCTGGGTTCAAATTATTTTGTAGCGAACTTCCACAAAGTGAAAAACTGCAAACACAGAGGCCCTTGGTTTATAGCAAGACACTTTCTCTCTGTTAAGCGATGGGAACCAAACTTTGTCCTGGAAGCATCAACACTAACCCACACTGCAATCTGGGCTAGACTGCCTCAACTCCCCACAAAGTTCTACATAAAGAAGTACTAGAGAAGGTGAGAAAGAGATTGGGGGAACTACTGAAAATTGAAACATGCACCTTTGCAACGTTGAGGGGTCGATACACGCATTTGCATTCAATTCCATCTGGAAGTCCCTCTAAAGACCGAAGTCAATATTGGATGCCACAAACAAAACATCATCTATTACGGGGATGATATTCTGTGCACTAGATGTGGGAAACTTGGCCATACTCGAAAGAGTTGTAATTGTCGTCCACTAAATCTACTCGTCAACACCCAAAAAGCAACTCAAACCACAAAGGAGCCCAAATAGGAAAGGAAAGTGGTTGCCTTCCCAAAAAGGAAGAAAAACTCTAGCATAACGGACAAGCTGCAGGGAATCAACATACCAGCTAAAGGCAAAGCACTACAAAATGTACAATCATATGACCCATAATCAGGTAATTAGTTCCTTAACATAACCCTTGAGAAATTATGGCACAACAATGGCCAGGAAACTACCACCGATGATTTAACAATTGCAAATAAAAACATGAAAAATAATTACAAAAGTGAGTCAGGGAAGCACTTTCCAAAATCTCATTGCCCAACTAATTCAGCCATTAAGATTAACATACCAACCCGCCATAACTCTACCTCTACGACTCAATTAAAGCAGGTAGATTCCCCAAAACCCCCCAAATTCCATCAGGAGTAATGAGATTGTGGGCACTAAGCCCAAAACTCAATCCACCCACCCCTTCCACACGGAGACCCTCATTGAAAAGAGAATTCCACGGGTCTCCCCCACCAGAGTAGCTACTACTCTAAGAAAAACAATCATCATTCTGGCCCTGTTGAAGTGACTATGGTCGTCGCATTAACTTTTTATCACATTACTCATTTTAGTAAGAAGAAAAACCACTCCTACTCCGCACTAGCAAACAACTCGATCAAAGCCCTAAGTTCAACAATGTAATCAAACCAACTATCCTCTCAGACAAACCCACAAACCCCCATGAGCGAACCATTAGTCTTCACGATAACATCACTACCACCAAGCCACTCCCTAACTTCGTGGCTGGAGCTATCACTCTAGTATTAGTGTGTAGTGTTGAAGGTGAACATAGGGGGTACCAGTTGCATCCGAATCGCACACGCAAGTGCACGTGGTCGTTCAAGTATTAAAGTGGCTCCTTTTAAGAGTCGGGTATCGTACCCACAAGGATTTACGCTTAGAATTACTCAATTTCTCTAACTTTCAGCTAAACACAAGTGTATTCAAGTTTTCAAAAGTGATTTAGTTTCTAATACTAAGATTGTAACAAAATATACAAACGCGATTCAATTTCAACGGTTTAAAAACAGTGATTGGGTAAAGTCTAGGACTGCACCTTCTATCAGGATTCATGCAATTAATATCATTTATATGAGTAATTATCAACTATCGAATCAATGAATCACAGGGTTAAATTTATGATCATGGTCTCCTGACCTCCTGTGATAAATAACACCCTAACTAAATCGTTGAGCAGGGATAGGATGGATTAAGTACCGAGCATTACGATTTCTTCATGTATGGTGACCAAAGCATGGTTTCTAGGTATATCCCTATCCTAGATACAAATTAACCCTAGTTATTTAGAATTAGTCATGCTCCTTATGTCCCACGTTCTATTTTCTTATTCCTCTTTTGAGTTCAATTTGGACAAGATATTTATTTTAATGGTGATCAGTCATGAAATACGAAAAGCAAGAACATAAGAAAGATTCATATGATAATTGACATTAACCCAATGAAAACATAATAGATTACGATCATCATGTAGCCACAACCCTAGAACTAGGGTATTTAGCTACTCATAATCAAGAATTGATCAAACAATGTTTAATGAACATAAAGAGATCGAAAAGAAAAGAGTTTAGGAAAGAACTCTAAAATGGTGAAAACGTTCTCCCAAGTCGTCGTTCTTCAAAACACAGAAAAAGAATATTTAATTAAATAAAAATATGACCTATTTATACTAAAAGTCGAAATGACCAAAACTGGAACCTAGGACAGCGTCGCGGAGGCATCTTCAACTTTCATTCTGCGAATCTTTTCTCTTCTCCGTGACGCAGACTTGCCACGGACCACTCTGTCTCAAAACTGAATTTCACGACCACAATTATACTCCCTCTCCACGACGTGGAGAGTACACGGAGGGCTCTACCTAATATCAACTCTCGCGAATTAATTTAAGACCCCCTCTCCGCGACGCGGAGATGATACGACATTGCCTTGGTATTTTTTTCTTGCTATTTCTTCCTTGCTTCTTTGTGCCTTGAATATTTTACGTTCCCCATTGTCCATTTTCGAGCTCGTTTCTCCAATCACACTCACCTACACAACTAATCATGTTGGTTAGCTCATAAACACACAAAAGACTTGATAAGACTATAAACAAACACATATTGAATTCAAACTTAGCTTAAATATGGGCATTATTAGATTTCTAGGCATATAATTATGCCTACGATCACTACTTGAATAAGAAGAGCTCATCCCATATATAAAAGCGTGCATCATACTTCAGCCTCTGTTTTTGATGTGTTGAGGCCCCAGGTGGAAATAAACCACTCACCAGAAAATTCACAATATCAGCATACTAAGGCACTTGAGTAATGTCCAAAGCAAGCAAATTGCTCATCAGGAAACTCTTCACGAATCTACCTTTCATTCTTCACATGAGATGAATCCTCCGGCCTGGACATATGATCAGCTATCTGGTTCTCAATTCCCTTCTTGTCCCTTATCTCTAGATCAAACTCTTGTAGTAGCAGAATCCACCTAATCAGCTTCGACTTGGCATCCTTCTTATTGAAAAAATACCTGATTGCAGCATGATCCGTATAGACTATAACCTTAGTTCCCACCAAATATGATATGAACTTATCAAACGTGAACACCAATGCTAGCATCTCTTTTTCAGTCAGAGTGTAATTCGATTGAGCTGCATCAACTATCTTCCTCGCATAGTAGATAGAATGGAACATCTTCTCTTTTCTCTGCCCAAGTACTGCCCCAACTGCTATGTCACTGGTATCACACATAAGCTCAAATAGAAGCTCCCAATTTGGAGCAATAAGAATAGGAGCTTCAATCAACTTCTTCTTCAGTAGCTCAAATGCCTGCAAACATTTTTCATCAAAAACAAACTTTATCTCTTTGTCTAACATGCTGCACATAGGTCTTGCAGTCTTAGAGAAGTCCTTGATGAACCTTTTATAGAAACCAGCATGTCCCAGTAAGTTTCTCACTCCTTTCAGTGTGATGGGGGGTGGCAACTTCTCAATAACTTCCACTTTAGCTTTGTCAACTTCCAGCCCACTTTTGGAGATCTTATACCCCAACACAATTCCTTCTCTAACCAGAAAGGGACACTTCTCCCAGTTTAGCACTAGATTTGTCTCTTCACACCTAGCAAGAACTCTGTCAAGATTAGTCAAACAAAGTTCAAAAGACTCACCAAACACTGAGAAGTCGTCCATGAATACTTCAACAAAATCCTCCACCATATCATGGAAGATTGCCATCATACATCTCTGAAATGTGGCTGGGGCACTGCATAAGCCGAATAGCATGCGCTTAAACGCATACATGCCATACGGACATGTGAATGTAGTCTTCTCCTGATCCTCTAGTGCAATGACGATCTAATTGTACCCTGAATAACCATCAAGGAAACAATAATATTCCTGGCCAGCCAACCTATCCAACATTTGATCAATGAAAGGTACCGAATAATGGTCCTTTCTGGTGGGGTCATTCCACTTCCTGTAGTCCATGCAGATTCGCCACCCAGTCACTGTCCTTGTGGGCCTTAACTCATTCTTCTTATTGGTCACCACCGTCATTCTGCCCTTCTTGGCACACACTGTACTGGACTTACCCATTTGTTGTCTGATATTGGGTACACAATTCCTGCATCCAACCACTTGATCACCTCTTTTCTTACCACATCCTTCATCAATAGGTTTAGTCTCCGCTGATGTTGTGCACTTGGCTTATACCCTTTATCCATATATACTTTATGTATGCACAACATGGAACTAATCCCACGGATGTCGGACATTTGCCAACCCAGAGCTGCTTTCCTCTTTTTTAAGATGATTAATGTTGCTTCCACATGTGCATCAGACAATGCTGCAGACAAAATAACCGGTAAAGTTTTATCTTCACCCAAAAATGCATACCTGAGGTGAGCTGGCAATGCTTTTAGTTATAACTGAGGTGCTTTTTCAATGGAGGGCTTGAGTGGAAGACCTAACACCCTATTCAAAGGCTCTCATAGATCTCCAGATGTACCTACAAGTGCCACATCAAGAAATTGCACAATTTCTTGTGCCTCAACATCCCCATAAATATCATCCCCTACTAACACTCGCTATAAAGGGTCCTTAGATTCAATGTAGCGACCCTCTGCCTCAAGATCTATCACAGTTATGGCAGACAACTCCTCATACACAGCTGGCAACTTTAATGCTTTATAGACATCAAACACATCCATTTTATCATGTGATCGCATAGTAAGTTGCGCAGCTGCCACATCTATCATGGTCCTCCTAGTCGCTAAGAACGATCTTCCTAAGATGAAAGGGACATCAGGATCTGGCTCAAAATTCAGCACAATAATATCTACTGGAATATTAACGACCCCACTAGCACTAAAACATTATCCACAACACCCTCAGGCCTAGCTACAGATCTATCAGTCAACTGTAAGATGATGGTAGTAGGTTTAGGACTACCCAACCCCAACTTTTTGTACAAAGAAGTTGGCATCAGATTTATGCTAGCTCCTAGATCACATAATCCTCGCGCATGAATGCTCTGCCCTATAGTGATCTGAACCGTAAAGCTATCCGAATCTTTCAGTTTAGTGGGCAACTTATTTTGGATTCTGGAGCTGCACTCTTCAGTAAGTGCAACAGTCTCATATTCTGTCAGCCTCCTTTTATTTGCCACAATCTCCTTCACATATTTTGCATACCTGGGTATACCCTGCAAAACATCTACCAATGGCAAGTTAATGTGAACTTGTTTCAAAAGGGAGAGAAACTTACCAAAACATTCATCCTCCTTCTATTTCTTGAACTTTTGAGGGAATAGAGGAGGTGGTTTCACAATTGGTTGCATGCTTTCTTCTTGTGCAACAACTTCGCTCTTATTGGGTTCACTCTCTTTACTCACAGCGTCAGTGTTTCTTTTCTTAGGAGCTAACTCCTCCAATTGTAAACCACTGCGTGTACCTACCGCATTTACCTGCTTAGGATTTGGATCAGTATTTCTCGGCAAACCTCCTTGCGGTAGTGAATTTTGTGCACTAGAAAACTTCCCGAATTGCTTCTCCAGATTTTGTGTAATCAACTGGTTACTCCTTACATCAGCAACTAACTAGGCTTGATCAACCATGATATTTTTCAGCATGTCCTCCATGCTCATGTTACCAGATTGCTTATTCGGCTGCTCCCGTTGGGCCTGTGGTTGGTACCCCTATGCATTTCCTTGGGATCTATATTGATTATGGCCTTGACCCTGATTTTGATTTCCACCCCAAGAAAAGTTCGGGTGGTTGCGCCAACTTGGGTTATAAGAGTTCCCATAATTCTGCTGGCCTCCTCCTCGTTGTGCATTTCCTACAAAATTAACAGAATCTGGGTTTGCACCATATACATCTGCGCTATGGTCACCACCTCTACATATCTCACACCAAGATGGTGGTTGTTGAACTGCATTTACCTGTGTGGACTGTTGTCCCAATGCTAGATTGGTGAAGTGGGTGTTCATCATATTCTGCATAGCAGCAATTTGTGTAGTTAAGATAGTCACATCATCTACCTCTAGCATACGTGTAGTTTTCTAAATTACAGGTTTCACCCCTCCTCCATTCCATTCGGGGTTTCCCTGTGAGATCTTGCTCAGCAAGGTGAATAGTTCACCATATGTCTTCTTTAAAGCCTGACCATCTGCAGCTGAATCAAGTAGAATTTTGATGTTAGGCTCCAATCCTTCAATGAAGGTATGGACTAACACCTCATTAGACTGATGATGATGTGGGCAGCTCATCAACGTCAATTTACTTCTGTGCTAGGTCATTCCAAGTGGTAATTGAGTTCGCAAACTCTGAGTTTAACCATCTTTTTGCTTCCCCAAGCAGAGAAAAGGGGAATAAAGTGAGCCTCACATAATCCACATTCACTCCAGTTGGAGTGTACGTATCACTGATCTCGAGGAAATTTTGAATGTGAATTGTTGGATCCTCGTGCGACAGACCAGTGAACTGTCCATTATTGTGCAATAATTGCACTATACTCTACTTCAATTCAAACCTTCCACCAACTTCAGGTTTCTGAATGCATGATGTCACATTGGTGGGACGTGGGATTGCCATGTCTCTTACTTTCAACTTAGCCATTATTTTAGGTTCGTCTTCCTCAACTCTTGCTACTGGAGATGTTGGTTCACTAGCAACAAGAGGGACCGGATAAGTAAGTCGTCGTTGCCTTCTCCAGTAGTGAACGAATCTTTTCGGTTCAACTAGAGGCTATACCAATCCTTGATCGTTGTCCAGTTTGAAATTCTAATACAACCTGCAACAATGAAATGCTAAGATCAAGTTGTCAACACTTGCTTTTTAACTTCAGAAATCAGAAAAATCAAATAATTCCTAATTCTAAAGTCCCCGGCAGCGGCGCCAAAACTTGTTGCGTCCAAATCGCACACGCAAGTGTACGTGGTCGTTTAAGTATTAAAGTGGCTCTTTTTAACAGTCGGGTATCGTACCCATAGGGACTTACTCTTAGAATCACTCAATTTCACTGACTTTCAGCTAAACACAAGTGTATTCAAGATTTCCAAAGTGATTTAGTTTCTAATACTAAGATTGTAACAAAATGTACAAACGCGATTTAATTTCAAGGGTTTAAAAACAATGATTAGGTAAAGTCCAGGGCTGCAGCTTCTATCAGGATTCATGCAATCAATATCATTTATATGGGTAATTATCAACTATCGAATTAATGAATCACAGGGTTAAATGTATGATCATGGTCTCCCAGCCTCTAATCGCCTACGATAAATAACACCCTAACTACATCGTTTAACGGGGATAGGATGGATTAAGTACCGAGCATTACGATTTCTTCCTATGTGGTGACCCAAGCATGATTTCTAGGTATATCTCTATCCTAGATACAAATTAACTGTAGTTATTTAGAATTAATCATGCTCCTTATGTCCCACGTTCTATCCTCTTATTCCTCTCCCGAGTTCAATTTGGACAAGGTATTTATTTCAATAGTGATTAATCACGAAATATAGAAAGCAAGAACATAAGAAAGATTCATATGATAATTGACATTAACCCAATGAAAACTGAATAGATTACAATCATCATGTAGCCACAACCCTAGAACAAGGGTATTTAGCTACTCATAATCAAGAATCGATCAAACAATGTTTAATGAACATAAAGAGATAAAAAAGAAAAGAGTTTAGGAAAGAACCCTAAAAATGGTGAAAACGTTCTCCCAAGTCGTCGTTCTTCAAAATCCAGAAAAAGAATATTTAATAAAATAAAATAATGACCTATTTATACTAAAAGTCGAAACGGCCAAAACTGGAACCCAGGGGCGCGTCGCGGAGGCATCTTCAACTTTCATTCTGTGAATCTTTTCTCTTCTCCGTGACACAGACTTGCCACAGACTACTCTGTCTCAAAACTAAATTTCGCAACCACAATTATACTCCCTTTCCTTGACGCAGAGAGTACACAGAGGGCTCTGCCTAATATCAACTCTAGCGAATTAATTTAAGACCCCCTCTCCGCGACGCGAAGAGGATACGACATTGCCTTGGTATACCTTTCTTCCTCTTTCTTCCTTGCTTCTTTTAGCCTTGAATATTTTGTGTTTCCCACTCTCCATTTTCGAGCTCATTTCTCCAATTACGCTCACCTACACAACTAATCATATTGGTTAGCTCATAAACACACAAAAGACTTGATAAGACTATAAACAAATACATATTGAATTCAAACTTAGCTTAAATATGTGCATTATTAGATTTCTAGGCATATAAATATGCCTAAGATCAGCACCTTTATAGTCCTCCTCCTCCAAGATCCTTCCTTCTTTGTCCAAATAATCAATGAGGGTATGGATCATGCGATAGAGAGACTGGGGTCGCAGATCTGGATACAAACGCTGAGACAAACCCAACTCATGAAAAGTATCAATATGTTGTCAATGCCCGACCTCAACAATCTTATGGGATAGAATTTCCAGAGTCTGCCCTTCTTCCCATCCTTCCCATATCTCCCCAGCTCCCAAAGCCCAATATTCGTCCCTTGGATGCCATTGGAGCACCCAATATTGTATCCCCAAAACACGAGCTGCGAACAAGGAGTAGGAATGCAAAATCAAAACAAAGAAGGAGAGGAACCCACATCACCGGAAGCATTAAGAAAAAACACCCAAGAACTTGAGGAACTCTTAGTGATGCTTGGGGACGAAACACAAAAGTGATGGTCTTGGAAAAATTATGGCTCAAAGTGTTTACCAACCTCACCAGTGCAACGATAGTAGCCTACTTCCGTAAACACCTCAGTATGTGTTTGCGGAACCTCGGAAACGAGAAAAGGGTGTTACGGCAACTGTAGCCCAAAACCTAATGAAGGAGCAAGCAAGGCAAGCCCGTGTGGAGAAAGGAAAGGGCCTTCAGAATCAGCCACCCACACCAAAGACACTAATGAATTTCATCATATGGAACACTAGATGAACCAATAGCTCAAGCTTTAGAAGGTTGTGTGATATGCTCGTGAAAACTCACAAACCCTCCATGCTAGTCCTACTTAAAACCCAGATAAAGGATCACAAGCACCTTACTGATGAGTTAAGGTTTGATTCTCAGATTCAGTTCGCTGCGGATGACCTGTTTGGAGGAATAGTCATCATGTGGAAGGACGACTCTCTTAAGATGAATCCCCAAGGTATCCATGTCTTAGTCAAGGTACTCCCTAACTCCCCCCCCCCCTTCTGCTATTTATGCGAGCCCTGACTTCAGTACTAAGATAGAACTTTGGGATGACTTGTGCACTCTCTCTGATAACCACCAGTACGAATGGCTCATCGGTGGAGACTTTATTGAAGTACTGAGAGCGAGAGAGAGAAAATGGGGGAGCTAGCATTAACTAGACTTTTTGATTTATTTTATATAATTAATTTGATTTAATTCTTTTTAAAAATTTAATCAAATGAAATCATGAATATCCTTAACATAAAGGATACAAAATACACATTAATACTCGATAATCTCTAGAAATTTAGTATTAAAAAAGACAAATTTCATATCATCCTTTCTAAATTACTTTAACATATAATGTTATATTTTCATTTGTCTTTTGATAAAATCTTGTAAACTATCTTTGACAGGAAAAAAATTAAAATTATTTTTTTGTTGATTAAAAAGACAAGTACTTGAAGAATAAATTTATGCCAGAAATGAAAAACAAATGGAGAGAAACAAAATTATATAATAGTATTTGTAAAGTGTTTTACAATAAATTTATGTTTAAAAATAAAGTGGGTTCCTTCTTTTTTCTTAATTATTTTGCTGTTTTTTTACCCCATGTTTGATCTCATTACATCTTTATCTATGATTTTATTTTGTCAGATATAAAAAAAAAACTGAGAGAATTCTTAACTTTAGATTAGGAAAATTATATTAATAGATATGTAAAACATATATCATGAAAATAATTAATTATATTAATGAGGAGCCAAAATTAGTGAAAGATGAGATTTTCATACCAAAATTAGTGAATTTTTCCCTAACTTATTTTTTAACTATGGCTAAGAGGCTTGTTAAATTAAATTAAATTTAGACCTTTAAATTTTTAAATATGACAAACATGTGTCACTAATATAGCCATCAATATGGGCTGGTCCACCCCATCCGGGCTAACCCATACAGGCTTTGCAATTTGACGGGTCAGGTCGGGCTAGCCCATTTTTTATGTGGGCCAAAAAATGGCCGGCACAGTCCACAAGTGCGTGGGCTACGGGCCAACCCTCTTTTCTTAAAAGTATATTTTTTTATAATTTTTTAAATTAAATTATAATTTAAAAATATTATCATAAATATCGACTAGTGTTACTACTTGTTAATCAAATACACAAATAAAATTATCTATATAATATTATTAAGTTTGATTTCAAGTAAAAAAATAAATAGCTAAATAGAAATATTAACCTAATATTTTTCAATGATCATAATAAAATACAAAAACTATAATAATATTCCATAGGCTATGGCCTATGTGTAGTGATTCCCTTCATTTTAGGAACTTTATTTTATGTAGTACATATTTTATAAACATAATTTGTATTTAAATTGTAATATTTCAAACTTTAAACAGATTTTGAGTGTAGACTCCT
>NW_006239084.1:622020-623687 GCF_000226075.1 Solanum tuberosum | reverse complement strand
TTTTTTTGTTGGGGGGGGGGGGGGGGGGATAGGGGGCGGTGAAAAATGAATAGAGACGACTTAGTGTGTCTAATTCTCAAATGGTACCACTAGTGACTAGAATAAGCCTTACTAATATGAGATTTACCCCCGAATTATCAATAAAATTATTCGTTGGTAAATTCATTAAATCGGTTTGGCAAATGATTTAATCATTCGAATACCAACTAATGTTAATCGGTATATATAATATATAAATATGCCCTTTAACTTGTCTTCAATGAACATTTATGTCATTCAATTTTGGGTGTGCACAAGTAGATACTTAAACTTGTATATACGTCCTACGTGGCATCCTACATGGTAATTTTTATCTTACGTGGTGTCCTATGTGTATTATGTCATGTATGACTCGTGTGTCTAGTTGTTTAACTTTATACAAGTTAAAGTGTCTATTTGTGCACACCCAAAGTTTTAGGACATAAATATAAAATGAGGTCAAGTTAAAGGGTGACTCTACACTTAGGGGAGCTCGAACTTGAGACATGCATCTGGTTAAAGATAAAAGAGTACTTACCACTCCACGACAACCCTAGTTGGTTGATCTTAATTTTAATTAACGTGCATGCTAACATAACCAGAACTGAGATATTCTTTATTCCTTAATCCTTGTCTTTCTCTGTTCACTTTTGACTATGAGTTCATCAGTTTCTGCCGATCGATTGCTGGCCAGAACTAGCTAGTACAACAGCCAAATATACACTAAAATGAGACAATTTATTAATTAATTAATTATTTCTCTCTCATATAACAGTTGACTATGTAAAACTTCATATTATACCAATAACTAATATAATATACCTAGTGTAATTTCACAAGTAGAGTCTGCTGGAGTGTATACAGATCTTACCGTTACATCATAGAGGTAGACAAACTATTATCAAATAAAAAAAAGCAAAGAACCTCAGCTCAAGTAACGTTATATTAAAATAAAAATAATACATAATTTGTCTACCTCAAATATATCCCAATATATTACACTAGTGCTTCATGAATTTGTGTATCAAAGAATTTATGTTGGAGCTAGTGTCCTCATAACCCCTCTAATCTCCCCTTAATTCATGAGGAAATTAAGGTCATGGTGAAATGCATGTACATTACCATACTACAAATAGATACTTGATCATATATATTAGGAGAGAGAAAACAAGGTTTAAAACACCATAAAAAGCTTTTCATTATTGATAATATAAATTACTCCTCCGTTCATTTACAAGTTCACTATAGTACAAATAGATACTCGATCACTTTTACTTGTTCAATTTAAAAAATTAATACATAATTTATCTTTTAATTATATCATAATCTATCCTTATTATTAACTGTTGGGTTTTAAAAGGTGTGAATGAAAAATGAAGAGTTGCGACTTTTATGAAGAGTTGCGACTTTTATGAAGAGTTGCGACTTTTATGAAGAGTTGCGACTTTTATGAAGAGTTGCGACTTTTATGAAGAGTTGCGACTTTTATGAAGAGTTGCGACTTTTATGAAGAGTTGCGACTTTTATGAAGAGTTGCGACTTTTATGAAGAGTTGCGACTTTTATGAAGAGTTGCGACTTTTATGAAGAGTTGCGACTTTTATGAAGAGTTGCGACTTTTATGAAGAGTTGCGACTTTTATGAAGAGTT
>NW_006239084.1:620859-621942 GCF_000226075.1 Solanum tuberosum | reverse complement strand
ATCAAAGGCCACACTTTTTGCTAGTTTAGGCTACACTTTACTGGGGTGGCCGTAGGCCAACAATGGTGTAGTGACTGGTGAGTAAGATCGTTCTATCCTGGGAGGATATATTCCATTAACCTCGGGTACTTGAGGGGAATAATTTCCTTAAGGGGACACTGTGCATTCAGTGGGCCTGATCTTCTTTCTGTTTTTCCAGATTATGTTATGTGTTAGAGATTTTTAATTTGTGAATTAATTTATGTTCTTCTGTTCTTCACTAGTTCATTAAACTTTGGTAACTTCGTGTTTCTGCAAAGTTTGTTGGAATTAGTAAGATTCTTTAAACACAGATTGACAACAATTCTTCTTTAAGGAAAAATATTTCGTATATTTTTCTAATCTGTTTCCGATTCTAGTTTTTCTACTAGTTTTAATTTTCTAGTTGTGAAAATGTTCTTAAACTTTATTGTGTCTTACCAAGTTCTTCAAAGTTTTGTTCTAAGTATCTTAGGAATACAAGACGAGTAACATTAACTATATAGTCATTATTAAAATGTTGAATTTATTATATTCAAAGAATTGTCATTTTATTTGTTGCTCTTTTAAATGGTACATAAAATCGATATTGAACAAGTAACAATAAACGGAGGGAGCAATATTAAACTAACTTGCTATTAATACTAGACAAGGACATATTTCTATTAGCTCTTTATTTCTTCCAAGGAAAATCACACCCTTTCTCAACATATTAAGCGCGAGAGAATAGGCAAAAGCCCCCCTAACCTATAGCCGGATTTCCAACTACACACTCATACTTCACGGGGGTCCTATTACCCCCCTGAATTATTTTAAAATGAAATAAGTATCCCCTTAAAACATAATAACCAGATATGTGTCTTGTGGTGAAACACACGCGCTTGACACGTGTATTTCACCTTTTGATCATTTTTTTTAAAACGTTTTTTTCTCTTTCTTCTTCATTCGTTTTTAGCCCTAATTTTTTTTATTCTTCTCCCTTTCTGACTTATTTTTTTTTTTTAAAAAACAATTTAAGGTCTAAGTTTATGAATGTATTTTGGATCTTCAAATTTGAAACATGTT
>NW_006239084.1:600506-620636 GCF_000226075.1 Solanum tuberosum | reverse complement strand
ATCTAAAATTTAGGGCAATTTGGAGAAGATTTAGAGTGGTTTCGCATCAAATTTCAGAACAATGGAACGAAGAAGATGAAGAACAGAAATTTTTTAGATTCGCTGGAAATTGCCCGGTTATTAAAATTAGTAGTGGATCTGTTAGGAATTAAATATAGGATAAAAAATTATCCTAGTATTAAAAGTTTATTGAAGAAAATCATTTGGGTATCCCTGTATTAAGCTTATCCAAGCTTAAATTTTCTTTGATTTAAAAGATTTTTGATACATAAATCAAAGATTTTTGATATATAATTCTTGATTGTGGAGAGTAATGAGTGAAATTGCTATAAATGATTTGTGGTGTATCATTAATGTAGTGATAGCGATGGTTTCAAGATAGTGAAGAAATTTGGTGCTGCCATTGATGCTCAATCCAATTGCTATGAAGAAGAAAAAAATCAAGAAAAAAAAGAAGAAAAAAGATACATATATTTAAGAAAATAAAAATAAAAATTTAATACTGGTTTTTGGTCTTCACTCTCTTAAAGAGAGTGAGATACACTCACTTTGCCAGGTAAGCGTTCAGGGAGGTAATAATTCCAATTTTAAACAATTCAGGGGGGTGATAGGACCCCCGTAAAGTATGAGTGTGTAGTTGGAAATCCGGCTATAGCTTAGGGGGGCATTTGGCCATTTTCTCTATTAAGCGCCCATGCATGCATACATTATATTAAAATTTGGTAACAAAACTAGTAATTAAAACCAGAAACTAATAATTGATTATTTAGCCACTCAAAATAAAGTTATCAATGAGCTAACCACCACACCTAAACTAAATTATAAGATCGATTTTCACTATTTGCTAACTATTACATACATTATGAATTTGAATTACCCGTCAAGTAGAAAAAATAATTAAACTATACCATAAAATAGTTTTTTCCCTCCATATCGAAAATACCCTTCTTCTTTATTTATCCTTTAATTTAACTTGTTAATTCCCTTGTGTCCCATCCCAACAACAGGAGTCCATTGGAAGATGTTTATATTATAGTTATTTAACTTGTGATTGAAAGCTTGTGATCGAACAGTGGCTTTGAGAGTAAAATGTCAATCTTCATATGTGATGAATATTTGTGTGAATTAGTGAACAAGCAGAATTCAATGCATGATAATGTGACCATAGTTATTAATTATTTAATATTCCCTCCATTCATTCAGTATTCTAAAAATAGATTTTTTCTTTAAATATATCAAGAAAAAATTAAAAAAATTCATGTTTTACCCTCAATACTAATTACTTATCTTTCAAGACATAAAACTATACATCAAACTTTATGGTACTATAGTGAAATAATCATATTAATCACAATTTCTTATCTCTAGTCATTAACTAACTTCGTACACCTATACAATTTCTTGAAGAATCTAAGAAAAGAATATATACTATGTTAATTGTTATGTACAAAATGAATGAAAAGATGAAAGATACATTGAATGGATTGATCTCAATGTTGAGTCCTGAATGTTGGGTCCAATTTGGTGTTAGGATCAAGTCCTGTGACCCGATCCATTTGTTCATTGTGAACAAGTTTCATTTCTTGCTTCAGATAAGAATTATCATTGTCAATTTAATTTCTTAATATCGCATGAAAAATTCAAACGAAACAATTAAAAATGAACCAAATACTTCCCGTTTTTCAAGGCAACTCACAAGTCATATATATAATACAAAGTTTGACCACTATACATTACAACTAAATGTCTCAGACGTGAAGGAAACAACAAAAAGATCCCCATGGTAAAGGTATTAATGAGGCTTACCAAAAATTTCAATTCTACAGAAAAATGTATTTCAAGTTTTCAACTCTCTATTTCGAGTCCAATTCAATATTCATAATTATGAAAAAAAAAAAAAAAAACTTGCATATTTGATCTCTCGATCAAAAATATTTATAATTGTTAGTCAAAAAAATTCCATACAAACAAAGTTGAATTAAAAAGAATTGTCATAAAAATGAAAAGTGGACTATGTACATAGAGGGAATTTTTTCATGCTTAGTTTGGTGGAAGTTCGTCTCATTCACTTTAGTAAATGAACTAAGGTTGATTTTCATGATTCCTCATTAATAATCTATTATTGTTCAATTACAAGAAAATGGAAAATTAGTTTAGAATATTTTTTTTTAACTGTCTCTCAATATTGCTGCTACAAGAGCACATTCAAAGCATAGATATATATATATATAGTTGTGAAAGCATATCCTGATTAGTAATACTTGCACCGCATAATTACAATAGGGAAATAAATCTAAACATTGAAGTATATAAATTTTAAATTTTGTAGCCTTAATTAAATGGATCCAATGAAAACGTGATTATTTTCAGGTGATCACATCTATCTTTTAAATTTTATCATAGAATAAAAGGATCTTAAACTGGGAAATATTCCAATTCTAAGTTGTTATCAAGGTGATGGTGGAGGAATATCATGGCCTAGGCGCGGTCTTGATCATTTGATGTCCAATTTTTATCTTTTGATGGTGTCTGTCAAACCTATTGCATCAAGATAAATTTCAGCATCAAACACACAAAATAGGTAGCTCTTTTGCCCTATATATCCAGGGCAACAGATTCACATTTAGAAAATTTTATCATTAATTATGAAAAAAATCTTTACCTTCAAGACTTCTAAATATTTGTTCGATATGACAAAGATTTGTTCTAATAACGTGTAGTTAAATAAAAAAGATAAAGTAAATATATATAAAGAGAAATTGATATACAAATGAACTGAATTGACTTTCTATTCTGATTGGTGTTGGTTGACAATTTAATTAGTAGTTGTTTCATGTTTGTTGACTTTCTCGTTTTCTCATCTCAATATTCACAAGAGCCATCAATGACCTGTAAATATTATCAAAATCTTCAATTATTTCAATAATAATATATAATTCAATTAGGGTTAGCTCATATATGTGTCTTCAACATAATATATAAATATGCCATGATGTTCTATTTTTGTAGCATGTTTCTATATACCAAAATTAAAAGATAGTGATCACAATGCAAGAAAGTGAAATAGAGCTCTTGTTTATGTCTATTCTCCTTCTACTAACTCTCTTTCTCTCTCTCTCTTTGCACCTACTTTCTCCTACTACTAAAATATCCAATGGACGAAAAAATTCCCCTTGATTGACCATGATTTAAATCCTAATCGTGATCGGAAAAAATTCAGTAATTTGAGCGGAAAAAATCCAGTTGAGTAATTTCATAAATTTGTGAGCGAAATAAATCCAGTTGAGTAATTTCATAAATTTGAGTGACAAGCACTCACATACCGAATAAAAAAGGAGAAGAGAGAGCGTGTGAGAAATGAATATATAATTTATGTAGTCTTTCATTGCAAGAGTTCCATCATGCATTTGTATTGACATTGTATCATTGCAACGTAATTATGATATTGAATTCTATTTAAGTTCAATTTTTTATATCAAAAACTTGTGCAAAATCATCATTAAGTAACATGCATCACCTATATATGAACGTAATTGAAATCAAGTTGAATATCTTGGTAAGAACCCTAGAGAAATATTCATAGGGAGAGAGATGAAAGAAGATGATGAAATCCGATTGTAAAGTTGTATTCATGAATTTTGTAGTACATGTGTACGTGTATATACACTTATAGGTCGTTTGTTAGCTGGTTAGAGTTATGCAGATATTATAGTAACTGTAGGGATTATTTATGAGTATTTATGTATATTTTATGCATGTATATTAGTTATTAATTCATATATTGGTTATATTTGTGAACAAACCTGTCTTAAGTCATTTGCAAGATTCTCTTTACTTTTAAAAGTCAATATGGACAAGAATTTGTGAGGGGAATTTTTCTTGTGAAGATCGATCGAGATCGAGCAAAAAAAAAAATGTAAATTACGACGACAAATATATAAAAACAATAATTTTAGGAATCTTAATAGTTTAATTCATTAATTATTTAAACTTTCACCATGTCGGTGATGATTTAATCCGCACTATATTTTATTATTACAACCATTGACACCCCTTAATGATAAATTGATAATCCTGAATCGAGCCAAAAAAAAAAAAAGTAAATTACGAGGACAAATATATAAAAAAACAATAACTTTAGGAATATCAATAGTTTAATTCATTAATTATTTAAACTTTTATCATATTGGTGAGGATTTTAATCCCCACTTTGTAATTACTTTCACATTTATCCCCTATTTAATAAATTTTTAAAACAGAAAAAACAAATATAAACCAAAAAAAAAAAAAGGGGGAACAGAAAGAGACTGTACAGAAGGTCTAGGAACAGCCACAATTAGTTTTATAACATAAGCATTAAATTGTAAACAGATGGTCCCGTAGCTCAGTTGGTTAGAGCGTTGGTCTTATGAGCCGAAGGTCGCGGGTTCGAGCCCCGCCGGGACCAAATTCCCTTCAAACCTTGTTTATTTTTTAATATTTGAAAGATAACCAAAAATAATTTTACCTCGAAAGTATTTTTATGAATTAAAAGAAACTTAAGATTTTCAAGAAGTAATTGAGGGTATAATAGGTAAAAAAAAAAAATATTTGTCATTTTTTATTTGTCAAAATGGACAAGTAATTAGGGACAACTAACCAAATTCCCTTCAAACCTTGTTTATTTTTTAATATTTGAAAGATAACCAAAAATAATTTTACCTCGAAAGTATTTTTATGAATTAAAAGAAACTTAAGATTTTCAAGAAGTAATTGAGGGTATAATAGGTAAAAAAAAAATATTTGTCATTTTTTATTTGTCAAAATGGACAAGTAATTAGGGACAACTAACCAAATTCCCTTCAAACCTTGTTTATTTTTTAATATTTGAAAGATAACCAAAAATAATTTTACCTCGAAAGTATTTGTATGAATTAAAAAAAACTTAAGATTTTCAAGAAGTAATTGATGGTACAATAGGTAAAATAAATATTTGTTCTTTCTTGATTTGTCAAAATGGACAAGTAATTAGGGACAACTAAAAAAGGAAAATTAGACAAGTAATTAAGGACATAGTGAGTATCTTATAAACTATGGGGATGGTGGTTTGAGCCCCGAGACCAATTTCCTTCATTTGAACCTTATCCTCTATTTTTTTTTCAAGTTTCTTGGTAAAAGTGACGACCTTCATTCTGTTTTCACGAGAAATATTTTTCTAAAAAATATGGGACCAATTTCCTTCATTTCAACCCTGTTTATTTTTTAATATTTGATAGATAACAAAAATAATTTTACCTCGAAAGTATTTGTATGAATTAAAAAAAACTTAAGATTTTCAAGAAGTAATTGATGGTACAATAGGTAAAATAAATATTTGTTCTTTCTTGATTTGTCAAAATGGACAAGTAATTAGGAACAACTAAAAAAGAAAAAGTGGACAAGTAGCTAAGGACATAGTGAGTATCTAATAAACTATGGGGATAGTGGTTTGAGCCCCGAGACCAATTTCCTTCATTTGAACCTTATCCTTTATTTTTTTCAAGTTTCTTGGTAAAAATGACGACTTTTATTCTGTTTTCACGAGAAATATTTTTCTAAAAAATACTTTTTTGAAAAATAAGTGTGTTTCTTTGATCATTTTCTATTATTTGATTTGTAATAAAAATAATATTATCTCAAAAGTATTTATATGTTATCTAACAAATCAATATGAGGATGGTGGGAATCAGAGTGGTGGTTCAGGATTCGTGGGTGGCGGGTAAGTAGAGAAGAGGTAGTGTACTTGCATTGTCAACTATATAACTTGTTTTCTCTAGTTTGATAAGAAGTTATTTTCATTATTTTTTTTAAAAATATTGTTTTTGAGAAAATATTTTTGTTAAAAAATTAGCATGGTATAATCATTAAACTAAATTTGATTATCCCACTTGGGTATATTCATCAATAGATCTTTTCAACAATAAATATATTTATCACTCTACCTTAACTCATATTCTACGTACTATCAGAATAACATTACAAACCCGTGCCACTAGATTTGGAAGTCAAGAATCACCAAAAAACTTAAAAATATATTTTCGTTTTAGTAATTTTTATTATCTTGCCCCTCCATTTTTATCAAAGTAAAACAACATCCCAAGAGAGAAAATAAATCATCACGTACGTTATATGTGGGAGATTTTTATGAAGAAGAAATTGGAATGAATAGAAAAAAGGAAAGGGAAAATTAGATAAAATGTTTATTGAGTCAAAATTCCTTATCTAAAATAATTCAACTATATCTTTTATTACAAAATATGGTCTTTCGACCAAGCTTCGTGCAAGTGAAGTGCATTTATGTTGAGAACATTGTCTCTTCTAGTTTGCTCTTTCAGTAGTTTACACACTTGCTCTTTAATATGAATTGAAAATTTTAATCGTTTACTTCACGCTAATTGGTTTACTTCACGCTAATTGGATGACAGATCAAAATCAGCCTCATGAAAACTTTATATTCCTTGAGGAGGTTCTATCACGTGGAAATGCTCTTTAATGAAACTTTAACCTTAGCTGGTCGTGACCAAGAAACTATTGATTTCGCTTGGTGGGTTGGGAATGCCCGACTTATCGATCTATTTGGTAAACTACCAGGGGTTCATGTAGTCCATTCTGGATCGAAGCAATGAACCTATTTGAAGTGGGTCATTTCGTACCGAAAAAGCCTATGTATGAACAATAATTTATTTTCGAGCCACACTTGATCTAATACAAGATTCGTCTGAACATATAAAAGGTAAAAGTTGTAATAAATATTATAGATATGAATTCAAACGGTCATAAGAGTAAATCGTTGATAAAAAAAAATTAAAATATGTAAGTTATTCCAAAATCATTTTAAATTATTAAACCATGAGTAGGTTGGTAATAAGTCATTGCCTATCATTATCAATTATAGATAAAAAGAAAAATAAAACTCATATCTAAAATTTAAAATTGTTTACAGAAGAATTGAGTTGGTTGGAATTGAAAAAAGAATCATCTCTATGAGAATAATGAATTGCTACAATTAATATGTAAATATTATACAAACAAACATATACAAATAATCAAATATACATTCAACATCTCTAATGCATAATGATATATCATATATACATAATTATATATTATTTAAATAATATCGATACATTACATAATTAACTATTTATACAATATTGACCACTAAATTGTAGGGTTTAAGGGTTTTAAAAAGTTTGTTTTATCATATTGCTTCCCAAAATCAAACCTAACTATAACTTAATTCTTTCAAACCCATACCAAAATAACATGGCACATGACAACAAAATCCTAATATTATTTTTTACTAAAAAATTGAGTCCATGGAGTTGGACCAATTCTCATCCAATAAAATGGTTAACGACTCTAGCTCTTCCAAATGGCACTCATAAATCATAATGGGTTATTGAGGGAGGTGAAATATTTTCTAACCCATTAAATAGACAAGAGAATTCTGCCAGATAAGTTATTTTTTTTCTAATTTTAAAATCTTTCTCTTTGTTTGTTTTCACTTTTTGTTGAAGTACTTATAAATTAATACCCCTTCAATTTTATTTTACATGACATTATTTACTTATTTGTTTGTTATAAAAATATGACATATTTATATATTTAAAAATATTAGAATTTTTTTTTCAAACTCCAATTTGAATCTAAACCCGTAAACAAAATTAATACAGAGGGAGTAACATATAAAGATTATTTTGCTTGTGTTCTCCACTTTAATCTTTATGATTGTTGTCGAGATCTAAAATTTAATAATACATCATGATGTCAACATTACCTGATTGAAAATGTCATGTCAGCACAAAAGGTGCACAAACATTAAAAAAATTGAATTCGAAGGGGTAGTAGATCCAAGTTAAATTTAGATGTGTCACTGCAAATTCGATCATAATTTAGAAGATACTTATACCTTATCCCTAAATGAATATGAAACTAACATGTACTCAACAAGTATCATTCATCGACTTCATGAACGAAGTAGTGACGAAGGTTGGCTGTGAAAACAATTGCGTCAATACTTAATCAAATACAAGACCCTATAGTTAAATAATCAGCAAATAAAAGGGAAAATAATTCAAATAAGATTTCAAAAATCAACAAATACATGAAAATAAGCACAATTCACCTCATCACATCAATATAAAGCTCAATCAAATTGAACACAGTCAGGCAAAAATAAAACAATGAATTAATCGAATAACGCACTATGAAATTATTATTATAAAATTCTTTTAATTACTATATCATGATTATGAAATTTATATTATTATTAAATTTGAAATTTTTTACAATTCTCAATATCAAATTCAAAATTAATCTAAATAATATACAATTTTCGAATTAAAAAATTATTGAATATGAATCTACATTCTAAATTAATTAAATCAAAACTTAACAATGTCAAGAACATAATTTACGAAATTCAAATCAACTAACACATTCATATTGACGATGAACATAAAATATAGTCCTTTTCAAAAAAAAATAAAAAAAAATTAGATGTCATCACTATATTTTTTGGCCAACAAAGTATCTACTTTTAATAAAGTTCATTCATACACTGATACACATAAAAATACATGATACTTCATTTCCTAATTTATGTGATACATTTCATTTTTTGAGAGTCAAACAGTTTAAGTTTGATCAGAAATTTGCGCATAAAATCATTTTTTTGAAATAAAGTTTATATAATTGTTAACTACGTAAAAAGTATTATAAGTCAAAATAATTGATAATCCAAAATATTTAAAAGATCTATGAAGAATTTATAGTCAAAGATAAACTTGTTTGAATCATGAAATTCAAAATGTGTCACATAAATTGAAACGGAGAAAGTAAAACATTAAATACTTTCCACACTCAAGAATATTCAACAATGTTTGTTGCATATTATTGCGGGAGTTGAGAGTTGCCGGCGATTCAAAGTCTTCACTAATTCCAAACTTTTAATTCTTACAATTCCTCTTGTGCATTACATTACGAACATATCCACCAACACCAAAAATCCTAAAAGGAACAAAAAAGAATTAGCCATATCTCCCTAGCTAGATGCTAATGGTCAAATGGATAGTTATAATCAACAACCACATATTCTTATTACAATATTTTTTTTTTATTTATTTATTTTCTTTTTTTTTTTATTACTCCTCGTTTAAAAGAGAATATCTTTCTTTCTTTTTTTTTGCAATTTTTTAATTTTTGTTTTTCATATGACATGTTTAACACGATAAGATTAAAGAATATTTTGATATATTTTACATATTATAAAGATCACAATATCAAAAGTACTCCTCTTGACTTTCTTAAATTCTGTATCTAACTCAAATTAAAGAAACAAATTAGAGCGGAGGAATAATATTTAAGGGACACCTAACAACAAAAGTAAAAGACAAGAGTGAATATATACTTATTTAACAAGCCAAACATAGTTTGACCATTGCTATCATTATTCAAAGCATCTTCACAAGTGACCATCCCTCTTTAGCTCCAATGCATTGCTCCACTATAAATATATGTTCACTTCAATTACCAAAATTCATCTCTCTATTTTTATAAATAATTACACATGGAGTTCTTCTTTCTATCTCTCCTTCTCATCATTTTCTTCTTGTTTTCACTCTCCCTTCATCTTCTTTACTTCAATAAAAATTCATCAGTCTTGCCCGGGACTCTACCCCCGGGCAAGACTGGATGGCCATTCATTGGAGAAACCCTCGAGTTTCTCTCAACTGGTTGGAAAGGTCATCCTGAAAAATTCATCTTCGATAGAATGTCTAAGTACTCCTCTAGTGTCTTTAGAACACACCTTTTATTAGAAAATTCAGCAGTTTTTTGTGGTGCTTCCGGTAATAAATTCTTATTTTCAAACGAAAATAAACTCGTACAAGTATGGTGGCCTGATTCCATCAACAAAATTTTCCCATCTTCGGTTGATCAAAATACGAAGACAACTAGTATAAATGAACAAGGCATTAGGATGAGAAGATTACTTCCGAATTTCTTCAAGCCTGAGGCTCTTCAACGTTACGTTGGGATAATGGATTCGATTGCTCAACGCCATTTTGAGTCATTTTGGGAGAAGAAGAGTCAAGTTCAAGTTTACCCTCTTGCCAAAAGCTATACTTTTTGGTTGGCTTGTAGATTGTTTGTGAGCATTGAAGATCCTAAACATGTTGCTAAATTTGCAAAACCCTTTGATGTTTTGGCTGCTGGATTGATTTCTATTCCCATTAACTTGCCAGGTATTGAAATGTGAGATCATTTTATCTAAAAATTTAAGTGATGATTAGAATAGAACACATTTTTATTTATTTATTGGTTTAAGTGATATATGCGGGTAAAAACTTCTTCATCGATCGACACTGCTTCATCGTAAAATTACACTAGGTGACAATATTCACACACACACTCATATATATATAGTAACACTCATTGATTTTTACGTAATTTTACTTTTTTATATTTTGATATTCCGTAATCAAAATTCTGATTTTGCCACTAGTAAGAAGAGACACACTGATTAAGAAAAATAAAAGTAGTCTATTCATTTTTATCAATATAAGTTGACTCAACACGATATTCTAATAATAAAATGGAGACTTTCAAAACTCGTAATATATATGAATAAAGTATGTTATAACATTTTTGTTTATAAAACTTGTGGTCTCAAACTTATCAATATTTGTATATATAGCTATAAAAGTGGCGTGCTTCTCATTAATGGAAAATTTATATTGTTAGATGTTTGCAAATACAAGAATATGACAAATGAACTAGTAAGCATAGTGTCCAACATAAATTACTAAAATGGTGACCGAATACATGATCTTTAACATGTCTTTTCACGTGCGGGCCTAATATAAGTTATATTTTTACACCAGGAACGTCGTATAACCGTTCGATCAAAGCATCGAATTTGATAAGAAAGGAGCTTTTGATGATCATAAAGCAAAGGAAGGTGGATTTATGTGAGGGAAAAGCATCAGCAACACAAGATATATTGTCACACATGTTATTGACAAGTGATGAAAATGGGAAGTTCATGCCTGATTTGGACATAGCTTGTAAAATATTAGGGCTGTTGGTTGGTGGACATGACACTGCTAGCTCTGCGTGTACTTCTATTGTGAAGTATCTTGCTGAGCTTCCTCATGTTTATCAAGCTGTCTACAATGGTAAGTGAGCATTAACTTTTATTTGTTCTCTCAATTATGATTATAATATCAGAGGCGAAATTAGAATTTCAATTTTATGGGTTCTGATGAGTTTTATAATGATGATTTTAAGTGATAGTAACTGAGTTCTAAATTTAATATTTATACATATTTAATGAATCTATAGGTTCGACTGAACCTGTATGCAGGCTACTAGCACTGCCCTGATTATATGATATGGATGTATGTTCCAACATATATACTCCCTCGGTCCCTTTTTACTCGTCATTTTTGACTAATCAAGAAAAGATAATATATATTTTTTACCTATTATACCCTCAATTTATTTAGAGAGTTAATGTTTTTGAAAAAGGTCGAAGATCCTCTTTAATGAGTAAATTAATTTTGGAATTCTATCAATTAATAAGGGTAAAATGGTAAACTCACTATGTCAATTACTATTTTTTTAATAGGTGTGCCAAGTGAAAAATGGACAAGTAAATAGGGACCGGAGTAAAAACTAGCTACTTTCCCGTTTTAATCGTTTGATTGGGACTTATAGTTTTAAAAACAAGCCTTACAAAATTTGTTAATGAATTTCATTATCTTACACTTGTGAAATCTAGAATAAATAGTTTTACTCTGATAATCATGATATAGCTTTTAATTTTCACAAAACATACATTTAATTTTGACAAAGTCCTTTTTTGTTGTCTTGTTTTCTGTTACATGTCCTTGGTAAATAAACGTACTATAAATTGAGAGATGAAATTGGCCGGCAAGGCAAAACATATATTGTATTTCTATAAATTAATTTGCTATCTAGGAAAAATAGTTTTATTTAAAGAGCTATAGACATATACTCCTTTTATTTTAATTTATGTTCCACAGATAGAATTTTGAGAGTTAATCTTTAATTTATATATCTTTAAATTATTTATTATTGTGATTTATAGTACTTTTTAATGATAAACAGAGCAAATGGAAATTTCCAAGTCAAAAGCAGCAGGAGAATTATTGACATGGGATGATCTTCAGAAGATGAAATATTCATGGAATGTGGTATGTGAGGTATTAAGACTTGCACCACCTCTCCAAGGTGCTTTCAGAGAAGCCATTGTTGATTTCATCTTTAATGGTTTCTCAATTCCTAAAGGATGGAAGGTATGTATTAATAACCACATTAATCTTCATTATAATTTTTTTATCACAAGAAAACTCGCAATCGCTATTCTTTAGGTGCACACAGGGTAAAACCTTTGCTCCTATGCAATAGCTCGCAATAATCTTCACTACAATTTCTTGTATAATTACTCATCAATTATACTACTCCCTCCGTCTCATATTAGATGGACACTTTCCATTTTATACGATAATTAAGAAATTATCAATAAATTAATCAACTTTACTATTTTGCTCTTTGTTCATATTAATTAGTCTCTTGAAAAAACAAATTTAGATCTTCAAAATTTGTTTAAATTTTCAAAGATCATATTAATTGTAAGGATAAAATAAGCAAAAATAATTAATTCTATCCTAATTTAGTAAGTGATCAAGTACTCCCTCCGTTCCTATTTACATGTCGTCTTTACTAAAATTAAATAGATGTTCCTTAATATTAGTCATTTCACAAAATCAATACATAAATAACACAATTCTTCCTATTTTACCCTTTGAGAGTTATTAAGCCTTGAAAGTATACATTTTGATCAATATAGAAAAACTAAGTAATTCATATATATATTGGTCAAATTAGTTAATCAAAGTAAATTAATTCATGTTCATTTATTGAAAACTTGACTTCACGAGAACACTAAATAAGGATACAATAGTAAACTTACTTAGTTTCTTAAGGGACGTGAAATCTAAAATTGTGACAACTAAATAGGAACAGATGGAGTAATATAGGACAAATTTGTTAAGTAAAATGCCATCTAATATGAGATAGAGAGAGTACTCAATTTTTTTAATTAAAGAAACTGAACATTACACACTAGAATAATGTTTATGTAAATTATTTAATGTGTGCTATGTATAATTAATAATGCAGCTATATTGGAACTCAAATACAACTCACAGAAATCCAGAATATTTTCCAGAACCACTAAATTTTGATCCATCAAGATTTGAAGGATCAGGACCAGCTCCTTACACATTTGTTCCATTTGGAGGAGGTCCTAGGATGTGTCCTGGAAAAGAGTATGCAAGATTAGAAATACTTGTATTCATGCACCATATTGTCAAAAGGTTTAAGTGGAACAAAGTTATTCATGATGAGAAGATTATTATTGATCCAATGCCTGTTCCTGCCAAGGGTCTTCCAATTAAACTCTACCCTCATCAACTTTATTAAAAAATATAATAATTACTATCACTACAAAAAAAGTGTGAATTACATGGGGATTTTCCTGGGGATCAGTATGAAAATTCGTAGGAAACTTATTTTCCTGCAAATTTTCATACTAATCCCCAGAAAAATCCCCATGTAATTCACAGTTTTCTTGTAGTGTATATAGAGGCATATGACCTAGTGATTGTGTGATATTGATGGTTACACATATGGATGTTGCTTCAATTTAATGTCATTTTCCCCTTTGTATTATTATTTTTTCAATAGCAACCTAAGTTCCATGGTTTATAAGATGAAATTTTCGACTCGGATCTGTAGTTTTTAATACTCTAAAGTTTCTTAATAGGTAGTATTAAGTGCAGAAAAGAGAACATATATTGTTATAATTTGTATTTGTGGCATGACATTATATAATCGATAGTGTGGGTACAGCCTCTGTTTAACTAAGGAGAGTTGGGAAGAGAAAAAAAAACCATCTAAATTTATTTTTAAAATACTAATGTAACCATAACTCCCCATAAGAATTATATTTATTATTAAAAATTAAAATTAATCTAAAAAGATCTTTTTTTTAAATAAATATTTTTTTTAAAAAAACTGTCCAACTACAACGGTTGTGAGAATTCTACAATACTCACATAATCTACATATTTTTTTAATTGTTCTCATCAAATTCAATCTGCTTTTACTATGTTCTATTTTCTCCTTCAATTTCTCTTAGTGGATTCGTTTTCTTTCAATTTTAATACTTTTGGCAAGCCTTTTTGTCTATTGTTGTATTTAGTTGATAAATATTATCACCAATTTTCTTTTCTTTTTTTGTTTTTGAATTGTGCTTCCACAACCTTTTTCGTAATTTTTTTTTTAATTTAAGTATTTTTTTCTAATTTGTATTGACAAGGCTTGAATTATACTCTGTCAGAGGAAAAATTGAATAAAACTTTTCTGAATTTAGCTAAGAAGGTAAAAACGGCATACTACAATCACATGAATATTACTAATTATTGTACTTTTAAGCTTATACTAAATTTAATTGGAGATGATCTCTATTATAGAGAATCCAAATCCAGCATGAATTGAAATGAAGGCAATGCAACTTGATTTAAATGGCGTATATATTATGAATATAAAAGGGTGTAATTATTAAAATGAAAAATAAGAGAATGTGACTTGGAAATCATATATCAAACAAATACGAGGTCTCATTAAATATAGAATATGTAACATTTGTTCACCAATTTATCAGTTGATAGTTCTATATTTAATTATTTTTAAAGTTTTAGCATTATCGACACATATTAATTTTTAATTTTATTTTTTACTCGACGTTCGACATCAATATTAGAGTGACTAAATTTAGATTAGTATCAAAAAATTTCACATTTGAGGTAAAACACTCCATAATAAATAAGATAAATTATTATGAATACATAAATAGAAGGGGAAAATGACAAATATACCCCCCGAACTATCGTAAATGGTATGCAGATACCCTCTGTCATACTTTTGAGACATTGGTACCCCTGCCGTCCAAAACTAGAGTACATATGCCCTTCACTCTAACGGAAGACTAAATAGGGACACGTGGCGCAATCTTATCCGTCTATCCGATATTTAATAAATGTCAGGTCGGTGGATAAGATTATGACACGTGTATGTCCGTTAGTATAAAATGTATATATGCTCTAGTTTTTGGACGGCAGAAACACCAATATCTCAAAAGTATAACACATGGTATCTTACGATAGTTCGAGATATATTTATCCTTTTTCCCTAAGTTAAATAAACAAATGCACATATCCTACTTGTCATAATACAGGTATAAATATTCCTTCCCGCTCAACTTGTATTTCCATTTCAACTTAGCTCTTAATTTCATTCTGTGAGTAAAGCCTTGATATCTCTCTGCTTTCTGGGAAAATGAATCCTTCAGGTTCTTCTTCTTCCAAAAATCTTGAAAATTTGTGTGAAATTTGAAATGCCCCTAAATGAAATACATTCATATCTTTTTTTCGTGTTTTTTCGTAATTTGATAATTGTTCATGTATCTGAAAATCCATTCAACTCCTTAATGAAGACCAAAGATATCATCTTGGATTGAAGATAACAAAACAGGACTACTATTGATAGGGATGATCGTGTCAGGAAAGATAACAAAAGAGGACTACTATTGATGTGGGAGTTATTGGAACGTACAATTTCCTTCTTCGGAATGAATCATATGATTTAGACTTGGATACTCAGAACGCGTTACCGCTTTCTAAAACTGTCATCAAATTTCATCTTACCACTATTGAGGTACCAAAAAGAGTGGTTGGCTTGGTCATTAAAACAAGAAAATTCTTCAACTAAAGGAGGTATTCTTGCTGATGAAATCCGAATGGGGAAGACTGTTCAAGCCATCGCATTAGTGGAATTACAAAAAGATTCCACTATATTGTCATCTTCATCAACTACTTCCCTCCCAGTAGTAAAAGGAACTCTTGTTGTATATATGTCCTGTGATTGCAGCAATGCAATGGCATGAGATTGAACGTTGCACCACTAGAGGAAGCAACAAAACTCTTGTTTATCATGGCGTCAACATTGACAATATCAAATGTATCTACAAATTGGCGGAATATGATTTTGTCATTACACTATCGAGGCTGACTCTAGTCCCACACAGGAACTCAAAACATATTGATGATGATGTGTCCAGGAGGAAGTCAGTTCTGCATTCCGTGAAGTGGAATCGTATAATTTTGTATGAGGCAAGTCATACATGCATTATGTTATTGTAGTATTTCTTGGTTTCCCAGTACATGGTATTCATTTGCTATTTATGCAATCTTTTTCTTATAAACACCAGCTTTTCAAGTTGATCGTGTTATTAGAGTTGTAAATATGTATGGTGATTGTGAAGAAATCTATACCGTTAACTGCTGAATAATATGCTATCAGCTATGATACTTATTAGAATGTGAAGAATCTTATGGCGAGCGAAGAAACCTGTACAGTAGCTGCTGATATTTTATCTGCAATTTTCTTAACTGATTGAACTTCTGTGGCATAGGCTCATTATATCAAATCTGTAGAAAGCAACATCACACAAGCGGTTCTTTCTTTAGAATCTACTTATAAGTGGGCCTTAACCGGTACACCCTTGCAAAACCGTATTGGAGAATTGTTCTCATTAGTAAGTTAACTTCTGCCAGTTTAACTACATTTTCTTTACCTTTTATAGTTGTGAGGTTAATCAAATGTTTTACTTCTATACAGGTTCGTTTCTAGTATATTGAAATACCTTTAAAGCTGAGATCTAATAATGAGGAGCGTAGAGATGCGATGGTGTTTTTGAAGCACAGAATTCTGGAAAAATTATTGCTAAAACGTACCAAAAAAGAAAGAGTTGCTGATCTTGCACTCTCCACAAAGACTGTAAGTTCTGTATTGCACTAATGTTGTGTGCTTCAATTCGAAAAGTATCTTCTTACTTGTTACATTTTTTCAGGTTCAGGTTACAACGAGGAGAGATTCTTTGGATATTGGTGAATATGAAACCTACAAGACATTGTTCCGTAGAAGTCGAGAACAATTGGATAGGTATGCTATCTCTCTCTGATATTTCATTCTTTTTCTTCACAATCATTTGTGTCATTACCTAGTGAAAAAAGTAAGAAGGAAGCAAGGATATTTTTATTTCTAACTGTATCCTCATTTTGTATTTGGTGTAGTGTCCACGATGGAACTCTGATGAAAAACTATTTTCTCATGTTTCCTATGATAGTACGCCTACGGCAGGTACCAAGACAATTCTTTATAAATGCTTGACATGTGTGGAGTCTCTCCGGATTAGAGTGAAAATGACATTTTGCTCCTTGGATATATAAATTGATAAGAGCAAAGGCTTCCCTTTCTTTACACCAACTCCTCCCGTCATGGGCCTGTTTGTCTCCAACTTTGGTTCTCTTGACCTGTCCCTACAGTTGTCAAAAAAATTGGACTAGAGGAAGACGTATCAGACGACTGCTAAAGGCTATTAAACATAGTTGTTTGCTTAAATTATTTTGTGCTAGTCTTTTATTTTGTGAACTTAATTTTGAAGTGACTGCTTTTAGTTTTCTTGTCCTTCTATTATATGAGCTCAAATACAGACACTGGCTTTTCTTTGCTTTTGTCTGAACTTGCCTCGCATAAATGTATTTGCCATTAACAAAATTTGACCAATGTCTTTCTTTAATCGGCAGGTAGTTGATCATCATTACTACGGGTCATTAACAGAATTGGCCAGTGGCAATAAAGAGGCTGGAGATGTTGAACAAGCATGTGCCTTACGTCAGGATGCAGTGGAAGATCCAGTAGTGAGTTTGTGCACCTCTATCCACTGCCCACAGCTGAAGTTTAATTTGATAGCTCTCTCCTTTCAATTTCTCATTGTCAGCCTATCTATTGTATGTTGAACCTTCAAATGCCATTTCCTAGTGTTGAACGGTTTTAGATACTTTTTCCTTAAAACAATGTCTGGATCACATGTTTTCTAGTTCTTTCTGTTTTGCTTTGTTTCTTCCCCGGAAGTTCTCATGAAGTGGATTAGCATTTGGGATGCTCCCTTTCCAGCGCCATAGACATTGAGATTTTATCAGATGTACATCTAGTATAAAGTTAATCTATTTTGATTGTTGCAGGTTACATCTTGCAGCCACGTGTTTTGCAAGGCATGTTTGATAGATTTTGTTGTAAGTATGGGGAGAATGGCATGCCCTTCATGTACCGAACCCCTCACATTTGACTTCACTGCAAATAATGATAACGGAGATTCTAATTCTGAACCTACTGTCAAGGGGTTTAGCTCCTCTAGTATATTGAACAAAATTCATCGAAATGAATTCGAGACAAGCACTAAATTAGAAGCTTTGGTATGCAATTGCATTCTACATTATAATCATATTCTGCTCAGTTTGCTTTTCTTTTATTGCTATAGTATCTCTATTTTACAGAACCTAAATGCATGCTTGATGCTCATTTTCTTACTTTTATGGAATGTAGAAGAAAGAAATTAGTGTCATGGTTGAAAGGGACAAATCTGCAAAAGGAATAGTTTTTAGCCAGTTTACATCATTTTTGGATCTGATACAACATTCTCTTGATGTAAGACATAATGGTACTTTCTCCCTTCCTACTTCCCCTTTCAGACTAACAATTAAGGAAACTTGCATTGTGTGTATTCAGCTGTCGGGTGTCAATTGTGTTCAATTAGTTGGATCCATGTCTGTTACTGCAAGAGATGCTGCAGTCAACAAGTTCACTGAGCATTCAGATTTCAGGATATTGCTTATGAGCTTGAAAGATGGAGGTGTTTCCCTCAATGTTAAAGTTGCATCACATGTAAGGCTTGTGCATATCTAGTGTTCATTTGATATACTCAACTTCATTTCTCAGCGCATTCAAAGAACCAGCTGAAGATACAATTATGACTTGTATTCATCTGTTGAATAAGCACATGATACATGTCATGTTAGGTGGCTAATCTCCTGATCTTTGCTAGGTTTGCTTAATGGATACATGGTGGAATCCTGCTGTGGAGCAGCAAGCCCAAGATAGAATCCATCGAATATGGCAACATAAACCCGTTAAGTGTCAATTTTCAGCTGAATGTCTCTCAAAGTGAGAGAGTCTTTCCATTATATAGAGAAAATAAAGATTACACATCCCTAAAGATCCGCCATTCCTATCCCTAAAGATCATCTATTCTATCTATACAAATCTGCCATTGAATCCCTCTAAATCTGCCTTGCTATCCCTCCAAATCAGCTATTCTATCACAATATTTATTCATATGATTCTACAACAAATGTATATGATCATGCTAATTTATATCACTATATAATTACATTAATATATACAATCATTTAGTTGTCTATCATGCTAACATCCCCCCTCAAATTGATGCTGGTGGATCAAGAAGCATCAATTTGCCTACTAGAAACTGATGGCGTTGCCGTGCCATGGATTTTGTAAACGCATCAGCTATTTGAAGATCACTGGACACATGTGGAAGAGTAATGACTCCTTTATCTACAGCTTCTCGTATATAATGACAATCCACTTCGATGTGTTTGGTCCTCTCATGAAAAACTGGATTAGTAGCAATCTGAATAGCACTTGTATTGTCAGCGTGGAGAGGAGTAGGATGAGATTGGGGAAATCCAATCTCAGCAAGTAATCCACGAAGCCATACAACCTCGGAGCAAGCAGTAGACATGGATCGATATTCTGCCTCTGTTGAAGATTTTGACACACGATCTTGCTTTTTACTCTTCCAAGATATCAATGACTCTCCAAGAAACATGCACCAACCAGAGACTGAACGACGAGTATCAGGACATCCCGCCCAATCAGAATCACTAAAAGCATTAAGACGAATAGGAGAACCACTTGGAAAGAACAATCCACGAGTAGATGTTCCTAGAAGGTACCGAATGATGCGACGAACAGCCACCAAGTGGAGATGACGGGGAGCTTGCATAAATTGACTAACTTGTTGAACTGCAAAAGAGATATCAGGCCGAGTAATAGTAAGGTAATTTAGACTCCCAACTAATTGTCGAAATATAGTTGGAT
>NW_006239084.1:580333-598464 GCF_000226075.1 Solanum tuberosum | reverse complement strand
GTGGCAATAAAGAGGCTGGAGATGTTGAACAAGCATGTGCCTTACGTCAGGATGCAGTGGAAGATCCAGTAGTGAGTTTGTGCACCTCTATCCACTGCCCACAGCTGAAGTTTAATTTGATAGCTCTCTCCTTTCAATTTCTCATTGTCAGCCTATCTATTGTATGTTGAACCTTCAAATGCCATTTCCTAGTGTTGAACGGTTTTAGATACTTTTTCCTTAAAACAATGTCTGGATCACATGTTTTCTAGTTCTTTCTGTTTTGCTTTGTTTCTTCCCCGGAAGTTCTCATGAAGTGGATTAGCATTTGGGATGCTCCCTTTCCAGCGCCATAGACATTGAGATTTTATCAGATGTACATCTAGTATAAAGTTAATCTATTTTGATTGTTGCAGGTTACATCTTGCAGCCACGTGTTTTGCAAGGCATGTTTGATAGATTTTGTTGTAAGTATGGGGAGAATGGCATGCCCTTCATGTACCGAACCCCTCACATTTGACTTCACTGCAAATAATGATAACGGAGATTCTAATTCTGAACCTACTGTCAAGGGGTTTAGCTCCTCTAGTATATTGAACAAAATTCATCGAAATGAATTCGAGACAAGCACTAAATTAGAAGCTTTGGTATGCAATTGCATTCTACATTATAATCATATTCTGCTCAGTTTGCTTTTCTTTTATTGCTATAGTATCTCTATTTTACAGAACCTAAATGCATGCTTGATGCTCATTTTCTTACTTTTATGGAATGTAGAAGAAAGAAATTAGTGTCATGGTTGAAAGGGACAAATCTGCAAAAGGAATAGTTTTTAGCCAGTTTACATCATTTTTGGATCTGATACAACATTCTCTTGATGTAAGACATAATGGTACTTTCTCCCTTCCTACTTCCCCTTTCAGACTAACAATTAAGGAAACTTGCATTGTGTGTATTCAGCTGTCGGGTGTCAATTGTGTTCAATTAGTTGGATCCATGTCTGTTACTGCAAGAGATGCTGCAGTCAACAAGTTCACTGAGCATTCAGATTTCAGGATATTGCTTATGAGCTTGAAAGATGGAGGTGTTTCCCTCAATGTTAAAGTTGCATCACATGTAAGGCTTGTGCATATCTAGTGTTCATTTGATATACTCAACTTCATTTCTCAGCGCATTCAAAGAACCAGCTGAAGATACAATTATGACTTGTATTCATCTGTTGAATAAGCACATGATACATGTCATGTTAGGTGGCTAATCTCCTGATCTTTGCTAGGTTTGCTTAATGGATACATGGTGGAATCCTGCTGTGGAGCAGCAAGCCCAAGATAGAATCCATCGAATATGGCAACATAAACCCGTTAAGTGTCAATTTTCAGCTGAATGTCTCTCAAAGTGAGAGAGTCTTTCCATTATATAGAGAAAATAAAGATTACACATCCCTAAAGATCCGCCATTCCTATCCCTAAAGATCATCTATTCTATCTATACAAATCTGCCATTGAATCCCTCTAAATCTGCCTTGCTATCCCTCCAAATCAGCTATTCTATCACAATATTTATTCATATGATTCTACAACAAATGTATATGATCATGCTAATTTATATCACTATATAATTACATTAATATATACAATCATTTAGTTGTCTATCATGCTAACATTAAGTATGTTTCATATTTCGTGCACTTTGGATGCCATTGAATGGAGAGCTTATTGTTGTTTCCAAATTTGCAGAATCATAAGATTTGTGATTGAGGATACAATTGAATAGAAAATCTTAAGAGTTACAAGAGAAGAAGAAATTACTTTTTGAAGGGCAAGTGTCTTTTTCTTACCGTAGTCTAGATAGTTGGATATGTGTTGTGACTCTAGAAATTATTTTCCTTTGACATACTGAACTTGCAAGTTTCCGATTGCAGGACAGTCGGTGGTTCTCCAGAGGCCTTAGGAAAGCTAACAGAGCAAGACTTGGAATCACTGTTTTATTGTCACTTTCGACAAACTAATTGACATGTGCTTTGTTTAGCTTGTAGCGAAATTTTGTACAAAGTGTTCTGACATTTGCCCTTAGGCTGTATGGATTTTAACAATTGTTCTTATTGTTTCCTTCCATTTTAACTTCACAAATGCATTAGGAAATAAACAGATGCATCAGAATTCATACAGTCTGCTGCATTAGGAAATAATACAAAGAAATTTTTTTTGTACGACTCCACCATCTATATTCACTTCATTTTATTGAATACAATCTTTAATTTTCTGCTACATGATACTTTTTCTAGGTGACCATAAAGTTTATGTACTTAATATTGTTATCATAAACTGCATCATCGATCTAAGAATACTCTCTTTTTCCATTTCCCCGCGATGAGTAAGAGGTAAAACACAGTTTATCAGTCTTGAACAAGCATTCCATAAACTGTAAGCATCTACTAAACATAGATTAAACAATAAAACTTACTAAGTATTTATGGTCTGATGTTACATTTTGTTTCTTTTCTACTCTACTGTCAATGAATTGCATATTACAGTATGTTTTAAAGCAAACTAATGAAGCACCAGATTTGATTTTAGTTCTATTTCAGGAAAATCATCAATAAACAAAATAAATTGAAACAAGTACCAAAGAACGCGATACATGCTAGCAAATCATTCATACCAAAATACATACACATACAGATAACATAATATTCATGTAGGATCATCAAGAGTTACATAAAAATACAGATCTTTATAAAACAAATTGAATCTCAATATCATTTTTTGATAAGTTAATATAGTATTCATGTAGGATCATCAAGAGTTACAGAGTTTGCAAAAAGGACAGCCATTGTAATGCACCTTGGCCTATTGGTGTTAGTTACTATGGTTGGTATTCGTGAGCCCATCAGCTCGTGAGAAGATTCACAAAAATAGCGTTGCTCATATCATGAACAATATTGAGACAACTAGGAAGCTTCTGCATTCTGTTAGAAATCCGCATAACAAATACATATAAGTTATCCGTGAATCAATGTATGATTTTAGGATAGAAGGCAGGCGTGGAATAACTAATACATGAATAATTAGTGTCGGCATAAAATAATACATAAATTCACTTGCATTACTAATACTTGCATAGCTATAACCAGCTATGTACCAAACGACGAGCAAACAAAACAATACTAATCGAGCTTTAGGATTAATATCCAGCTCATTTGCCATGTCAGCAAGTACTCGAAGTTAGATCGGTACAACTCATTATAATATCAAAATAGTTTTGTTAGTTAGAGTTTATGGCGGTAAAATGCAATTTGTAGTGAACAGTTAGTTTTTTCTCTTTTTATATAAAGGTTGGCAAACAACTTTTCCACGTGAATGTTTAGTTGAAACTGGTTTTCTTTGTGAAGAAATGGACACTAACTGATTTTTTTGAAACTATATTTCAAAATTATATTTTTTTAAAAACGACACACTTTCATTAATTATTTTTCAATACACAAAAACTATAAAAAGGAATTATAATTTTAAAAAAATAATCACTCTATATAAGCAAGTCCTTCCCGCTCAACTTGTAGTTTCATTTCAACTTAGCTCTTAATTTCATTGTGTTTGATTTCTCTCTGCTTTCTGGGAAAATGAATCCTTCAGGTTCTTCTTCTCTTTCAAAAATCTTGAATTTCTTGAATCATTTTGAAAGTTTACATTCATATCTTTTTCTAATTTGTTTGTAAAATTTGATAATTGTTCATGTATCTGAAACTGCATTCAACTCAGACCAAAGAAATTATCATCGATTGAAGAAAAGGACAAATAAGAGGAAACATGATCGAAAGAGGAAACAGAAGGAAAGAGGAAATATTTTGATATGGGAGTTAGTGGAACAAACAATGGATGAATTCCTTCTTAAGAAATATTCAGATGATCTAGACTTGGGTAATCAGAACGCGGAATCGCTTTCTGAAACTGTTGAGCCACCATCAAATTTCATCTTGCCATTATTGAGGTACCAAAAGGAGTGGTTAGCTTGGTCATTAAACCAAGAAAACTCTCAAATCAAAGGGGGTATTCTTGCTGATGAAACGGGAATGGGGAAGACTATTCAAGCCATTGCTCTCGTGCTTGCTCAACGCGAATTACAAAAAGATTCATTGTCATCTTCACCTGAGCAACTCCTCCCAGTAGTAAAAGGAACTCTTGTTGTATGTCCTGTGATTGCAGCAATGCAATGGTTTCGCGAGATTGAACGTTGCACCACTAGAGGAAGCAATAAAACTTTTGTTTATCATGGTGCCAAAATGGAGAAATGTATGAACAAACTGGAGGAATATGATTTTGTCATTACTACGTACCCCACTATCGAGGCTGACTATATGCCCAAACTGTCAAAGAAGGGCGGCAAGAACTCAAAAAAGCGCAGCAGGAACTCAAAACCTGCTGATGATGATGTGTCCAGGTTGAAGTCAGTTCTGCATTCGGTGAAGTGGAATCGTATAATATTGGATGAGGCAAGTCATATGTTATGTTGTTGTATTCTTCAATTGGCGTTCTCTATCTGTACATCGTGTTCTTTTTCTGCTTATGCAATTTTTTTTGTATAAATACCAGTTCTTCACATTGATCATGTGATTGGAGTCGTAAATATGGAGATTAGTATGGTGATTATGAAGAAACCTATACCGTTAACTGCTGAATAATATGCTATTAGACTGTGAAGAATCTTATAATGATTACGAAGAAACCTGTACTGTTAAATGCTGAATAATCTTTATTGGGAACACATGAACTCCTAAAGTTCGTATGACACAAGATATTTTATCTGCAATTTTCTTAACTGATTGAACTTCTGTGGCATAGGCTCATTATGTCCAATCTGTAGACAGCAACGCCACAAAAGTGGTTCTTGCTTTAGAATCTACATATAAATGGGCCTTAACTGGTGCACACCTGCAAATTGAAGTATTGTACTCATTAGTAAGTTAACTTCTGCAAGTTTAACTACATTTTCTTTACTTCCTATAGTTGTGAGGTTAATCAAATTTTTTACTTCTATACAGGTCCGTTTCTTAAGAGCTGATCCTTATGCTTATTACTTTTGCGAAGATTGTGATGGCAAAGGACTTGATTTTAGGTAGACATAAAGTTTATATATATTGTTATCCTTTTGCTTCTCAAACAATGTTACTTCTGAAATATCTTGTGTTGCCTGTTCGTTGATAAATTCGACAGATTCTCTAATCCAATGTGCCCCCACAATTGTGCTCGATACTTTCACTGGTGGAAAAAAGTAAGTTAACAATTAGTGATATACATGAGCTTCATCATCATATTGCTGATATAGTAAAGTTGAAGCATCTTCTTCTTTTTTTCTAGTATATTGAAATACCTGTAAAGCCGATATATGATGAGGAGGATAGAGATGCGATGGTGTTGTTGAATCACAGAATTCTGAAAAATATAATGCTAGAACGTACCAAAAAAGAAAGAGTTGCTGATCTTGCACTTCCAACAAAGACTGTAAGTTCTGTATTGCAGTAGTGCTGTGTGCTTAAATTTGAAAAGAATCTTCTTACTGGTTACCTTTTTGGGGTTTAGGTTAGAACGAGGAAAGTTTCTTTGGATACTGATGAATATAAAACCTACAAGTCATTGTTCCGTAGAAGTCGAGAACAATTCTATAGGTATACTATCTCTCTGACATTTCATTTTCAAACTCGACCATTTCATCCTTCAAGTCACCTTTACCTGTCTCTGATAAAAAATCTATTTTCATATTTGGTGCAGTGTCCATGCTGGAACTCTGATGAAAAACTATTTTCACATGTTTGCTATGATCGTACGCCTACGGCAGGTACCAAGACAATGCTTGTCATGTGTGGATCACTGGATAAAATACTTGTGTGGAGTTTCTCCGGATTAGACTGAAAATGACATTTTACTCCTTGGATATATAAACTGATAAGAGCAAAGGCTTCCCTTTCTTTACACCAACTCCTCCCGTCATGGGGCTGTTTTCCTCCGACGTTGGTTCTCTTGACCTGTCCCTACTAGTTGTCACAAATTTGGACTAGTGGAAGACGTAACAGACGACTGCTAATGGCTAGTAAACATAGTTATTTCCTCAAATTATTTCTTCATGTCAAAGCTACTATTTTGTGCTAGTCATTTTTTCGTGAACTTAATTTTGAAGTGACTGCTTTTAGTTTTCTTGTCCTATTCTATGAACTCAAATACAGACACTGACTTTTCTTTGCTTTTGTCTGAACTTGCCTCGCATAAATGTGTTTGTTTTACTACGGTTCATTAACAAAATTTGGCCATTGTCTTTCTTTAATTGACAGGTAGTTGATCATCCTTACCTTGTAGCTTGTGGCAATAAAGAGGCTGGAGATGTTGAACAAGCATGTGACTTATGTCAGGATGCAGTGGAAGATCCAGTAGTGAGTTTGTGCACCTCTACCCACTGCCCACAGCTGAAGTTTAATTTGATAGCTCTCTCCTTTCAATTTCTCATTGTCAGCCTATCTATTGTATGTTGAACCTTCAAATGCCATTTACTTGTGTTGAACAGTTTTAAATACTTCTAGTATAAAGTCTTTATCTTTTCTGAACTGTTCATCTCTTTTGATTGTTTCAGGTTACATCTTGCAGCCACGTATTTTGCAAGGCATGTTTGATAGATTTTGCTGAAAGTACGGAGAGGATGGCATGCCCTTCATGTACCGAACCCCTTACATTTGAGTTCACTGTGAATAATGATAAGGGAGATTCTAATTCTGAACCTACTGGCAAAGGGTTTAGCTCCTCAAGTATATCGAAAAAAAATCAGCTAAATGAATTCAAGACAAGCACTAAATTAGAAGCTTTGGTATGCAATTGCACTCTACATTATAATCATATTCTCCTCAGTTTTGTTTTTCTTGTATTGCTATATATCTCTATTTTATAGTACGAAACTCCATCTTGAGTTTCGAATTGAGGGGGTCTGCTAATTACATGCTTGATGCTCATTTTTTACTTTTATTGAATGTAGAAGGAAGAAATTAGCATCATGGTTGAAAGGGACGGTTCTGCAAAAGGAGTAGTTTTTAGCCAGTTCACATCTTTTTTGGATCTGATACAACGTTCTCTTAATGTAAGACATAATGGTACTTTCTCCCTTCTTACTTTCCCTTTCAGACTAACAATTAAGGGAACTTGCATTGTCTGTATTCAGCTGTCGGGCATCAATTGTCTATTACTGCAAGAGATGCTGCAGTTGACAAATTCACTAAGGATTCAGATTGCAATACTGCTTATGAGCTTGAAAGATGGAGGCATTGCCCTTGATGTTAAAGTTGTATCACATGTAAGGATTCATTTTCTTACAATTATGACTTGTATTTATCTGTTGAATAAGCACATGATACGTGTCATGTTAGGTGGCTCATCTCTTCATCTTTGCTAGGTTTTCATAATGGATACTTGGTGGAATCCTGCGGTGGAGCAGCAAGCCCAAGATAGAATCCGTCGAATAGGGCAACATAAACCAGTCAAGTATGTTCCATATTTCGTGCACTTTGGAGCCATTGAATGGAGCTTAGCTTATTGTTGTTTTCAAATTTGCAGGATTGTGAGATTTATGACTAAGAATACAATTGAAGAGAAAATCTTAGAGTTACAAGAGGAGAAGAAATTACGTTTTGAAGGGCAAGTGTCTTTTTCTTACAGTCGTCTAGATATATAGTTACATATGGTTGTGACAGAAAGATACTGAACTTGCAAGTTTCCGATTGCAGGACAGTTGGTGGTTCTTCAAAGGCCTTAGGAAAGCTAAAAGGGAAGGACTTGAAATCCGTGCTTAATTGTCACTTTTGAGTTTCGATATGTTCTCTCTCTTCAGTTTGACAAACTAATTTTGTACAAAGAGTTGTGACATTTACCCTTGGGCTGTATGGATTTCGATCTGTCGAAAGAGTTAATTTTCTGTTGCTTCTGCATCACCTTCAACAGTCATTAGCTTCATCAATTAATAGTTAAATTGTTTCCTTTTCATTTAACTTCAATAAACTTCACCTAAACAGGTTCCAAGTTTCTGCTTGGATAGACTTGTTAGTGTCAGCAATACCAATTACTTTAACAAAAGTTGAAAGAGGAGGATTAGGTAGATATCCTTTCACAGGTAGATGTTTTTCATCTGTGGAATTTTCAATGACTTTATCACCGTCAGATTTCTTAAATTGTGCAAGCCTCTTTCCGACATGCTCCTTGGAAACTCAGCATTGACAAAGACTGCAGGATTTAAGGTGTTCATCAGTATTCAGTAGCATCTCTTAAAGACAACAACTTCTTACATGTACTAGCGAAGAAATACTATAATTTTACATAAAAATAGAGAAGTTTATAAAACAAATTGAATCTTGAGGATCTTTCCATAAGTTGGTGAGTTTTCAATAGTACTGATTAGATTAGCATCCATGTAGATGGATTGGATAAATTATTGAAGTTGGAGCAGCACATATGAGTATGGATTTGAAAGCCACAAACTACTTAATCCGCATGCTTCATATACACAAACTACTTGTACCATGTAGATAACTACGCTTCGTCAGTAGACCTTGGTAACTACATTCAAATATTCTTGGAAATAGTTCCCATTTGGACCACTTGTGCTTTCTGATGTGATAGTTCCAAGACTTCTTTCATCCATCCGTTTTGGCACAGCTTTCCTGCTTCGCGCACATTCATCTGCAAATGATTTTTGGAAGCTACTTGTCAGCACACTCAAAGTTGTGAATTCATTTCATAATAAAACTAGATATTCTGGTGCAAAAGATTTGTCACTCACATCACCTCTACAAAGATTAGAACTATACAGATTACAAAGTTCTTTGCAAAACTCTTTCTGACCACAAGAATATAATCCAGTTCTATTACAAACAGGGGAAATATGTGTTGTCTGTATGCAGTTCTGTTCTCAAATACCATGTTCCCATTTTGCACTGCAAAAATAATCCAAATCCAAAAGGCTGAAACCTGTTAAAATTACTTAAACGTAATCCAGCTATAGAGGTCATGTTAGGGATGCGTTGGAAGTCATTAATTTAAATATTTAATTATATTTTTAGTTGCTTTATTTATTATTCTAGAATAAGGTTTAGTTTCAGAGTTTCATAAGGATTAGGTTAAGTTATAGTTATTAGTTTGGAATAGGATTTAGGTCTCCTACTCTCATAAGAATTAGACTTCCTATTGATGTAATAAGACTCCTATTTAAAGGGGCTTTTGATGAATAAATTAGTAAGTCATAATTCAGCAAAAAGCAGGAGATTAGAGTTCTCTCTTCCATTGAACTCTAAGGTTTCAGTGTCGCTGAAGAGATCAGAGTTCTCTTTTAATGAATTCTAAGGTTTCAGCCTCCCTTTAACGAGCTGATTTATATATCGCCTTGTGAATCGATCCTTCCCTAAAGATTCATAACAGGTTAGCACTACTTTATCAAGATCTATGTCAACGAGAACCAACATACAGTAGGATAAGAAAGATCATACATTCTTAATTTGAAAGGATCACATCACATCTAACCATGAAGGGGCGCAAACAGTTTTGAGAGGAAAGGGTTTCTAAGTAACATTTGGTATTATACTCTAGGACTGAATATTTTTCAAGAAATTAGAAAAATCATGAGCCTTTAACTCTACTACAATTAGTATTCTGTAATTATCTGATGTAATAGCCAAGTTGACAAAAAGACTTTGTTGCTTATTTTCACCTTCACGAGGGATAACAAACCTCGATTCCACCTCGTACTCCAGCTTCCTCCACCATCTCTGATGTCAAATGTTTCATCTTTTACCCAAATCCCTACCATAAAAAGAGAAATTTTTATTTAAAAGTAAAAACAGAGATTTCCCCAAATGTAACTATTAGTAAGTTCGTAGCCATGGATCAGCGGCTACCTAGCAAGTTGCCAGATGTCACAGAATCTCGACCAGCTGTCACTTCAGCCCCAGCACCCGGACCATGCATCCGATCCTGAGAGTTGTGCAAATGGGTGTTCCTTACTGTATCTTTGCAGCTCGACAGTCCCTTTTCTGTTGGCAGCGTCCACGACTCCAACGTATCTCAAGACCTTCATATACATCGATTTTTTCAGATAAAGATTGAAAAACATATTATAATACATGCTTGTGAACTACTCAATCTTGTGGCATAGTATAACATGCAAGGGCTGCTGCTGACTATATTTAATCACACAACGATGCTTCGTGTGACCTTATCCAACATTACATACTTGAGAAATTAGCAACTTCAAAATTTCCAGAGACTTCTTTCCCTCTCTCACTCACTTGCTCCCTCAAAGGTCAGATCAAATCATTAGTCAATGATGAAGCACAGAGCTCTACATAATATTATTATATGGTACTTCTGCTATTAAAATTCTACTGAAACAAATTCCCAATGCAGGAACTTTTAGTAGAAAAATATTTAATGCTTTTATTTCTTACAGTTGTTTATTCTATAAAATGTTGCTTTATTCCCTCTATCCTAAATTGAAACTACATGTTTAACTTGGTACAAATATGAAAATGGATCCTGCTAAAGAGAAGTGTATTGCTCAAGTTAGAGAGCATGATACCTTTCAACAAGAAAATGTTTTAGTGCAGAAGTGTTAAACTGAGTCGTCCCACCATTCGACAAAGAGCTTCTGATTTTTCCTCAAACTCTTGCCCTTGCTTAACCAACATATGCCTGAAAACCCCACCAAAATCTTACTTCTTAGAGGAAAACTAGCTCCGTAACTAATCAACACATGGCTAAATTAAGCACTCACCCTTAATGGTTCCAGCACAAAACGAATATGATATTTACTGTAATTATTTAGGAGACAGCCTAGTCCTTCACATCGGAACTGTTAGTAAAGCAATCAAGTTAAAATTCTTGACTTGTGAGTACTTCAAGGTAAGAACAGAGTTAAGATAGCATGATTCCAGGATCTGACTTGAGTATCGAAAGATTAAACTTGTTCACATCCTTTAACCAACCATGGTTAATCATGGTTCATAACAAACAGAGACAGAATGGAGAATCAATTGACAAAAAGAGAGAGAACACAATTTCACAACCAGCTAGAAAAAGAAAACAAGTCATGTGGTATATTACCAATATTTAAGAGAAATTCCTGGGTTTGCACGAAAGAGCTGCAAAGTTTCTGAAGAGACTGGTGACTCTCCCACGAATATTAGAATGTCTCTTACAAGAGGAGCAGCTGGCTTCATTGCTCATGGAGTTCTCTGTTGGTTTATCATTATTTTTCCTTATTTGTAACAAGGCTTCGAGGTCTGGTTCATCTTTATACAACAAACGACATCCATACTCCTTCATTTTTCCAGAGAAAGATAATCTAACAATTCCATAGTCATTTGGTGTTTTTCCATTTGCCTTAGATGGATCCCATAATCTAGCAAGAGGTACCAAGAAAAAATGAATCTTAGGTTCTGTAATCCATTTTGAATGGTGGGATGATTTCACTTCCAGGGTCATCCACGATATGCCATCATCACACAAGGGAATCAATTGAGCTGTGGTTTCAGTTAAGCAGCCAGAGTAACATACAGCAAATCCCACAAAGTTATTTGATACATACCAATTCTTAGGCAAATTGACTGAAACACTTTTATCCATTCCCTGATGGTGGAACCATCTTGGGATCTTCTTCCCAGGATGCTCAATGGTAAACACTCTTAGTGACGAGGAATCTGAACCAGAGATGTCATGCTGCAAGGAAATGATACTCTGAGACAAGGAATCAGGAAATGAAATATACACCGAATTTAGATCCCTCATCACACTGTCTAGCATGTGAATCTCTGACTCCACTTGCATGCTTCCGATGATTTCTGGAAAATTTTCTAAACTAGAACACCCACACATACCCATATATTCAAGGGAATCAATGCACAGAACTGGAAACATCTTAAGCCTTTTACAATTAGTCAATTTTAATGTACAAAGCTTTTTGAGAAATCCCACGGAATGATCAACCTCTTCAAGATTCATACAATTTGACAGATTCAAAGTCTCCAAGTTTGGCATCCCCGTGAAATCTGGCAACTCTTTGAGCCTCTTGCACTGTGATAAGTCCAAGGATAGAAGAGCACCAAGTTGGGTTATGCTTCGAGGCAAATGCTCAAAATTATTTTCACAGAGATACAACTCTTTCAAAGAGGATAAGCATCCAATGTCTTCCGGAAGTCCTCCATCTATTAGATTGCAGTGATTGAGATTCAAATGTTCCAATGAGTGTAACCCTTCATTCACTTGAGGGAACACAAAGCACACTCCATCTTTTGATTTATATTTTTTAAAACTTAAGAATTTAAGCTTGTTCAAGTGGACAATGGAAGGAGGAGGTCGTGAAATTAGAGTCCATGTGGCATCAAGCCACTCCAAGTTTTCTAAATCACCTATCTCTTCTGGCAAGCTTTCAAGTTTTGGGCAGTACGATACATTTAACTTCACCAAACCCTTCAACTTACAAATGTTGCTTGGAAAAGCTTCAAGGTTTATCATATAACTCAAATTTAGCTCTGTAAGACATGCTTGTTGTTGAATAATAGATGGTGGTATTTCCCTTATCCCAGAGGGTCTCATGTAAATCTCTAACTCCGGCTTCATTCTTCCGAGCATTTCTGGAAACTTCTCTAAACTAGAGCAATCTCGTAGATCCAGATATTCAAGACATTCCACGTTAACACATGGAAACCTCTGAAGTCTTTCACAATCACTCAAATCTAACTGAATAAGTTTTCTAGAACATCCCAGGGAATCATGAACCTCTTCAAGATTACTACAAGATCTGAGATACAAATACTCCAAATTTGGCATCCTGGTGAAATCTGGCAACTCTTTGAGTCTCTTGCAATTTTTTATGTTCAAAGATTGAAGCGCACCAAGATGGGCAATGCTTCGAGGCAAATGCACAAAATTATTTCCATTGAGATACAACTTTTTCAAAGAGGATAAGCATCCAATGTCTTCCGGAAGTCCTCCATCTATTAAATTGCAGTAACCAAGATCCAGATATTCCAATGAGCATAACCCTTCTGCCACCGGAGGGAACACAAAGTACACTTCATCTTCTAAGCCTTCTGAATACCCTATTTCTTCAATATCTTTTCCAAACTTTAAGGATTTAAGTTTGTTCAAGCACATGATGGAAGACGGAGGTCGTGAAATTAGAGTTTGTTGGGCATCAAGCATCTTCAAGTTTTCTATATCTCCTACCTCCTCTGGCAAGCTTTCAAGTTGTTTACAACCCCACAAATATAGATCCACCAAGCTTTTCAACATTCCGATGCCTCTTGGAAGAGCTACGAGGTCTTCTAAACGACTTAAATCTAGCTTGGTAATATGAGTCTGGTACAGAATAGATGCTGGTAGTTCCCTTATCCCAGTGCTTCTCACCGAAATCTCTAACTCCAGGTTACTTCTTCCTAGGAGCTCTGGAAATTTCTCTAAACTAGAGCAATATTGTAGAGTCAGATATTCAAGAGATTCCAAGTTAACACATGGAAACCTCTTAAGGCGGCCACAATCACTCAAATCTAACCAAATGAGTTTTCTAGAACATCCCAGGGAATCATGAACCTCTTTAAGATTACTACAAGATCCCGTGAAATCTGGTGTTCGTGTCAAGCTTTTGAGTCCCTGAGATCTAGCTTTTGTAGGGACCGCAAATACTGTTCAGAATGAGATAGAAAAACAAGAACAGCTAGGTAAAAGAATTATCATAAAAATTCGAGAAAAAGCCCAAAGTCATCCCTTATCTTTATCATTAAATTTAAAATCATCCATTTTCTTTCACATGATGCATTAATAGGCACAACTTCAGGGATTGAAATTTGTTGATATTTGTTTTTTAGTGATTCGGTTCTCTATATGTTGGGATTGTGCACAAAGCTCTTCTCCAATTATTCGGTACCTATTTGAAATTTGAAATTTTATAAGTTTTGGGGATAAATTTGTTGCAGTGCCACCGATAATCACTATTGATAACCATTAGTTGTTGGAGCCACAATTTAGAAGAATGTGATGTAAACATTCCATCAGAATGAATGGAGAATTTTTTCACGTGAATGTCATGTGCACAGGAGCTGAGCTTTTAAATTAACAAGATGGAGAACTATTAGAGCTCCATGTGAAAGAAAAGAGATGGCTTTGAATCTAATGCCAATGATAAGGGATGATTTTGGGCTTTTTCTAAAAAAAATAAAAATATATATATATATATGGTGTGCATTCCGGCCAACCAGAATTGACTTATTTGTTATCATCTACAAACAGTCACGTTTGTGGGATAATTAAGATAACATAAAGTTTAGGCGTGTACCGAATAAAACGTGCCATGTTTAGGAGGGTTTAAGGTATGCTGCCTAAACAAGAATATTGTTAAACTTATTTAGAAAGGATTGAAACAAATTGTAGCTAAAGAAAAAAAAAATGTTAGTACCTTTGTTTCGGTCCATAAATGACGCAGTGAACTGAACCTTAGTTGAAGATAAACAAGCTTTTTGGGTTCAAATTTAGCTGGCAATGACTCCCAAGGATAATGATTCCAGGAAAGCCAACGCAAGTTGTTAGAAAGGTACTCAATGGAGCCATCATGGCAATTGATGCATGTGAATGCATGCTCCTGACATATGTATAAAATCCTAAGGTTTTTTATACTATTCATGGCCTCTTTGCTAAAGCATATTTCTTGACGATAACGAAACCAGATTGCTTCCGTTGCCTTGGTTCCCTGATAAAAAAGATCATTAGTTTACTTTGAGCAATTAATAATGTAGTTCTATTTTCTATTATTACATTTTCTGAAAAGTTCTTTAGACTCAAGTCTAAAAGCTTTTCATGCAATGCAATGTTAGAATGGAACTGTTATTGAAACATAGTTTCTTTAAAATGAAAAACAATCAATGGTAAAGTGAATTCCTGGTTGAGTTATTACATACAAAATATCACACAAATTTCAAGTTAATCCAAGGAATGAAATTGGATTAAACAGATAAAGTGCCTGTATTCTAGACTAGTTCATGGCTTAATAACATAAGAAAAACGAATTAGGCAGCATTAGGAAATTAATGCTACTTTTGCTTCTCCTTCTAAAGTAAACAACTAAAATGACTTAAGCAGAGCATATGAAGTAAGAGAAATGGATAATTGAAAATTGGGAATCAACCTTATATGTATTTGGAATATGAAAAATCAAAAATTGAATAGTATTGCATTGTTTAGCCTACTTACCGTATTATTGACCATCACTTCTTCAAAATCTTCAGCTAGCCATAATCTGCTACGTTCGCCCGGATCCTTTTGCATTTTCACTACATATTTACCCATATCTTGTATTAAGTCATGCATTTGAATTTTATTATGGCTAGAGATGAACACGAGAGATTTGTCAATAAGGACGCTCAATCCATATTCAGCTGGAAAATCACAACTCTCAAGGATTTGCATGACTTCTTTTTTTTCATTTCCTCGGAAGAAACATGCTATATCTAGAAATATATCTTGCTCTTCACGCTCCAACCCATCATAACTTATTTTGAGGTTTTCAATAATTTCTGAACCAGGGTTTTTCTTCATTCGGTCTAGAGCACTTCTCCACACAATTATACCCTTCCCGTGTAATGAAGAACCCCACACTTTCAACGCTAAAGGATGGCCTTTAGCATGACTTACTATCTTCAACATTAGATCCTTAAAACACTCATCAGGAACTTCTTTCATGAAAGCATATTGATTGAACAGTTTAATAGCATCACAGTCAAGTAGTGTTTCCACTTCATGTACTACACCCTTCCTTATCAAACGCTTGTCTCTAGTGGTTGCAATAATCCTACTGCCATTGCCAAACCAATCAAGATCCCCTGCTAGGTAATCCAACTGGTCTATGTGATTTAAGTCATCAAGCACAATTAAAACCTTCTTAAACCGAAGTCTACGAGCCAGCAGGTGCTTCCCCTCCTCCTTATTGTTCACACAATTTTCTTTTTCCCCTAACAGTTTAGAGAGAAGGATATTTTGCAGAGAGTGCATTCTATGTTTGTTTTCTTTGATATCCTCAAGGAAACAACCATCTTTAAATTTGGACGAGAGGTTATAAAAAATAGTCTTTGCTATTGTCGTTTTACCGACTCCCCCCATTCCCCAGATCCACACAATCCGAACATCATTGATTTCCATCTTTAGTAGGGATTCTACTTTCTCTAATTGAGCATCTATTCCCACAACTTTGTGCAAATAAGATACTGAACTCTTGCATTTGAACGAAATTTCATCAACAATACACTCAATATAGTCAGATTCAACCCTACAAAAAAAAATATTGCTAATATGTACATATAAAAATAGTCAAGAATAAGAAGTATTTCGCATTGTAGAGTCCATAATTATGATTGTAAGAATAAGGACTATGCTTGGAAACCAAACTCTTACAGATAGAAACATATATAATCAACCATCATTCTATTTTCAGAAAATGTGAATAAGTTAGTTATGATTTTGTTTATCATTTTTGAAGTACAGATTCTTTGTTCTATAGAAAAATATAATTATGTGTAGCTAGTCATCATAAATTATTCCGTTGATTTCAGTTTAACTCACCCATTACCGAATACATATCCTTTTAGATTTGCGGCAGCAGTTAGGGCAGTCCTCCATTCTTTCACCTTCTGCATCCCCTCACCATCATCCTTATACTTTGATTCATGTTCGGCAAATGCTTCAGCAAAGCTGTCACTTTGGTTTCGAACATGTGATGGTTCCACACCATAGAATACCGGCATGACTATTTTTTCATTTTCATCCTTGGTGCATTCCATGATCTTCACTAGTTCATCCAAGCACCACCTCGATGTAGCATAATTCCCTGAGAAAATGATGAGGGCAACTTGAGAGTCTTGGATAGCTTTCAAGAGTTCTTCTGGGATTGAATCGCCACGCTCTAGCCTTTTATCATCTTGAAAGGCAATTATTCCCTTCCTTGTCAAACGTTCATACAAGTAACCTATAATTGTTTTACGAGTATCTTCACCTCTAAAACTTAAGAACACATTGTACTTCCATCGAGGACAGCACCCAGAACAAGAAGAAGAAGTTGATGCCATGAATTCAGTTAAGTTTTTAAAATTTGAGAAGAAAAAGATCAAGTGTGTGGATTGTAAAAAGAGATGATATTTGGGACAAAGTTATATGAAGTCTACTCTATTCAATTATTGCTATTGGAACAGTCTATTGGTAACTATAAAATTAAATGTGTTAGGTACATAGAAGTAGGTAGTAAGGGTCTTTGAACCAAAACTTACAAATAAAACTTCAAATAAGAAAAAGCTTCTATGAAGATGGATTGAATATCCCCAAATTAAATGAGAAAGAAACAAAAATTTGCTCCAAACACCAACTTAATGCACTTTGCCTGTCAAAAATTGATTAAAAGCAGACAACTTTACTTGAATGGAAGAGAATAATCAAATAAAGCACAGAGGAGGAAGGAGATGTTTGGGCTACCTCTTCTTTCTAGCTCTATGTTCATTTCCCCTAATCCCAACTCTCATAAAATAACCAAAAGGGCAGGGGCGGACCCACATGGTGTTCTCAGCATGCTCGAACCCCCATTAACTTGTCTCGGAATATATATATCTATGTTGAAATTAAGAGGTATTTGTATAAAATTAACATAGAGCACCCAATGAATAAATGATTCGATTGGTCCATTGGCTTTTGGTGGGCGTTTAAGGCTCTTTTTGTGTTGCTGAACTTGAGTTCGAATCTCACTTTTAACATGTCTTTTTTATATTTTTGACTCAAACACCCACAACTTTAAAATCCTAAATCCGTCACTAAAATCCTAGATCCCCCATTGCAAAAGGATAGAGTTAAACAATGCACTGGCTATTCGGTACGGACACGCATAAACAAAATTGTTCGTATATCATTTGAAACCATTATATTAAATCATATTAGATTGAAGTTTATAGTTTTGTTTAGACATGTCATTTAAATTTTTAAGGGAAAATTACGCGGTTAAGTAAACTTATACTACTTAATTACTCATCATAAATATAGTTTGTTATAATTATCACTCAGGACTAACATTATACATTAATTACGTGGGCTGACTTCGAGTTT
>NW_006239084.1:548723-580128 GCF_000226075.1 Solanum tuberosum | reverse complement strand
CCTCTCCCAATCTCGCTTTCCATATATACAAATACATATGTATAATATACAATTATCTAACCGATATACATATACAATTCACCTCTCCCACTCTTTGCCCTCTCTCGCGCGTCTCTCTCCTCTCTCTCCCAGTCTCGCTCGCCTCTCTCCTCCCTATAACATGTAGCTACGAATTGTAATTATCAAACTATAGCTATAGAGAGTAATTAGGCTATTTTTGAGTGGCTATATGTGAAAGTTCCTCAATTTTTAAACTATCTTTTTCTTTATAAATATATAGATTAACTCAATAAATTGTGAAAATTATTAAATTGTCTCAACTTTTTATACAATTTTATTAAATAAGCGAAAGTTTACTATAATGAAAAGGGTCATATTTACTCTTCAATGCCACTCAACAAGAAAGAAGATTTGGGACGAATAGAATTGTAGTAGAACATAGACCAAAGAAAATGTTGTTACTATTTGTAACTCAACGAGAGAATGGGCACTCGAGTTATGCTTAATGGGTCCTCACATTGGGTGGGTGGGGTAAAATATTAAAAAGGAAGTAAATTTTTAATTGTGATATAATAGCTATATAGGCGACATATTGGTGCTACGTAGGATGATAAAAGTTAAAATATGATCCCAAAGGTAAATATATGCCAAAGTTGGATGTCAAATGCAAATATATCAAAAAAAAGTATGACGAAAAATAAATATAACCTTTTTTAAGAGTACAAAGGTAAATATGACCCTTTTCCGAAAGTATAATTGATCATTATAAAACAATTTTCAAAAAACACAATATTTATTGATCGAACTTTAGTATAATAAAAAAGTAAAATTGAATATAAATTGTAGTGTATTATTCTTTAGTATAATTATTGCACATTATATGGTCAATCTCTTCAGGTTGAGCACGTATTTCTAGATATAAATGTTTTAAATAATGGTAAGAGTGTTAATATTATGCTATATAAATTTGGTTGATGGGAGTAGTATTTATATCAAATATAAATGATTTAAAGGTTGGTAATAGTAATAATATCAACTATAAATTTTGTTTACATATGAAATAAAATGGTTGGTAGATATAAAATAGTAATTTTGTTTTTACAACATATAAGCTCGTGAATCAATTTGTACTTAAAAACGTGAAATCATGATATTAAATTTTCAAATCATTTTTTTGGGGAAAAAATGAGATTTCATCTCTTGATTTAAATCACAAAACAAAAATCGCATGTTCAAACACCTACTAAAAACACATATGGATCGTTTGGTAGTTGATTAGAGGTATGCATGTATTAGTAATATAATGATTAGTTATGAGTGAATCTATGTATTATCTTATTCATGTATTAGTTATGCAATGATTAGTTGTACATGTATTAGTTATTCCACCTTCTTTTCTGAGTAAAACAAAACATAGATTTCTTCATAACTTATACATGTATTAGTTATGCAAGTTTCTAAATCAACTAAATATTGTATTAATTTTATACATGAATAACTTATCTCTTTTCTATCTACCAAACGTCGTATAAGTTGTACGAAAAATAATATTTGGTTAAGTTGAATTTTATCCAATTACCAAACGCCCCCTAAAATAAGAGTTGTTTGATAGAGTGTACTAAAAAAATAATGCATGCATTAACTTTCTATTTTATTAATACCTTATTTAGCACATTTTTATACATAGTATTGTGTATTGAGGTACGTATTACTAATACCATAAAAAAAATTCATATTTTATTAGTAATACAAGGAACTTCAACACATACATAAGCTTCATCAATGACATAACTATCCCTCAAATCCTTTAAAAAAACAGTTTCCATTTCCCTAAGCTAAATAATGTGGAGGATATTCTTGTAAACAATTTTTTAAAATTACTCCCTTTGTCACAATTTATGTAACATTTTTCATTTTTCGGAGTCAAACAGTTTAAGTTTGATCGGGAATTTGCGCATGAATTTTTCAATTTTTTTGATTGAAATTTATATATTTGTAAATAAGTAAAAAGTACTATAAGACACAATAAATGATAATTCAAAATATTTAAAACATCTATGAAAAATTTACAGTTAAAGATAGATTTGTTTGAATCTCGAAATTCAAAAAGTGCCACATATAATAAGACGGATGGAGTAAAAGTTATGCAACATTTATTATTTTAATAGATCAAATTAAACAATATATATGAAATAATGTTAACATAAGTACATAACTAATATCTGTCTTATTAATACACTACATGCAATATTATTTTTAATAGGGAAAATTGTATATAATAGCAGACTATTAATTCAAATTAAATGCTATAAATATAGTATGATTTAATTGTACTCCATAGCAAACTGTTGTTATTTTGCCTCTCTCTTGGTGAATCTCGCCCGCCACTCTCGTTCTCTCCCTCGCCTCTCTAGCTTTTTATACAAATGCAAGTGTATAAAATGCGTTTGTGTTTGTATAAAGCGAGAGAAAATTGTATATATACATATATTTTCGTTCCCCTCTCCCCGATCTCGCTCACCACTCTCCCTCACTCGCCTCTCTCACTTTATACAAAAAACGCAAATTGTATAAAATGTGTTTGTGTTTGTATAAAGCGAGAGAAAATTGTATATACAAATACAAATACNNNCGTTTGTGTTTGTATAAAACGAGAGAAAATTTTATATATACATATATTTTCGTTCCCCTCTCTCCCCTCTCCCAAATCTCGCTCGCTCACTTTATACAAACACAAATGTATACATTGTGTTTGTATAAAACGAGAGAAAATTGTATATACAAATACAAATGCATATATTTTCGTCCTATACACTTATTATTATACAAATACGATCTTCCACTGCCCAGTTTTCTTTTGTCTTTCTCGCTTTATACAAACACAAATTATATAATTGATCTTTATACCAAAGCAGATTATACAACTGCTTTCTTTTTTATATATATATATAGCGAAATATACATATTTATGTTTGTTATGGAGCGCAATTATGCAAACTATAACTATAACATACAAATATGATTTTTGTGTTTGCTATATGTGAAAGTTGTTATTTTTAATACACTCTACCAAACTATCGCGGACCAAGTAATAAGTTGTAGAGTCAAGAAGGTAGACCCCACCAAATGGGGGTATGCAAGGACAGAAGTGTAATGTGTCCTGGAAAACTAAAACAAAACCAGAGACCAAACACACAAGACTGACTGCAAAAAGCTAACATTTCATTCATTTGCTTCCTTTTTCTCTTCTCCTCTCTGCTTTTATCTCTTCAAACGTCGTCGTTTCTCTACCGCTGCTGCTGCTCAGACTCCCTTTTTACTGCTTTCCGGTCGATCGGCTTGTTTTGGGAGCCTATACCATACCATATCTCAAAATTATCAAAGTCAAGTCTACTCGATCCAGGTTATTTTCTGTAATTTTATCCTTAGATCACCTAATTTGTTGATTTCTAGGGGTTTTGTGTTAATTTTCAGCTGGTTTTGTTGCTAAATTCTATAGCTTTGTTGTTGCCTGTTTATGCTTCGGTTATCTGACTTGTTTTCTTTCAAGCCTGAGCTTCAAATCGGAAACGCGTTTTTGTTGTAAATTACCATTAAACCCTTTCATCTGTTGGGGGAGATAAGGGGAAATGGAACTTCTTACAGTTGGGTGGGTCTGTGCATGTTTTTTTCTTCTTCTCTTCTCAACAAATTCACTTCTTCTTTCAGTTAATTTTTCAGATGTTTCAGGCTTCTGAAGATTTAACTCAGAAATTCATTTTAGCTCTTAGCAGCAAAAAATTGGTCGAACAAGGCTTTTTGCCATTTCTATCCTTATTGCTCCATTAAAGTATATACTCATTAATTACATTTACTGATTTTAAATGATTTAGTCATTTAGCTAATTTGAATGAATTAAATGAACTGAAAGTTGAGGACGATTTTCCTTTAAACAATATCTTGTCTGTTAGTGAAGACCGAAGAACTTTTTCTTCTGTGTGTTCATTTTGAATTTAATTTTGGTTTAGTTATTTTCTGTCTATGTTTATTGTGTTTTGATAGTTCATGATTTTTTCTACAGGATTGTGGATTGTTAAAGTTTGACTAACAAATCCTCATGCCAAAGAACCTATAGTTTTTTTTCTGCAGTTGCTTTGAGGGGAAAATGCTGGAGGCTCCAAAGTTTGCGGGACTTATAGACTTAAATGAGAACCATGATCATTATGGTCTCACACAAAATTTTTACCATAAGCTTGGTGAAGGGTCAAATATGTCAATCGACAGTTATGGGAGCTTGCAGATGAGCAATGGTGGAGGTTCAGTTGCAATGTCGATGGATAATAGTAGTGTTGGATCAAATGATTCACATACTCGTATTTTAAATCATCAGGGTCTCAAGCGTGTCCACAATAACTATTCGGTTGCAGCTAGTGTAAATAAGGGCAAAACTTCTCATGGGTTGAGTGATGATGCCCTAGCTAAAGCGTTGATGGATCCTCGATTTCCTACCAATGGGCTTGAGAATTATGATGAGTGGACAATTGATTTGAGGAAGCTCAACATGGGGCCAGCTTTTGCGCAAGGGGCTTTTGGTAAACTGTACAAGGGAACTTACAATGGTGAGGATGTTGCTATCAAGCTTCTAGAGAGGCCAGAGAATGATCTTGAGAGGGCTCACTTGATGGAGCAGCAGTTTCAGCAGGAAGTTATGATGTTGGCAAGGTTGAAACATCCAAATATTGTTCGGTTTATTGGTGCATGCCGTAAACCCATGGTGTGGTGTATTGTCACTGAATATGCTAAAGGAGGATCAGTTCGTCAGTTTCTCACTAGGCGACAAAATCGATCTGTGCCCCTAAAGTTAGCAGTGAAGCAGGCCTTGGATGTTGCAAGGGGTATGGAATATGTGCATGGCCTGAATCTGATACATCGTGACCTGAAATCTGATAATTTATTAATTTCTGCTGATAAATCAATCAAGATTGCAGACTTTGGGGTTGCTCGTATTGAGGTGCAGACAGAAGGAATGACACCAGAGACTGGAACATACCGCTGGATGGCTCCGTAAGCCTCTAACCCTTTAGCAACCTTGTTAGATGTGATTGTCTTATTTACTGTTACCTTTCTCAAAAAAATAAAAAGTGATTTTCTTAAGTTACCTAATTAAAAAAAAGAAAAGTGATTTTCTTAGTCTAAGCCTGTTCTTCTGGCAAAACCATAATACAGAGCTTTTGCTTTTATTTTTCTTTTCAAAATGTTAAATATCAGCCATAACACAGAGCTACTTCGGCTGTTCCATAGATTCTTTCATGGTTTCAGTTTCCTTCTTTTTGTAAAATTCATACAAATGTTTTGCATACAGTACGTGCCCTATTGTTCGTTCAGCTGAGGGTCTATCGGAAACCACATCTCTACCTTCTCAAGGTAGGGGTAAGGTCCGCGTACACTCTACGCATCTCATACCCCACCTGTGGGATTACTCTTGGGTTCGTTGTTGTTATTGTTGTTGTTTTACATATTTGTGTTTGCAATGCAATTGCCTTCAACTTAGCAAAGAAAATAGAGAAATGGTGGCAATAAGATATGTTTATGTTCTGCCCCCAAGGCCTAGCTCGAGTGGCAAAAGGTGATGAGTTTTCTCCCTATCTGCGAAACTTTGGGTTGCATATAGCATCTTGAGCTCTCATAATTTCCTGTCTACGAGCTACTTAAATGGTTATTCTACTTGAACACTGATGGCTTAAGCCCACAATACTGGTGTTATTTAACAACCACAGTGCTTTACTTGTCTATCAGTTTCCTTTAAACCAAAATATCATTAACTGCTGATAATAATGGAGAAACTGGAGCCCCCAAGGCCTAGCTCAAGTGGCAGAAGGTGGAGGATTTGTAGCTTAGGTCGCAGGTTCAAGCCCCACACCATGCAAAGCAAATCCCGGTATTTAAGTGGAGAAGGGTAGAGGGGCGGGCCCATTATCCACCGAGTTTAGAAGACTGTGATTGGTGGCCCAAAGGGCGGGTCACAGGTGGAGTTCTCGGTTATCAAAAAAAAAAAAAAAAGAATATGTTTATGTTCCAACATGATATTTGGCTGAACATTTCTTTGCACTATATCTTCTGGTTAATGATCTAAATATACTTGCACCTGCATTGCCCAAAGTTAGATTGTAAGTGAAAAAGTGATGGGTTTAATTATTTTTTTGATGATTGAGAAATCTGTCGGGAGCCAACTGGAGCTCTTGAAACTCGGGGATCATGGACCCGCCCTGCCCCTCTTCCCTCAAACCTTTGGGCCAATGGATCTTGCGAAACTTGGGGATGATGGGCCCACCCCTCCACCCTCCTCCTCTCAAATTTTTCATCGAGCCAACCGGAGCATTTGAAACTCGGGGATGATGGACTCATGGACCCGTCCCTTTACCAGTTTACCTTCCTTTTTAATATTGGCCTTAATTCGCTTAGCGAAGTGTTCATATTATGACCTAAGACACAAATTCCTCTCATTTGCCAATTGCGCTAATCCATGGGGAAAAATATGATGGGTTTAAGTACTCTATAACCCTTTGAAAAACCCAGATTGATTGTGTCTAATGTTCCTATTGTATGCCTGGTATTGCTAAGAGAGAGAGAGAAGTTGTTTCTTCCAGTCATTCCTTAAACTTAGTTGTTTGTGCCTCTTGCTAGAAATGTCAAAAACTCCTTTTTTGTGGGTTTTAGTGTGCTTAACTCAGTCTAGCTCATGGAATTTGTTTTCAGGATGTATAGAGATGAGCCGTAGTTCATTCTCATGTGCTTTTAAGGAATGTTCTAGTTAGAACAGTATACAGAAGCTCATCATCTGTCACCTTCGTTTTAAACTTTTAAAGGGTTAAAGTTAATTATATATTTTTTGGCTTCGCCATATATTTGTCTCTCATCTTCTGTTCCCTCTTCTGCCATTCTAGGGTCTCACTGGTAATAAATTGTACATGGTGCTCGTTCCATGTAACAGTAATCAAACTGAGAAATGTTAACCATTTCTGTTTGGTTGTTGTAGGCACTTCAGATTAAGTGGTTCAACTTATTTTTTTGGGTGTGTCATCTCTTTTTTTTTTTTATAACAGTGTGTCATCTCTTATTCTTAACTTAAATTCAACAGAATTAGCTCCAAGATTAGTGTTTCTTTTTATAACGTGGTTTCTGGGCCAGCTAGTGCGCACCTCGAATATTCATGAGGTACTTGCTACCTCCCGCTAACACGGGTACCAGATAACTTGGTCTGCCAAGGCTTAGACAAATATGTTTTTGTCTAAACCTTGGTCACACCACTTCATTGACCACTAGGCCACACCTTGTGCTCCAAGATTAGTTTTTTCTCCTTGCCTTATTTCAAACAATACAAGTAAGAAGAGTAGATTGGCAAAAATATAACTTGTATAATCATAACATCTACTATCATTTGTGTTGAGATTGTGTCCTGAATATGGCTACTGGGAGTACATTGAATTTTTTAGTTCGAGTCCTATGGATATTTCTGGTTTTAATGCTTCTTATGGAAGATCACATGGACATGGAAGACTGAAATAGAGCCTGTATTCCTTGTAGATCTTTTGTAGGATATTCTTTCTCTCAAGATTTTGTGAAGAGAAGTCTAATGCTTGTGGGAAGTTCCTGAACGGCCAAAAGTAGGTGCCAACTGTATCTGGATATAGGTGATCAGGTTGAAATTTACCTGATGAAGCTGCACCTATGTTTAGTTTTTATTATTAGGTCTAGAAATCTGATGTTATAGGTATTTTCATTGTAGATCTGGCTGGCCCTGTGTATAAAATGTTTTGTGATTGATGATAGCTTCTAAATTTAACTCCACTAGGCCTATGAGTGAATCTTCAATGCGATAGATAACTTGTATCATCCTAGCCTTTACTTGTATAGGGAGACGCATTGAAATCAATTGTTTTCTGCTCTTGGTAATGCGTGAGGAAAATTCTTTGGTAGACTGAGTGTCAACTTTCCAATCATAAAAAATGAATAAAGTCTGCTACATTAGGTTTTTACCTTAAGATGGAGGAGTTTAACTGCCTCTACATGAATTCCTTTCTCAGTAGATGGTTTTCCAACACTTGTCTAAAATTGTACGGCACATCCTCGAATACCTAAATGATCTCAAATGAACTTTACAGTTCATGGGGTAAGTTATAGAGCATTGGGTAGTAATATAGCTTTGGATTGAGGCATAGTTGTTATTCTAATAGAAATCATTTTTTACTGCATGTTTTGAACTGATAAATTCTTTGAAATGAAAGTTAAGGCAGCCTTCTCCTAGTTAGGTGGGTAGTGGTCTTGCCCTTTTATCCCGGGTACTCGGGAATACCTTTTGTTTTTTTTGGTTCAGTTCAGTTATGCTCACCCACCTTGAGAAACATTGTAATTGCACCACATGAGTATTTTTTTTTTTTTGGGGAGGGAGGGGGGAATGCGTTTTATTTGAATATAAAAGAATGTGTTTGAAACTTCCTGGCTTAAGGGGACATCTGTACTACAAGTTCCTCCTCCCCTTGCTTTGGTGCCCTGCTACTTTTTGAACAGGTCCTGAAGTGTTGCCTCTGAGTAATGGGCTCAAATCTAGTTGTTGGATAAGTATCCTGCTCTTCGTGAGGTCCTTGGTTAAGTTTCTTAGGTTTGGTACATTTTTGTGATCTCATTATAATAGTACATTTAACGAGGAGAATAATGAAAGACCTTCGTCAAAAAGGTGTTTTTTATTCCAAAATGGCTGTCGTAGCTCCTTCCTATATTAAAGTATCTCTCTTTACTTTGGCTCTCTTTCTCTTCTGGAAGCAAAAGGGCTAGAACAAAGATCTGTCAATTCTTGCTTCAGAGTCCCTTGTGAATATTGCAGTAGGAGATTCTTGTTCGTACCCCTATTGTGGAGTATTCTTCATGTTATTGAGGATCTTGTTCAGTGTCAAGATACAACCACCTCAAGGAGTTCATATATTCCATCTCTGAAGTATGAGAGGGAATATATTTTGCACTTTAGCATTTGCTCTCGCATTGGATTATGTCAAATGTTTCTGCAAACGACCTTTTGAATCTCACTTGAATAATGTCGAAACTTGAACCACTACGCGTTCAGGTTTGCTCCTCCCTGAAATGGTATTTGCATCACTTGAGGTAGTTTCAGATATACTTTTAAACTAATGAAGTTTAATTCCAAGGCATATTTAGGTAATGGAACTTATTATGCCTCTCAGCGTGTTTTGACATTTCTATGTTCTTGTCAAAGCAGGCTATATTCCTTAAGACAATTGGAGATCAATAGTCAATTCTTTAATATGCTTGTCTCATGCATACTGGATAGTGGATACCATGGTTTCCCTGCCTTATCTAAAGCGATCAAGCAGTGTAGATCTTTTCTTAAAAGAACTCAGGTTTTTAGATCTCTCTCGGAGAAGTATGAAAGAAAAGTGCATGCGTCAAATCTTCTAAAGGATTTAGATAGGCTGATATAGCATGTGTACACTCACATGAAAAACACACCAGAATATTGAAGGTACAAATTCACATACGTAAGAATATTCCAACTCTGTCTACTAAGAAATTACACTTATGTATGTATGGGTACACTGTAGTGTCATTTGTCAATCATTGCATTTGCATACTTGACAGCTTAAGTAGTTGTCAGATAAACTTTATAATCATGTGATTAAAACATATAGAACAAGTAAAATTACCAACGCCCCTGTTTGATAACTATAGTAAAGTTTTAATGACAAAAACAAAATGTTCACTTCAATTTGGGTCTGAATAGAGCATAGTGGTTGCAAATCCATATAGCCAGACCCAACTTTTTTCGAGGTTAAGCTAGTTGTTTGATTGATTGTTTATTGCATCACTACTACTTGGGTGCCTTTTCAATCGGAAACTTGATTAACATGTTGCTACATTCTAACAGACCAGAAGACATCTGAACTTATCATGGTTTAGAGCCCTTGAAATATTATTCATGTTAGCCTTCACAAAAGTTTTTAAAAAAAGGTATTCCTTATGTTAGCTTATTATCGGGCTTGATGTGGCAGTTAGGACGTGTACCTTGAGTTAGATGAGCAATCCAGGATGAAAAGAGATCGAAATATAGAGTTATATCCTTTTCCATTGGCTGGAGATCCATTACATAATTAAGTTTTAAGAAGAGTATCTATGGATATATCTCTAGAATACAATTGTTTGATAAGTTTCCATGGTCTAGCTTTCAACACAAAATTGGATATGAAACTTGATGTTACTTTCTCAAAAAAAAATAAACACAAAATTAGAGATGAAACTTGTCTTGGGAGATGAAATTACATTTTTTTTTAAAACTAAGGGAGATTGGAGAATAAGCGTGCATTTGTTAGAGAAATGAGAAATGAAGTTCTTCATTTCCAATTGGACAACCTTTTTCCGACATTTAGTCGAAGAAGATGGTGTTTATCGGTGCCTATAAGACACTGTCCAAATGCCTGTGATTGTGTTTGCATTTGTCAAAGAAATATGACAGATGAAGTTTTTCATTTCCAATTGGACAATCTTTTCCGACATTTAGTTGAAGAAGATAGTATTTGTGGGTGAATATAAGACGCTGTCAGAATGCTTGTGATAGGCATGGACATATCTAGTGGCTCTGGTGTTGCTTAAGTGTGCTGTTGCAATTTAGATGGACCACTTTGCTGTAATGGCACAAGATTTTTGAATGCAATTCTTCCAAGTGCGAGGAATGAGTAGTGTGTTGATGAGTAGCTTGCATGACTTGAGGAAAATAGATGGGAACTTGTCAAGTACCAAAGTTGATGCTATAAAGGTTGTCCCAGTTGCAATCTTCATGTCGAATAAGGCTCGTAGCTTGGCATGTGTAGCCACTCTTGGAAATCACATCCAATTATAATATATTCAAAAATCGATTTTAGGTTGTTTGGAAAAGGAAACAACCTGGCATATTTCCCCTGAAAAACTATCTATTCACTTCTTAGCAATTTATTTTTTTGGCAGTATTGATATCTTAGCAATACTTTCTGAATTGCATGTGTTTTGCAAAATAGAAATACACTGCTCCTAGTTGTGGTTTAGCATGTGTGGTGTTGTGGGCTACTTGAGAGCATTTTACTGTGTTTTGCAGGGAGATGATCCAGCACCGACCCTACACACAGAAAGTTGATGTTTATAGTTTTGGCATTGTTCTGTGGGAGCTTCTAACGGGGATGCTTCCCTTCCAGAACATGACTGCTGTGCAGGCAGCTTTTGCAGTTGTCAACAAAGGCGTCCGTCCAACCATCCCCAATGATTGTTTACCTGTACTAGGTGAAATCATGACTCGCTGCTGGGATGGTAACCCTGACAATAGACCACCCTTCTCTCAGGTGGTCAGAATGCTCGAGGCTGCAGAAATAGAAATCTTAACAACAGTCAGAAAGGCCCGTTTCAGGTGCTGCATCAGTCAACCCATGACCACAGATTGATATGGAAAGAGAAACTGTAGGCAGTAAAGGATTTGGGAAGGCTAAACAGAAGTGATTCAAAGTCTGGCATGTGTATGTATCTATGAGGCATAATTTCTTTATTCAGATAGAAAGAAGGGGAGAAAGTTATGGCAAGAAACTGTTTGATTTTGTGTTGTATCTTCTTTTGTTTTCCTTTTCTTCTTGAATTTAAGATTCTGATTAGTGATAATAGAATAGTAAGTGTATTTATACATATCTCTGTATTTTATTTTACTTTGATAAAATTTTATCAGGTGCTGAAGACGTTACATGCAGATCCACCCTGACCCCATAGATTACCTTTCGCATCTCTGATGCTTTATTTTATTATTATGCAGAAAATGTGGTAGGTCTTATCTTTCTTTTTTCTTCTAAATGTAATATATAGAAATGAGATAAGTTGACCTTCAGGAAGACGTGTGTGTGGTGTTGTGGTATACTATTTATTACCAAACATCATGCTTTCAACTGTTTTTGGTTGAATCTTGATTGATTATAAATGATTTAGCTGCAAATGAGAGGAAGTTTCATAAAATCCAATCTTACACAGGTAATTGAAAGTGATACAAACATATTCATCACTTCTACACAAGTAAAATGAAATAAGTCCAAACTTTAGACATCGTGAGTATCAATTAGTTCCCTACCCTTTGTCTCTACTGATAAGAGCAGAACACTGACTGCTGATAAAACTAGAACTGCTTCGAAACATACGATTGCAGCCGTCTGATGACACCCTCTTACCAGTTGCACCACCACTATAGGAGAAATCATGGGCCCTATTCTTCCCACAGAATTTGCAACTCCAATACCTGTTGACCTTACAGACGTTGGATATATCTGTATACAAGACATTAAAATGAGATAGTTGTCAACATATACTAACAACTAACAAGAAGAAGAGAGATTTCCACTTTTCTTTCAAATTCAATACATGCATCTGGCTTGAGAGTCAGGTGGTTCCAAATACACACCACTCTACCTGTTCGAGGTCTAAGAACGACTGGAAAGCTTTAAACTTCTTCAAATAAATGAAACATAATCTTGAAGTCAACTTTCTTATATATGCATCAAATTTGACTGGATGGAAACAGGAATGAGTATTCCTGTCTACAAATTTGCATTATTACAAGGAATGATAGTTACCTCTCGACAATAGACACCCACAATGGCAAAGCTTCCAGAAATGAAAGTACGAGCACCAAATAACAAGGCAGTAGTCAAAGCAGGTAGTTGAGGTGCAACAAGCGGTAAAATGCTCAGGAAGCCTAAACCACACATAAGTGCCACACTGAATTTCCGACCAACTTTATCCACCATTATAGCTGCTACAAGAGTTCCAGGGATCTCTGAGAGACCAAAAATAGAATAAATTGGATTTTAGAACCTGTAAACTTTTGACTAGTTGAGATGAATTTGACACAAGTAAAGAGAAGATTGTTTTACCTGCAAGACTATTGATGAGCACATTTGTATAAAGGCTCTGATCATCATTCAGGTTCAAAGCAATTGACGAATGTTGACATTGTCCACTGCTAAACAGTGAGGTCAGCAATATAATGCCATAATATGAGAAGGCATTTCCAATAAAAACCACCCATATGAGGAGGGTATTTCTAAGTAACGCGGGGGACAAAAGCATTAGTAGTGATGAGAAGCCTGATTTAAGAATCGAGACTTTGATTTTCCCAGGGGAAAGCAATTCCTCATGCACCTCAGTCACTTGAGAAGATACGAGCTTTCCAGGGGGAAGTTGTGTCTTATTGACGACAGCTATTTTCTTCAGAATATCATAGGCATCTCTTGTCCTACCTATGGCACACAGATATCTAGGAGATTCTACTGTAAATACAAATAACAAAAGTGCTGCAAATGATGGTATGGACGATAAAGCCAGTAACCATCTCCAACCTAATCTTGGCATAATCATCTGCAACATAAACAAAGAGAATGCCATATGTTTTTGATGTTCCGTGATCTTGATAGTGGCACCAACCTCAGTAAAACTCTTAATTTAATCATATTTTCCTTTGCAAGAACATTCATGTATGAATATGTATATAACTTATAAGCAGCAACTTACAACGTAGTTATACTATTTCGAAAAAGAATAGTATCTAGAGATTATACTGAGTCACTTACTTCCACAACACATCTGCATATTTTTTGTTAACATAACTTTAAGCATATACAGACATGCTATATGTAAATTAAATATAAATACCAAGATCTTGAACATGAGAATCCTACATAACATTGTGATTAGAAGCGTACCTGATGCGGAAGACATTCTTGCAGTAGGGATGAACAAGGATTACTTCCAATAAATTAATTTCTTTTTCATTGGGGCGGCAGGGATGAAGTGGAGGCTTGCCTCTAGAGACTTGTGTGATAAGAAGGTACCACCTAAACTTAAAGTAAGTTCTATAGAGTGGTAGTTAGATCGTCCTTGTTGTATGGGGTGGAGTGATGGACAGTCCAAGGACTCACATGTTCAAAAAATGCATGTTGTGGAGATGAGGATATTGAGATGGATGTGTGGGCATATTAGGCTTGTTAGTGCCTGTCGTATTACCCTAGTAGTTCTGGCCATATGTTGTTTATTGTGTTTCAATTATCACTTGCTATTGTTCTTTCTTGTAGGCTTTACACTAATTTTCTTACTAACCGCTATGCTTTCTTCATTCTTTCAGAAACAGCCCTAGTGGAAGGAATTTCAGTGGGTATGTTGTTATTTTCCCTTTCTAACGTCTGATAAAACGTCACAGTGGCTTGAGTGATGGAAAATTCCTACAGAGGTGGTAACTGTAATGGGTAGAGTAGAGAGGACCAATTTATTTGGAGGCGCAATTAAATGGAAGATGAAGAAAAGCAAATTGAAAAACATTTCATATTAGTAAAGCAAAAGAAATGTACCAGTGCTAATAGAGCCTCAAGTATTGTTCCAATTGTCCAAAAACCTGCATAAATCATCATCCACATTCCCCTATTTTGTGAAGGCACAAATTCAAGAAACCAAGATCCATGTACAAGTCCACCCCCTGCTCCAAATCCAACCATCATACGCCCAGCAAGCAACCAATTATAATTCGGAGAAAAGATACAGAGTGTAGCACATACAGCCGTCACTATCGCTATACTTAAAAGCCCCTTCCTGTTCGTTAATTAACAACACATAATGAAAAATTAGATTCTTCCCAAACATCAAAATACAAATAAAATTATACATTTCTTGCCTTCTTCCATAACAATCTGTGATAAACCCCCAAAATAAAGCTCCGATAAGCATGCCAACGAAAACGACACTACTCATAAGACTTTCTTGAGTAGGAGAAAGAGACCATTGGGACCTTAAAGCAGGTCCTATAAAAGAGAGAATCATAGTCTCTACTGCTTCTGAAATAGAACCAAGACCTGCATAACACAATACCATATACTGAAATTTACCAATTCCAACTGATGTGAGTGCTTCTTCCATTGTGTACACAGAACCATCATCTTCTTCAACTTGCTCTATTGCCATCTCCAAAGTGGGAGGAAAAAAATAATCATCAAGATATTTCTTTTATATTACCCTTATTAATAAGCCAACAACAACCAGTGGTACTAAAATTTCAGTGGCTGCTATTGAGTACTTCATCTTTTGTGGGCCTACTTTTTTACTTCTTTTTCCCTGCCTTTTGCCAACGACCGAACCCTTTCAAAGTTCTTTCTACCCCTGCAAATTGCAATCTCTCTCCTTCTCGCTAAGCTTCCCTTTTTCTCTTCTCCAGCTTTCTGTCCTATTTTCCTCTTTCACTTTGATTTCTCGCTCTCTTATTTTTTTTCTTTGCTTTCTTATCATCTTCCTCCAGGAGTTTTGGTTAAACTTTGTTACGCTGGGATCGCCGTAAGATTTAGGTTTTTTTTTTGTTTGAATTTTGGGTTCTGTTTGTTTGATTTTATGTTCGATTGTTTTGATATTGCTTCCATTTGGATATTCTATTGGCTTGTTTATTAAGTGCATAATTTCACACTGATAGACCAGTAGTGTTTGATAATATAGCTGAAACAACAAAATAATATTTTTTTCCTTACTGGTTTTTCCCTTTTCTTAATCTTCTTCCTTCAATGTATCTTCTCCTTTGGTGCTTTTACAAAATACTCCTGGTTCTGGATTCCAGAGACTAATATAATTTTTTTGTTCTTATATTTTATTAGAGATGAAACATCAATTTAAATTTTGAGCACCAAGTTCTGAAATTTTTATTGTTCTCCATTTCAATTGATCCAGGTGTTAAGATTATGCAATTAAAGTATTTCAGTTTGTTATAATTAGTTAGAAGTTAGTTAGATGTGTTACAAAATAGGGAATCAAGTTAGTTAGACTGTTTCTTCTAGATTGTTCCAATTACAGTTTGTATATATGTAACACTTTGTAAAGACTGATTCATTCAATCAAAAATTACATAGCTTCATGCTATTCTTCTCTAGTTTCAGTTTCCTCCATGTGAGCTTAGCTTTCATCAATGGAGTCTCTCAGCTTGTGTTGCTGATTTCATCATGGTATCAGAGCACAGAAATTGCTCGCAAGTTCTCTTCCGCATCTAATCCTTCGTGAGATTTTTTTCTGGTTTGTGATTGATCAATATTTTTTGAAGAAATTGCATTGTGAATTCCTCTATTGTTTCTGCCATTTCCGATCTTCATTTGATTTTCTCCTCTCTATTATCTGGAGGATTCATCTTGTTCTTGTTCGATTGTCACGATTGGATCTGTATTTGTTTCATGTTGTTATTAGTTGATTGTCGAGTGATTGAATCTCTTCGCGATTCTCAATATGGTTTATCTCCAAGCTGAAGTTACTTCGAGTTCCTCTCATCTTCATGCTGATCCCACATCAGTTCGAATAGATTTTGCCAGTCCTCTTTACTTACATCCATCAGAAAGTGCTGGATCTTCTCTATTGCCTGCAGTTTTTGATGGTTCAGGTTACAGATCTTGGAGAAGAGCTATACTTAGAGCTCTATCAGTGAAAAACAAAACAGGATTTATTAATGGAACAATTGTGCGACCTGCTCCTGTTGATCCTGGTTTTCTGCAATAGGAAAGATGTGATGACATGGTAACTTCTTGGATCCTGAATTCATTGTCTCCTGATCTACGTGACAGTCTGCAGTATGTAAACAATGCTTATGAACTTTGGGCAGAGTTGGAAGAAAGGTACGATCAAACCAATGGGTGCAAACTATATCAGCTACAGAAAGAGATCAATGACCTTGTCCAAGGTCCTCTAGACATTACTGGCTATTATACAAGAATGAAGAAGTTGTGGAAAGAAATGAGCACTATAGATGTCAATTCTCAGTGTACGTGTGTGTGCACTTGTGGTGGTAAGACCAAGTTGCACAAAGCTGAACAAGACAAGAGACTCATACACTTCTTAATGAGTTTAAATGAGATGTATACATCCATCAGAGGCAATATCCTTATGATGAGTACACTTCCAAGTATGGCACAGAGTTTTGCCATCTTATCCCAAGAGGAGAAGCAAAGGGAAGTAAAGCCTAACAATCATACAGTTCTTGACTCTACCTCACTAAATGCCTATGGCCAGTCTAGCAATAGTGCAGTACTCAAAGATCTTAATACTAACTACAGTTCCACTAGGGGAGGTGGAAACAACTCTGGAAACTTCAATAATAACAATGTGTTTAGGGCAGTTCTAGCACTACCAGGTCCTCTTTGTTTTGTGATTACTGCAAGAGATCAGGACACACAAATGACAGGTGTTACAAACTTCATGGCTACCCACCCAACTCACGGTTTCCAAAAGGGAAGAGATCAGGTTCAGCAGAAAATGTGTGTGCTTTTGAGATGAATGGGCACCAGAATGAGGAGGATCCTGCACTGAAGAAACAAATGCCATTGAACTTGTCTAAAGTCCAATATGAACAGTTACTGAATATTTTGGGAACTCTGCAGATTGGCAATGGGAATTCTAACTCAGACAATTCAGACAATATGATGAGTGGAGCTGTGAACTTGGCAGGTATACTTGCTTGCTACTCTTCTATAACTGAAATAAGTGATCTATCTTGTAGGTGTGCTAAACTAACTGCTGGTTCTTGGATCATAGATTCTGGTGCATCACATCACATGACCTACAACAAAACCATCCTTAAAAACATTAGACCACTACCTTACCCTTTCTTGATTACCTTACCTAGTGGATACAAAGTTAAAGTAATTGAAACTGGAGATGCTTGTTTGAATCCAACTTTAACCATATGCAATGTACTGTTTGTACCTAGTTTTAAATTCAATTTAATATATGTCCACTGTTTGTCCCTACAACTTAAATGGACAATCAGTTTTAACAACTTTTCTTATTCACTGCAAGGCCCTTCTCTGAAGAGCCCTCTGGAGATTAGTAAAGCCAAAAATGGCATATACTTCCTATGTCTCAGGTGCGATAATTGCCATGCATCTCTTGTTGGTAATGTTTCATCCCATGTTGCTAGTTGTCCTTCTCATTGTACCAGTCAAGCTTCCATTTCCCCATCTCCTTCTGTAAAATACTCTTACAAGATCAATAAAGAAGCTTGTTCAATTGTTGATAATATCAGCCCTATACAACAATATAATCCCAAAAGAATTGGCTAGGGAAAAGACTAAAATGCCCTTAATGATTCCCGGACGGATTTCCTTGTCAACTGCCCAACTTCAAAGGGCCATAACTCACTCATACGAACTCAGAATTGAGCAAACTCGATGGCGTTGGAAAGATCATTCCATAAGCTTCACAACCATAACTGGAACTACTCCTAACTCATCCTGAGCTGGGAGTTACGACTGCTCAAAGTTGGCCAAAAATCACTGGTTTCTACACTTAGCCAAATTTTCCAGATTTTCAAATCCTAAGCCTCTTCTTAGCTATTTCAATTTGTCGGATGTTACAAATTGGATTGTGAATTCCTCTATTGTTTCTGCCATTTCCGATCTTCATTTGATTTTCTCCTCTCTATTATCTGGAGGATTCATCTTATTCTTGTTCGATTGTCACGATTGGATCTGCATTTGTTACGTGTTGTTATTGGTTGATTGTCGAGTGATTGAATCTTTTCGTGATTCTCAATATGGTTGATCTCCAAGCTGAAGCTACCTCGAGCTCTCATTTTTATGCTGATCCCACATCAGTTCGAATAGATTTTGCCAGTCCTCTTTACTTACGTCCATCAGAAAGTGCTGGATCTTCTCTATTGCCTGCAGTTTTTGATGGTACAGGTTACAGATCTTAGAGAAGAGCTATACTTAGAGCTCTATCAGTGAAAAGCAAAACAGAATTCATTAATGGAACAATTGTGCGACCTGCTCTTGTTGATCCTGGCTTTCTGCAATGGGAAAGATGTGATGACATGGTAACTTCTTGGATCCTGAATTCATTGTCTCCTGATCTACGTGACAGTCTGCAGTATGTAAACAATGCTCATGAACTTTGGGCAGAGTTGGAAGAAAGGTACGATCAAACCAATGGGTGTAAACTATATCAGCTATAGAAAGAGATCAATGACCTTGTCCAAGGTCCTCTAGACATTACTGGCTATTATACAAGAATGAAGAAGTTGTGGGAAGAAATGAGCACTATAGATGTCAATTCTCAGTGTACATGTATGTGCACTTGTGGTGGTAAGACCAAGTTGCACAAAGCTGAACAGGACAAGAGACTCATACATTTCTTAATGGGTTTAAATGAGTTGTATACATCCAGAGGCAATATCCTTATGATGAGTATACTTCCAAGTATGGCGCATGTTTTTGCCATCTTATCCCAAGAGGAGAAGCAAAGGGAAGTGAAGCCTAACAATCACACAGTTCTTGACTATACCTCACTAAATGCCTATGGCCAGTCTAGCAATAGTGCAGTACTCAAAGATCTTAAGACTAACTACAGTTCCACTAGGGGAGGTGGAAACAACTCTGGAAACTTCAATAATAACAATGTGTTTAGGGGCAGTTCTAGCACTACCAAGTCCTCTTTGTTTTGTGATTACTGCAAGAGATCAGGACACACAAAGGACAGGTGTTACAAACTTCATGGCTACCCACCCAACTCACGGTTTCCAAAGGGGAAGGGATCAGGTTCAGCAGGAAATGTGTGTGCTTCTGAGATGAATGGGCACCGGAATGAGGAGGATCCTGCACTGAAGAAACAAATTCCATTGAACTTGTCTAAAGTCCAATATGAACAACTACTGAATCTTTTGGGAACTCTGCAGATTGGCAATGGGAATTCTAACTCAGACAATTCAGACAATATGATGAGTGGAGCTGTGAACTTGGCAAGTATACTTGCTTGCTACTCTTCTATAACTGAAATAGGTGATCTATCTTGTAGGTGTGCTAAACTAACTGCTGGTTCTTGGATCATAGATTCTGGTGCATCACATCACATGACCTACAACAAAACCATCCTTAAAAACATTAGACCACTACCTTACCCTTTCTTGATTACCTTACCTAATGGATACAAAGTTAAAGTAATTGAAAGTGGAGATGCTTGTTTGAATCCAGCTTTAACCATATGCAATGTACTGTTTGTTCCTAGTTTTAAATTCAATTTAATATCTGTCCATTGTTTGGCCCTACAACTTAAAGGGGCAGTCAGTTTTAACAACTTCTCTTGTTCACTGCAGGGCCCTTCTCTGAAGAGCCCTCTGGAGATTGGTAAAGCCAAAAATGGCCTATACTTCCTCTGTCTCAAGTGCCATAATTGCCATGCACCTCTTGTTGGTAATGTTTCATCCCATGTTGCTAGTTTTCCTTCTCATTGTACCAGTCAAGCTTCCCTTTCCCCATCTCCTTCTGTAAAATACTCTTACAAGATCAATAAAGAAGCTTGTTCAATTGTTGATTGTCCTTATCTTACTGATAACCATGTTTCTCATTCTGCTAATTTTTTACCTACATCTCATACTCATGATACTGAACTCTTGTGGCATGCTAGACTTGGACATGTTCCTTTTATAAAAATGAAGAGTATCTCTACTATACCAATAAGTTTTTCTGCTAGACAACCTTTTACATGTACCATATGCCCTATGGCAAGACAAGCTAGAATGCCTTTCCAGGAAAGCTCTACCACCACTAGAGAACATTTTGAGCTATTACACATTGATCTATGAGGGCCTTATCATGTACCTACACATGATGGCTATAGTTATTTTTTGACGATGGTAGATGATCATAGTAGATCAACTTGGACACAGCTGATCGGGTGCAAGAGTAATGCACTACAGGTTGTGAAGGCTTTTGTATCTCTCATAGAAAACCAATTTCAAACCAAGTTGAAAACCATTAGGTTTGATAATGGTCTAGAATTCACAAGTGGTGAGGCAACCAGTTTCTTTCAAGAAAAGGGAATAATACACCAAAGATCATGTCTTTATACCCCTCAACATAATGGTGTAGTAGAAAGGAAACACAAATATCTTTTGGAGACATCAAGGGCACTTCTTTATCAATCATAACTACCCATGAGATATTGGGGAGAGTGTGTCCTAACTGCTACCTACATCATTAACAGACTACTTACAAAAATACTGAAAAATAAGTCACCATATGAATTGTTGTACAAAAGAAAGCCTACTTATTCTCACCTTAGGAGTTTTGGATGTCTTTGTTTCCCCACTACTTTGAAAACTCACAAAGATAAATTTGAGCCAAGGGCAACATCTCACATCTTTATTTGATACCTTTTCAACACTAAAGGCTACAAGGTACTAGACTTAGCTACCAAAAGAGTTCATGTATCTAGAGATGTTCTTTTTCATGAGGCTATTTTTCCTTTTGTTGTTGCTCCTAATGGTTTTAGTTTTGATTCTGTCTTAAAGTTGCTTGTCCATTCTGATAAATTGTCTTCTATACCTAGTCAGATAAGTATTTTTGCTAATGATGAATTGCTGGAAACAAATGCATCTCCTGAAATTGCTAAAAACCATCCTGAACTTGTTCTTAACCAAGACACCAACAACACTGCCCAGTCCTCATCCTTGCCCCATCCTCATAATTTTGTCCCCACTAATGCACCATCAATACATGCACCTAGGAGAACCACTAGGTCCATTCACACCCCTAACTACTTGAAAGAATACAGTTACAATTTGCCCAAATTGCATTCCCTTACACATGTCTCAAATGCTCCTAATCCACACCATTCCCTAGCTTTTTTTTATCTCAAACCATAACCATGTATGCTTTACTACCTTGTGTTCTAATAGCCAGCAGTTAGTGAAGACCATCTCACATGAGTGTGAACTTGGTTCTTATGAAGAAGCAATCATGAATCCTGCCTGGCAAATGGCCATGACACAAGAGTTTGAAGCTTTATACACAAATGACACATGGGAGCTGGTTCCATTGCCTAAGGACAAGAAGCCCATTGGCTGCAAGTGGGTATATAAAATTAAACACAAGGCAGATGGGAGTGTGGAAAGATTCAAGGCTAGATTAGTAGTCAAGGGATACACTCAACAAGCCGGGATAGACTACACTGAGACTTTCTCACCCGTAGTCAAGATGACCACTGTTAGAACCTTGGTCTCTTTGGCTGTGAAGAGAGGATGGGACATGTACCAGTTGGGTGTGAACAATGCCTTTCTACATGGTGATTTGCATGAAGAGGTGTACATGGAATTGCCACAAGGCCTGATGGTGGACAATAACAACATGGTTTGTAGACTTAAAAAGTCACTTTATGGCCTAAAGCAAGCAAGCAAGAAATGGTATGACAAACTAGCAAGTAGTCTTTGTTCCAAGGGATACACACAGTCAAACAGTGACTATTCACTGTTTTATAAAAGGAAGGAGTGTTCCTTAGTATTTGTTGTTATCTATGTTGATGATGTGATCTTGACAGGTACTGATTTAGAGGAAATTACTTCACTGAAGGCTTTTTTGCATGATCAGTTTAAGATAAAAGACCTTGGTAAGCTGCACTATTTTCTGGGACTAGAAATATTGTACAGACAAGATGGTGTTCTGATTTCCCAAAGGAAATTCACTACTGACCTGCTAAAAGAGCATGACTTCATGAACTGCAAAGTTACTTCATCACCTCTTGATTCTACTGAAAAGCTTAAAGCTACAGATGGCAAGTTACTGTCAGATCCCACTCACTATAGAAAACTGGTGGGAAAGCTTAATTTCCTCACAAACACTAGGATGGATATAGCTTATAATGTTCAACATCTCAGTCAATTCATGTAGACACCCAGGGAACCACACTTGAAGGCTGTTTATCATGTCCTTAGATATCTAAATCAAGATCCTACATTAGGAATTTTTATCTCAAACACACCTGAATTTACTGTCAGCGCTTATTATGATTCAGATTGGACAGCTTGCCCTGACTCTAGGAAATTTGTCAGTGGGTACCTGGTCCTTATGGGTGATAGTCCCATTAGTTGGAAGTCCAAGAAACAGGCCACAGTGTCCTTATCATCAGCTGAAGCAGAATATAGAGTTGTGAGACAAGTGGTGGGAGAGTTGGTATGGTTTGAGAGATTACTTGTTGAATTGACAGTGGAATGTCCCCTGCCTATACGTGTGTTTTGTGATAGTCAGGCAACAGTTCACATTGCCAAAAATCCAGTATTCCATGAGAGGACAAAGCATAAGAAGTGGATTGCCATTTTGTTAGGGATAAGATCCAACAGGGACTAGTTGTACTTCAGCACATCTCCACCAACTCACAACTTGCAGATATCTTCACTAAGGCACTAACTGGAGTCAAACATGCCACGATTTTGAGCAAGTTGTCTGCGATTAGTTCACCTCCAACTTGAGGGGGGCTGTTGAGATTATGCAATTAAAGTAATTCAGTTTGTTATAATTAGTTAGAAGTTAGTTAGATGTGTTACAAAATAGGGAATCAAGTTAGTTAGATTGTTTCTTCTAGATTGTTCCAATTACAGTTTGTATATATGTAACACTTTGTAAAGACTGATTCATTCATTAAATTACATAGCTTCATGCTATTCTTCTCTCTAGTTTCAGTTTCCTCCATGTGAGCTTAGCTTTCATCAATGGAGTCTCTCAACTTGTGTTGCTGATTTCATCACCTGGAGTTCTACATCATACGTGGAAGTGGAAATTTGAAACGACATCATGACACACCTCCAAAGAATGAAGAAGGTATCATCGAATGTGTAAAGGTGAAGGAATTGTTGTGTCTCATTGAGAAAAGTTCTAAAATTTTACTATTCTCCATTCCTATTGTTCTGTCAGATGAAGGAACATGACATGTCCCTTGATTTTTCAAAATGCTTATTATACTTCTATGAATACTTCGACATTTGTTAACTAAATGAGATACTATTGTTTCATACATGAGTATTTCTGAAAATAGAGTAATGCACCTGTTGTTTCAATTGTTCTCTGGTGATTTCTGGAAACAGAAAAAATGAACAAAAAACTTGTTTGTATTACAGGATTTCCGTCGACTTTATTGGAATTTGCTTCCTCTTTTTGTGGTTTTACAAGTCGAAAAGCAATGATGATGCACTCCTGAGCTTGAAAACACGAAGGAACAACGGCTTGCACATAGAAATATGTTATGTCATACTAGATATGCACAAACATCACCAGAAAGAAATCAACTATTTCTATCGCAACAACAAGCTAAAACAGCTAAATCAAAAAAAGGGGGACTCTTGCAGAATTCAAACAATACATTTTCCTCATCACAGGTTCAAGGTCATGATGAATATCAAAGTGCGCTTCCAACTTCTGATCCTTCGTTATCTAGAGACAACGGTCAAAAAAGTTAAATTTTCATATAATGTTGCTTGTGTATATATATATAGGTATACCTTCATACATAAATTGATTTACTATCATTTACACTACTTTGTCTTCTATCATTTCGGAGGACATGCTTTTGCAGCTACACAAGCAACTACTTGTGCCTCTATCTTTAAAGTAGGTGAGTCGGGAAGAAATTGGAAAATTCCGAATAGAAAAAACTCAGTCGGATATGGTAGGTACTTTAAAAATATAGATATTTTTCGATGAATGGAAAGCTTTCAGAATTAAAGCAGCTCTTCAGTTGAGATTACTGAAAAAACAAGGAGAAGTGTATTTACAAATTAATGACACAAAAGCATAGTGAAAGTTCACAACTTTATTTCCCTGTATGTCCGTAATAACATGGATGAACATGATTCTCCCTTTGTGTACCAGTCTCTGCAACTCATTGGAAAATTATGATAAATACTTGATCTATATGCAAGAACTACTTTAGTAAATTTTGTTATTTAAACAGTTCACGAAAGATAATTCAATTTCTTACTTGTTCTTTTTTCCTTCTAATTCATTTGGATTCTTAAGTATGGAATGAAAATAGATATATCTCTATTTGACAAAGGCAATCAAGTTGTGGAACTACACTGGGTATGTTATTGTTGTTGTTGACAGAGGTGATCAAGTTGAAGAATGAACATATTGATGGAGCTTTTACTAAAAATAATAGATGTAAGCTCCCCCCCCACCCCCACAATTTCATGGTAGTTAATGTTTTTTCGTTCCTTTGTTGTTACATTTGTGTGTTGTTGGTCGAATTACATAAAACTTACTTCATTGTACACATTTTTTTGGATCAGGTGCTTGTACATTGTTCATTAGAAATTACAGGTTTCAACACATCTAGCGCTAAAAAAAGTTTTGCCTCTCAAGTATGGTTGCACTTCTATTCATATGCAAGTGTGATTCCATCATTCTACAAGTTAACAGATAAATACAAAATGTAAAAGAAGAGGGGTACCATCAAGTACTTCATAATTTTTCTGTATGTCTTTTTAATTGCTGGAAATTTGAGTAAACAATCGACTGTTAGTAGTATGTCGTATTATTAAATGGCTTTAACTTTTCCTTTGGATAGTTAATATGGTAGTTTCGACTTCTGAGCCTGAATTTGGTTGTCCCTCTAGTTTTACATGGGCATGTTTGCTTTTTTGTTTGGATGGTATCTGATCTTCAGACGCCCCTGACTTTTATTTCAGATGACTGTGATCATTGTCCTTTGTTGAAAAACAGTGGTGCTTGAGGACTATTTGTGCATATTTCATACAGGGAATTTTTAGTAGTGTCTATCATTTTAATCTTCTTAACTTTTCATTTTCTAGGGAGATATGCTTCAATATGTTGAGGGTTCAGTCTCTAAAACTCTAAGAAGCATGATCAACCTAGATAAATTGTGAAAATATTAGTTGTGTAATTTTCCACGACTACTTTACAATGATTGATTTCAACTCCAGCAATGGTCTGTGAATCGCAGGGAAGGATAATTTTACAAGTTGTTACGATTGGATGAACAAGTTTATTAGTCACTCTTTTGTTCCAATGAAGGTATTCTCAAAGGTAAACTTTTATGTACTTATTTGGCATATCATACATCTGCATTAATATTAGTATATCTTTAAATGTATATAGTTGTGTTGTAAATGCATCAAACAAGCTTCGTAATATTAGCTCTATGTTTATCATGTGCTACTTTTTCATTTTTCTTTTAATTTAGTTCCTACCTTGCACCTCCAAATGATGATGTCCACCATTAAGAATATAAATGTTGGGCCCGTGCATGCCCTTCTAGTAAAAATAGTAAGTACCTAACATTTTGTTTGATATAACTAAAAGAAATTCTATCATATTTACTATATGTAATTATATTTTATGAGTTACAGAAAATTTTCTACTTAAATAACATGTCTCATTAACTCCTTTCTACCTAATTTTTATGACTTAATCACTCTATGAATAACAATCATCTATGCACATTTTCGTTTTTTCCTTCTTTTTTATTACTCCTAATATATCATTTTTTTTCATAAATTGTGTGTTTAATCATCAAAAAGAGGACATCGAAAAGGTTATATTTATAATATTAGTAGTATTAAACAATTAATTATGAACTCGTCAAGCATCTCGAGTTTTAATATGTAATTTTGTTTTGAATATATAACAATTTTTATTTTTCACTATACGTCACACAAGTTAGTAAAAACGGATAATATAATAAAACTTTAGATGATATTTATCATTTTAAGAAATAGATACGCAAATAATATACATATTTATTATTTGCCTGGCCAATCACGTCTCATTTCCCTTTTTTTGGATTTACTGGAATAGACTTTCTAAGAAAATATTCGTTTTTTTTATAATGATATTATGATGTATGGTAAATCTTTGGAAACCCATCTTGAGGCATTATTAATCTTTCTACAACAAAAACACTATAGAATACTTTGGACACATTATTATAGAACCTGGATTCATGAGTATGAACTCCAAAGTGGTATATTTTAGAATTAGTCGAGCTTCAATACAGATATCGAACACTGGGTGGGAACAAAAACAAATGGAACTTAAGTTGTTGCAAGATCCTCTAGGCCTCAACCTAATGTAGTTGGAACATTATCTCTGATGCTTTATTTTATTATTATGCAGAAAATGTGGTAGGTCTTATCTTTCTTTTTTCTTCTAAATCTAATATATAGAAATGAGATAAGTCCGACCATCAGGAAGACGTGTGTGTGGTGTTGTGGTATACGATTACCAAACATCATGCTTTCAACTGTTTTTTGTTGAATCTTGAGTGATTATAAATGATTTAGCTGCAAATGAGAGGAAGTTTCATAAAATCCAATCTTACACAGGTAATTGAAAGTGATACAAACATATATATTTATCATTTCTTTTTCCTCTCTAATGTGGAGAGTAAACTTCTATACAAGCAAAATGAAATAAGTCCAAACTTTAGACATCATGAGTATCAATTAGTTCCCTACCCTTTGTCTCTACTGATAAGAGCAGAACACTGACTGCTGATAAAACTAGAACTGCTTCGAAACATACGATTGCAGCCGTCTGATGACACCCTCTTACCAGTTGCACCACCACTATAGGAGAAATCATGGGCCCTATTCTTCCCACAGAATTTGCAACTCCAATACCTGTTGACCTTACAGACGTTGGATATATCTGTATACAAGACATTAAAATGAGATAGTTGTCAACATATACTAACAACTAACAAGAAGAAGAGAGATTTCCACTTTTCTTTCAAATTCAATACATGCATCTGGCTTGAGAGTCAGGTGGTTCCAAATACACACCACTCTACCTGTTCGAGGTCTAAGAACGACTGGAAAGCTTTAAACTTCTTCAAATAAATGAAACATAATCTTGAAGTCAACTTTCTTATATATGCATCAAGTTTGACTGGATGGAAACAGGAATGAGTGAGTATTCATGTCTAGAAATTTGCATTATTATAAGGAATGATAGTTACCTCTCGACAATAGACACCCACAATGACGAAGCTTCCAGAAATGAAAGTACGAGCACCAAATAACAAGGCAGTAGTCAAAGCAGGCAGTTGAGGTGCAAGAAGCGGTAAAAGGCTCAGGAAGCTTAATCCACACATAAGTGCCACACTGAATTTCCGACCAACTTTATCAACCATTATAGCTGCTAAAAGAGTTCCAGGGATCTCTGAGAGATCAAAATAGAATAACTTAGATTTTAGAATCTGTAAACTTTTGATTAGTTGAGATGAATATGACACAAGTAAAGAGAAAATTGTTTTACCTGCCAGACTATTGATGAGCACATTTGTATAAAGGCTCTGATCATCATTCAGGTTCAAAGCAATTGACGAATGTTGACATTGTCCACTGCTAAACAGTGAGGTCAGCAATATAATGCCGTAATATGAGAAGGAATGTCCAGTATAAACCACCCATATGAGGAGGGTATTTCTACGTAACGCGGGGGACAAAAGCATTAGTAGTGATGAGAAGCCTGATTTAAGAATCGAGACTTTGATTTTCCCAGGGGAAAGCAATTCCTCATGCACCTCAGTCACTTCAGAAGATACGAGCTTTCCAGGGGGAAGTTGTGTCTTATTGACAACAGCTATTTTCTTCAGAATATCATAGGCATCTCTTGTCCTACCTATGGCACACAGATATCTAGGAGATTCTACTGTCAATACAAATAACAAAAGTGCTGCAAATGATGGTATGGACGATAAAGCCAGTAACCATCTCCAACCCAATCTTGGCATAATCATCTGCAACATAAACAAAGATAAAGCCATATGTTTTTGATGTTCCGTAATCTTGATAGTGGCACCAACCTTAGTGAAATTCTTAATTTAATCATATTTTTCTTTGCAAACACATTCATGTATGAATATGTATAACTTATAAGTAGGGGTGTTCACAGTTTGGTTTGGGTCGGTTATTGGTCAAAACCAAAACCAAACCAACTTAATCGGTTTTAAAATTATCAAAACCAAACCAAACCAAATATAATATACATTTATCGGTTTGGTTGTTTTCGGTTTTGGTTTGGTTTGGTTCGGTTATTCGGTTATTAACCATACATAAAAATAAAAGAAACAATTCATTCAAAACGTGAAAAAAGTGACAACAATCCATTCAAACAAAATAATAGTTAGAATGACTGACATTATAGAACTTTCGAACATTGAATTTACTGAATAAAACTTCAAAATTCACTATTTTGGCATAGAAGGAAGAGACAATGACATTTTTCAGTCCCACAAAGAATTTCCATAGACACTCATATACATGAAACCAATAAGAAAAATAGTTCTCACCTTGGACATTTTTTTCTTTTCATAAGTAAATTATAAATAAATTTTGATGAAACATTTATAAAAATCTTTAAAAATTGTTTATGAATATAATATATTATGTATGTATAATAATAAAAATTTATGTATATAACCTTGTTGGTTCGATTCGGTTATTTCTTCGATTTTTTCGAACAAAACCATAACCAAACCAAATATTATCGGTTCTTAACAATCTAAAACCAAACCAAACCAAAACCCAAATTAAATCGGTTTGGTTTGGTTTTTCGGTTTGGATCGGTTTTTATCCAAACCATGAACACCCCTACTTATAAGCAGCAACTTACAAAGTAGTTATACTATTTTGAAAAAGAATAGTATCTAGAGATTATACTGAGTCACTTACTTCCACAACACATCTGCATATTTTTTGTTAACATAACTTTAAGCATATACAGACATGCTATATGTAAATTAAATATAAATACCAAGATCTTGAACATGAGAATTCTACATAACATTGTCATTAGAAGCGTACCTGATGCAGAAGACATTCTTGCAGTAGGGATGAACAAGGATTACTTCCGATAAATTAATTTCTTTTGCATTGGGGCGGCAGGGATGACGTGGAGGCTTGCCTCTAGAGTCTTGTGTGATAAGAAGGTACCACCTAAACTTAAAGTAAGTTCTATAGAGTGGTAGTTAGATCATCCTTGTTGTATGGGGTGGAGTGATGGCCAGTCAAGGACTCACATGTTCAAAAAATGCATGTTGTGGAGATGAGGATATTGAGATGGATGTGTGGGCATACTAGGCTTGTTAGTGCCTGTCATAGTATTAGTCTTACCCTTGTAGTTCTGGCCATATGTTGTTTATTGTGTTTCAATTATCACACTATTTTGTTGCTATTGTCCTTTCTTATAGACTTTACACTACTTTTCTTATTAATGGCTATGCTTTCTTCATTCTTTCGGAAACAGCCCTAGTGGAAGGAATTTCAATGGGTATGTTGTTATTATTTCCCTTCTGATAAAACGTCACAGTGGCTTGAGTGATGGAAAATTCCTATAGAGGTGGTAACAGAGGACCAATTTATTTGGAGGCGCGATTAAATGGAAGATCAACAACATCAAGAAAAGCATATTGAAAAACATTCATATTAGTAAAGCAAAAGAAAAGGATATATGTAATGTACCAGTGCTAATAGAGCCTCAAGTATTGTTCCAATTGTCCAAAAACCTGCATAAATCATCATCCACATTCCCCTATTTTGTGAAGGCACAAATTCAAGAAACCAAGATCCATATACAAGTCCACCCCCTACTCCAAATCCAACCATCATACGCACAGCAAGCAACCAATTATAATTTGGAGAAAAGATACTGAGTGTTGCACATACAGCCGTCACTATCGCTATACTTAAAAGCCCCTTCCTGTTCGTTAATTAACAACACATAATGAAAAATTAGACTCATCCCAAACATCAAAATACAAATAAAATTGTACATTTCTTGCCTTCTTCCATAACAATCTGTGATAAACCCCCAAAATAAAGCTCCGATAAGCATGCCAACGAAAACGACACTACTCATAAGACTTTCTTGAGTAGGAGAAAGAGACCATTGGGACCTTAAAGCAGGTCCTATAAAAGAGAGAATCATAGTCTCTACTGCTTCTGAAATAGAACCAAGACCTGCATAACACAATACCATATACTGAAATTTACCAATTCCAACTGATGTGAGTGCTTCTTCCATTGTATACACACCACCATCTTCTTCCACTTGCTCTATTGCCATCTTCAACTGAAGTCAAACAAAGCCTAAGTGGAAGGAAAAACCTTAATCATCAAGATATTTTTTTTATATAAAAATAGATATAGACAAGTACCTAACGTGGCTTAGAAAATTAGTACTTTTTTTGTTTGAACTTTGATATAATTAAAAGAAATTCTATCTTATTTACTATACTAGATAATGTGGCCCGTGCATAACACGGGTCCAATAATATAAATGGTATGTTTTGGAACTAATAACTGTGTTTTTGAAGAGATTGTTTGCGTGGATAAATGAATAAGTTTTTTTATCACAAACATGTATTTTCTTTGACGCTATTTAAGGCATAATTAGACTACCCACATACAACATTTTTGAAATATTTTATGTTGTCAATTATCATGATTTATAGTATTTTTACGCAATTTTTAAATATAAAAATAAAATAAAAAATAAGACAAATAAATTAAAATAGACCCAATATATGTTATTTTTGTTGTCTCAATTTATGT
>NW_006239084.1:530135-547748 GCF_000226075.1 Solanum tuberosum | reverse complement strand
ATGCAAAATCTATACAAAAAGTACTATAAATTGTAATTTTTTGCCTATGAATATGATGAAAAAACACATTGTAAAATATTAGTTAAAATTCTTATAGTTTGACTCTAAAAAGGAAATCATAACAATTAAAAGTGCAAGAGAGAGTAATAAATAGGTAATTAAATTTCAAGAAGTTTAAAATAACATGTTGGAAAAAAGAATTAGATAGACAACATATTGAAAATTGAAAACATATAAATAATAAATGGGCCCAAATGAGGTCAGACTTTTTGGCTAATAAAGTAATAGGTAATTAATGGTGTTAAATTGTCCAATAATATAAATTTTAAAGGTACAACCATAAAAGAAGAATGTACAATACTATCAAGCACATATCATCCAACACTTGTCATGTGCTAAGTAGTAGATATTCCCACTTATTATATATATAGTAATATGTAATTATATTTTATGAGTTATAGAAAAGCTTCATCTGTTTATATTTTCTACCATGTCTCATTAACTCCTTTCTATACCTAATTTTTATGGCTTAATCACTCTATAAATAAAAATCATTTGTGGAGTTGTTGGATGCTCATTTTTGTTTTTTCCTTCTTCTTTTTTATTAATATATTTAATCATCAAAAAGAGGACATAGAAAAGGTTATAGTGATAGTATTAGTAGTATTAAACAGTTAATTATGAACTCATCAAGCATCTCGAGTTTTAATATGTAATTTTATTTTGAATATATAACAATTTTTATTTTTCACTATTCACTATATGTCACACAAGTTGGTAAAAATGGATAATATAATAAAACGTTTGATGATATTTATCATTAAGAAATAGATACGCAAATAATATATTCCACATATTTATTATTTGCCTGGCCAATCACGTCTCATTTCCCTCTTTTTTGGATTTACTGGAATAGACTATCTAAGAAAAGATTCGTTTTTTTTTTTGTTTTTTTATAATGATATTATGTAAGTATGGTAAATCTTTGGAAACCCATCTTGAGGCATCATATCTTTTTACAACAAAAACACTATAGAATACTTTGGACACATTATCATAGAACCTGGATTCATGAGTATGAACTCCAAAGTGGTATATTTCCGAATTAGTCGCTCCAAAACAGTTACCAAACACCGGATGGGAAACAAAAAAAATGGAACTTGGAATTGAGAAAGATCAAGCAAAAGTTGTAGCAAGATCCTCTAGGCCTCAACCTAATGTAGTTGGAACATTAGCTTCTGAGACACTAAAAGGGGCAATGTAGAAAGTAAGAGAATTATAGGCCTTACCAGAGGCAGTGCTAAAGGAATATTGGTGCATGTAATGATATGAGTTATGACCCTTAAGGAGACCACAACATATTCCGTTAGGAACTTAATTAACACTCCTCCACACGCCTAGGACTGAACAATTGGAGCATGAATAACATAACACCGGGGGGCCAACACACATGAACAGGACCAATGGGTATATGGCTCTAGAGCAATACGAACATATGACCATTGTGTCTAATTCAACCCAAACACTAGCTCATAAAGGAAGAATTGACCAAGATCAACTATTCATGCAAGTAAAACTTCATTACACTCATTCAGTCCAATCTTACATAAGTAATTAAGAATGATACCAACCTATTTTGATAACTTCAATTCATGTAAAATGAAATAAGTCTAAACATTTAGACGACAAGAGTATCATATAGTTCCCTACCCTTTGTCTCTACTGAAATGAGCAGAACACTGGCTGCTGATAAAACTACAACTGCTTCGAAACATATTATTGCAGCCATTTGATGGCACCCTCTTACCAATTGCACCGCAATGATAGGAGAAAGCATGGCCCCTATTTTTCCCACAGAAGTTGAAACTCCAATACCAGTTGACCTTACAGATGTTGGATATATCTGCATAAAAGACATTAAAATGACAAACTCAAGTCTCTAGGCTAGAGCATTTGCTTCTAATGAGCCGATGGCCCCTGAAAATCCACCATAACTTTAGCAGTTAACAATTAAAGATGCATCTCGGAAGGTTAGTCTGCATCAAAGTCACCTCATTATATAATAAGTCTCAATCAGACTGCCGAAATACCAGAATCAACATGAGTAGTAGTAGACAACATGTGTTGTCGCATACCCCTCAACCAACAGAAATATAGGGCGAAGAGGCCAAGACAATACTTCATGAAAAGATGTCACAAAACTCAAAAGAGACCTTTACCTCAGAATTTTCTTTTTTTCTTCTCACTGATCAAGAACCAGAAAACACAAATGATTCACATGAACTAGACTATTATTTGTTTAAGAATACACGTACTTCAACATCGGTAACAATGCTGAAATTTAACCATTTTAGAACTTCATTGTCAATTGTCAAATTAGAAGAAGAGAGCTGCAGTCCTAATTCGCTAGCATTTCCGCTCTCTTTTCAAATTCAGTACATGGGCCTGGCTTCAGAATTTTTTATATCTCAAATTTAGAAGCCTATAAACAACTAAAAAGCTTTTAGCTTCTTCAAACAAATGAAGCATTATCTTGATATCATGAAGTCAACTTTTTTTTTTTTATATATGCAATGAAACAGGAAAAAGATTTTTCACGCCTAGAAATTGCATGATGATATGGGTTGATGGTTACCTCTCGACAATAGACTCCCATAATGAGGAAGTTTCCGGAGCTGAAAGCACGAGCACCAAATAGCAAGGCAGTAGTCAAAGCAGACAGTTGAGGTGCAAGAAGTGGTAAAAGGAATAGGAAGTATAGAGCATACATAACTGCCATACTGAATTTTCGGCCAACTTTCTCCACCATTATAGCTGATAAAAGAAACCCAGGGATCTCTGAAAACCAAATAGGGTAATTTATATTTTACAACATGTTATCGGATCAATGCTAAGAAAAGACAATCATTTAATAATTAGTTGGGATGAATATGACTAAAGCAAAGAAAAATTGTTTTACCTGCAAGACTATTGATGAGCACATTTGTATAAAGGCTCTGATCATCGTTCGTTTGCAAAGCAGTTGACGAGTGTTGGCATTGTTCACTGCTAAACAGAGAGGTCAGCAATATAATGCCATAATATAAGGAATTAGTTCCAATAAAAGCCACCCATATGAGGAGGGTATTTCTAAGTAATGCAGGGGACAAAAGCACCAGTAAGGATGAGAAGCCTGATTTAACACTTGAAATTTTGTTTTTTCCAGCAGAAAGCAATTCCTCAGTCAGTTGGGAGGAGACAAGCTTTCCAGGAGGAAGTTGTGTCTTATTCACCACAGCTATTTTCTTCAAAATATCACAGGCATCGCTTGTTCGACCCATGGCACACAGATATCTAGGAGATTCAACTGTAAATACAAATAACAAAAGTGCTACAAATGATGGTATGGATGATAAAGCCAGTAACCACCTCCAACCCAATCTTGGCATAATCATCTGCAACATAACAACCAATTAGAATACATGAGATTACGGCAGAATTTTGGTGACAACTTACAACAATTACTGTTTTGTCTGCATTGTACAGTCCTCAAGGTTAGAACAAAGAAAATTTCTTGCAGCACGAAGAATCAGAAGTAAATTGTGCAGTAATACATGCTTGCAGGAGAAGAACTGCTAAAGAGTTCCGTTCCTCCAACTGTTTCTGTTTTTAGGATTTTCACATAAATGCAGATGGTGTTAGAGGGGGTAAAAGTCTCTCATTGGTTGGAGAATGGACTGGTGGTCTCCTTATATGGACTTGGGCAATCATTCTCTCATGAGTTAGCTTTTGAGGTTGAGTTAGGCTCAGGTATCATATTTTTACATGGTATCAGAGTCATGTCCATCCCCGTTTAGGCTCCCGGTCCACGCTCCAGTCGGACCTAGGCGTGAAGGGAGTGTTAGAATGGGTAAAAGTCCCTCATTGGTTGGGGAATAGACTGGTGGTCTCCTCATAAGCTAGCTTTTGAGGTTGAGTTAGGCTCAGGTGTCATATTTTTACAGATGGTACTAGTTGAAGGTATGATATAATCAGGGGCGGCCCCACGTTGGTTCCAGGGGAACCCCCTCGGCAACAAATTACACTGTATATATAAGGTAATTTTCTGTATTTATGTGGATATATATATTTTGAACCCCCTCAATGACAATGAGAAAGAGATAGCCCAGCGGCAAGTTCCTGAAAATTAAGCCTCATGTCAAGGGTTTGAATCCCTGCATTAGCGTTTTGTATTTTTCTTTTTCAGTTTCAGTTTTTCTTTTTTTTAAGGTTTCAATTCTTTTTTCACGTTTTTTTTAGTTTTTTTTTATAAAACATGCTAAAAGTGTGGTTTTAAACCCAAAAATATTCAAGGGTCCGCCACTAAAACTAAATATTACTACTTTCTTGAAATTTTGTTTTGTTGGCTTATATATACACTTTTATACTTTTATTTTTCGAACCCCCTGAACGAAAATCCTGAATCCGCCACGGAATATAATAGAAGATCAATAAGTGAAAAAGCATCAAAGAAAAACTAATCCAAAAGACATCTAGAAGATAACTACAAATGATATATAATGTACCAGTGCTAATAAAGCCTCAAGTATTGTTCCAATGGTCCAAAAACCTGAACAGATAATCGTCCACATTCCCCTGTTTTGTGAAGGCACAAATTCAAGAAACCAAGATCCATAAACAGGTACACCACCAACTCCAACTCCAACCATCATACGCACAGCAAGCAAGAAATTATAATTTGGAGAAAAAGTACTGAGTGCTGCACATACTGCACTCACTATTGCTATACTTAGAAGACCCTTCCTGTTCGTTAACACAGACAATAAAATTAGATTATTCTCAAATATAATAAACAAAATTGTACATTTCCAATAATTTCTTGCCTTCTTCCATAACAGTCCGTGATGAATCCCCAAAAAATAGCTCCGATAAACATGCCAGCGAAAACGACAGTAGTCATGAGGCTTTCTTGAGTAGAAGAAAGTGTCCATTGGGACCTTAAAGCAGGTCCTATAAAAGAAAGAATCATAGTCTCAGCTGCTTCTGCAATGAAACCAAGACCTGCATAACACATAGCCATATACTGGAATTTGCCAATTCCAACTGCTGTAAGTGCTTCTTCCAAGGTGTATACAGGGCCATCTTCTTCCTCTTCATGTGCCATCGAAACAGGGAACTTAATAATTCCTCTGTTTCAAAAGTAATCTAGAGATGCGGGAAGGGAATGATAATTAGACTCCTATAGCAGTTCGGGAGCATCGGCATCTATTTGGTAGAATATAACGACTTTGCTTTCCATGGCTGCTGAAACATGGTGGATATTATTACTACTCCTTCCTTCCGTTCATTTTATACGAGTTAGTTTGATTGGAACAACAAATTTAAGAAAGAAAGGAATAATTTTGAAATTTGTGATCTAAAATCAACTAACACATATTTATATAGTTATAAATTATTTTATTAAAAGTAAAAAATGACATTTAAAAGTTAATATAAAAATATATCATTCTTTTTTAAACGGACTAAAAAAGAAAAATAAGTCAATGTTCTTTAATGGTTCATAATTTGAACAGAAACGTGTTTATAGCAAAAACTACCACTCAACTATCTAAAGGATGTGCGTGAGTTTGTTTGGCCGGTTTTTTTATCTAAATTAATCCGAATCAAATCAAATTAATTGACTTGTTTTGATTTGATACGATTTTTTTAGAAAATAAAGAATATTTTTACATTATGTGGTCTTATAGTAAAGATATGTCAAATGTATCAAATGTTCTATAATGTTGTGATCTTAAATATGTCAAGTGAAAAAAGTTAGAAATTAATAGTTGCTAAAAAGTGAAACGGTCATTTTTTTTAAAAACGGAATAAAAAACGTAGTCAAATAAATTGAAATAGAGGGAGTATATTGATTTGATCCTTTGATTTTTTGGAATTTTTTTTTTGTCACATGAATACGATTGAGTTATGCATAAAGTTTTAATGGATCAATTAGTATCAACTTATCAATTAAAATACCTTTTAATCATCCAATATGCCTGTTGTGGGGTTCTCAGTTGTTCCAACGTCAGCTTTTTAATGTCACAATATGACTTTTCATTTTATTATCCAGAAACTTTTCTCATCTCAAATGAAAACAATTTATTTTATAATTAAATTGTATTTTTGCAAATATCTCATGCTTGCAAACATAATCCAAAGTTAAAAGGATCACTTTTTTAAGTTAAAAATGCACAAATGGACACTCATTTTCGAAGTTGACCAAAATGGTCAAATTGTTGGAATGTCGAACGAAATTCTAAGGATCGATGTCAAATGGCCATTTATCCATTAATTTATTTTTTTGAATTCTAAGACGTTCTTGGGATGATCTCATAGTTCTTACGAATTTCGTTTCATGATATTCTTTAACCACATTTTACTCAAAGGGTTGAAGGGAGATAGTGCATCAAGTTATTCACAAAATGCTAACTTGATCTTCTTTCCCAAAGATTAGATCTCATATGAGGAAATCCTAGAAGAGCCGTCAACTCCAACTATCGTTCATGTATGGTCCATATTAGATCTGATCAATTGTCCGTCCTACCTCTTTTACATTCTTGACAGTCAATTTGTGTCTTAGTAGTCTTTCGGCGGCAAGTTTCAATCTTCATTTCCATTACTTAGAAAAAGTGAGCTACCAATTTACATACAAGATAATATGATAACTGTCTGAACAATTAGACAACCAATATGTTATTACAATAACTAAATTACAAGAGCGGAGCTTTACCAATCAAGTTATATTCTCCCAAATCAAGTGGAGCAAGCATGAACTAGTCAGATGTTTCTTCTTTTCTTTTCCATGGTACAATTAGGCTAGACTGGACGTAAACTAGAGACCTCGATTGTGAAGTAAAGCATTGCATGTCTGATTAGATAATTGGTGAGGCAATCGCTTATCAAGGTGATGATCAATAGTTGATCCAAGAATGACCAAGTACACTGAATATTACCAAGCACTTCCAACTATTATTATAATTATAGAACTGAAAAATATGCGATGTATAATTATTGATTCAAAAATCATACATAAGTAAACTAAATGCTTAAGGTTTTTTTTTTTTTTTTGAGTAGGTGAATAAGGAATTTTGTTGTTGGGACCTTGAGCCCTAAACAATCTATGAATTGGTTTTGATTTAAATATTAAAAATTGTCTTTGTAGAAAATTGTAAAATAATATAGTTTTAAAACAAAAAGAAATATTCATTTTGTTTTATTATCTTACTTTTCTTTTTAATTCATTTTATAAAGAATAATTTTTTTCTTTCTTTTGACAACTTCTTAATCTAAATTTTACGCGTGATATATTTAAAACTAAAAATTAACTACAAAATTTAAAAACATTAATTTAATTTTTAAAACTCTATATAAATCAAAATTCGACAAATAATTTAAAACACTCGATTACTTGTTTTCAAGGTGGATCAAATATCATTATTACTAGTTATACAAAATGCTCAAATGCTTAAAAAATAAAATAAAATATCAAACAGAGATTAACCAGGCTGGGGAGGAGTGGAAATAAGACTTGATATTTTGGGCTTCAGAGTAACCCATTTTCTCTGGGGCCAGCCTAGCTGAATTGTAGGTCCAATACTCAGTGGACTCAGGACTGTGATTTGATTGCAACATTTAAATTGAAGATGACAGTTGTGGTACAAAAATTTGTGGTGTGTTCTATCACGTTTCTACACCATGTTTTCTCTACAAAAAAATCTCCCTCTCTCCAAAGAAAAAAGTTACATCATACAACTGTACAAGTGAACCAACAAAACGTGTTACCTAAAATGAGATACAAAGACTAACATTTTGTTTGTCGTGTATCCAAGATTCTAGTTTAAAAAAAGACATATAGTCACTCAAAAATAGCCTAATTACACTCCATAGCTATAGTTTACTAATTACGATTCGTAGCTACGTGTTATAGGAAGGAGAGTGGCGAGCGAGACTGGAGAGGGAGGAGAGAGACGAGCGAGAGAGTGGGAGAGAGGTGAATTGTATATGTATATCGATTAGATAATTGTATATTATACATATATATTTGTATATTCTAGCGAGAGAGATTGGGAAAGGGAGGAGAGACGAGCGAGATTGGGAGAGGAAGGAGAGAGGCGAGCGAGATTGGGAGAGGGAGGAAAGAGGCGAGTGACAGAGGACAATAATTTGCATAATTCGCATCTCGTTTGTATAATTCGCAGGTACGTTTGTATAATTCACATGTTTTTGTATAATTGGGTAATATAAAGTCTGAAATTATACAAATATAATAAAACTCGAAATAACGAATTGATACAAACATAAACGTATGAACTTTAAACAATTATACAAATTACATTATATAAATTATATTATACAAAATCCAAAAACTACACGTTTATACAAACTTTAAAAAGTTATACACAAAAAGATTGAATGTATATGATGACAAAACTGGAAAATCATCGTCATATACAAATACAAACAATCATATACAAATACAAATCAAACAAAGAATTGTTAGTTGCGAATTATACATATACAAACGTGGCTAATTATACAAACTCGAAGTCAGCCCACATAATTAATGTATAATGTTAGTCGCGAGTGGTAATTATAGCAACCTATAGCTATGATGAATAATTAAGTAGTATAAATTTGCTTAACCGCATAATTTTCTCTTAGAACAAGTCATGTTGTTTACTTTTCTCTAAAAATCCCGTGCAAGCACGGACCCCAATATATATTAGGCTACATATGTCACAAATAATGGTAGTAAAAGAGTTGCTAATATATGCGCGCTATTTACATATTTTTACAGAGGTTAATTTGTTTCTATAGGTGGTAGTCATCTTGTCGTTCTTAATTGTTGTTGCATCTGTACTGCGACACTGCAGTTGACAAAAAAAATATGTTGTTGAGAGGAGAAGTAAAAATGGAATATGATTAATTCTTCTGTCGCATACCTTAGCTTGTTAAAATGTTGGGCTTCATGCATATTGTTAAGAGGCAAAAAGATAGCAACCTTGCGGCCTGAAAGATCAAATATGGAAGTAGGAACAAAGAAACAAATTTGTGTGAATGCAAATGTATGGTGAAAACTGTCAATCATAATACTTTCTTCAAGAAAGAAAGAGACAGCAAGGTACTCTAAAAGTAATGATATAAAACATAATATCTCATGCTTTAGATGAATAATAATAGTGTAGTTATATTCTGAGAAGCTCTCACTTCTTATGCAAGCAATTAAAACTCTTTTGCATTCTCATTTTTTATTTATTAAGGTTAAGGTTAGTAAGATAATACACTTCAGATGATACTCATATATAGCTAGAATAAATAAATCTCATACAATCCACCAGCATTGTCATCCAAAAAAACAATTAACTAAAAAAATGGGACTAAAGACTCAATTCCATGAACAAAGGGGAAAAAAAAAGTAGAAAATGAATTCCATATAACCACATAGTAGAAATCCAAAATTGCATATCCATCAAAAATCAACATGGAAAGTAAATAGCATAGAAGACGGGTCCTCTATGTATAACATGAAACAAAGAGAACCCATTAACTAAATCAGATGACAGAGGAAAAAAAGAACCTATTGGTTTCAAACCACATGTCTATATGTAAAAGCAATTAAACATATCATTGTCAAATTTTAAATTCACAATAAGCAATTGCTAAATTAAGTCCCACAAAAACTAACAATCGATAACACAAAAATTTCAAATTAATTCACAAAATTGTAAGTATTAGGAATACTGCAAATAGTTATAACGGCTCAATGCCGAGTAAGGTAAGATCAACTATATGAATCTTCACTGTCCATATCGCTTCATTTAAGCTATGATATCATAGCCAATGTTGTAAACAATATTAAATTGAAAGACGACACCACCAACAACAAATGTCCTTCAATCTAGAGCAATTTCAGTTCGAATTTATGAATCCTGATTGTGTTAGGGTTTTGCCCTGATTTTCTTACCATAATTTAAAATTTATTTTTCCGTAAAGAAAAACAAAACATTACCATAAATGTTTTTACTTTTCTTGAAAGGAAAATATAATATTATTTTATATTTGGTTTATTCTCTCCTTTTAGACTCTTTTCTAGTAAGAAAAGGTTTTAGAACTCTATAAATATAGGTTTGTTTCTTCTAACACAGAAACAATAACATCCACAATATAGTCGTTTAAGAGTCTTGTTTATGGGGAGATTTATTCTCTCTAAAGTTTCAATGTTTTTCTTTATATTAGTTTTGATATAATAATATTTTGATTTTTAGTATAAGTTTTTGTTATCTGATTTATCAACTATATGATTTGCAAATTGCAAGCTTCCGCATGACGTCCTAATCACCCCTCATAACCCAACAGATTGCCCATGCCGCTTTGTTTAACTATCGACAAAAGTTATTACCACCGTACTATCAAGAAAACGAATGTAACCAAGACTTAAATTATGTTTCTGATGGTGGAGCAAAACTAATGAAAAAGATAAGAGTGGTAACTGAAGACATAACCTGCAATTGAATGTTGCATACTGCCCAAAACAGGAACCTTTCTTCACCAGCAACCTGGTACATTTTTATAGTTATCTACAAGTGGTTAAGGAAATAAAATGTAAGCTTCAGTTCCAAAATCTAACTTGTACTTGATAATAAATATTGTTAACCTGCTTCACAATGAAATATTCACGCACATAGCAGATGAAGATTTTTTAATTTTTTTTTAACAAATTTACCACTAGACAGTGTCGAGCGGTCTTTTATTAAAAATAAAAAATATCAATAGGAACAAGTACAAGCAAGGGAGGCTAGGCCTTACCTTACTAATCCTGAAGTACCTAACTTCTGCTACCTAACAAGCACGAAGAAAATAAGAGCTAGAGAGAACTAAGTATTTTCTGATCATCACAGAGTTTGTAATACACTCCATGATGATATTACAAGAATGCTTAAATAATGTAAAAATATGTCAATCAAGAAGAAAATTGAGTTACCAGCCTCAAAACTTTCTATTACTAAAACATGAATTAAAAAGATTGATTGTCCATCAAAAGTAACTTGAAGTATTTTTCTCTTGTCTTCTTCTTCAAACCTATCCAATAACACTTCTAAGATGAGAATGACCTTTCATCATGGAACCTACATTATGTGAGAATGACCTTTCACATAATCATACCATATTCATAACATAGTCTAGTTTAGAGTACAATTGAGGAAACCTTTCAAGAGACGATTCATAACTTCTTTATGGATTTATTGGATCTAGTTGAACCTATTGATACTGTCAAATGGTTTTGCTTTGCCTGTCACATCGGTAGGTGCTTTGGAACAAACTCCTCAGTCATTTTACCGTCTCAGCTATGTTGCCTTCCATATGTCTTCTTTTTGCTTTTGTTGCTTCCACTTCTTTATTGCCTAGTTGATATATCCCCTTCCCTACCCACTCTATCAAAGCAAATGTCCAACATATTATCTTCCTCATCTTCATTAAGAGAATCCTCACCCAAATCAACTCCATCTTCATCAAGAGAATCCTCATCCAAATCAATTGTATTTGACACTAAGGCACTTGACTCATTATTCCTTGCAAGCACACATTTAGGCACAAATACAGGAGCTTCTGAATTTAATTTGCTATTTAAAGCAGGTGGTGAGACTTGTTTTTCATGAATCAAATCGTGGTCATTCTCTGTTAGCCTTACTTGCTTTCCAGTAGTCTTCAATAAAGCATCAAAGTTATTCGAACATAATAGGTCTCTTGAGGCATTACTAGTATCTTGCCTCTTCTCACTGTCATGAAAATTTCCAGTTGGACCCTTTTCACTACATGGAGAATTATTTTGACTAGTAGGGGAAAGGCTCTGACTACTAGTTGATATTTTGTGTGCAACTAGTGTCTAGCTTTTAGTTGGATTCTCGTTTTCAAATTGCAAATCATGCTGCCCAGATGAAGCGTCCCATCTTTAGGTCCAGGTTATTTGATACTCGTAGAAACTTGTGTCCATATCCACTGTCAAGATACAAAAGAATTAAAAGATATTATTGAGTGACCATTTTAGTGAGACACAAAAAATACTTTATTGAAATTCACTTCTTTGCGATTGTTCAAGTCAAACACACAAAAAATATGACTTTTTTTTAAAGATTCTTTGAGTGACACTAATGATCTTGGTTTTTCTAAATTTTGGTAAACTTTTTATCTTAATTTCCGCCCTAATTTGAATATTTCTCATGTAGAAACCAAACATCATCAACTGATATAAGTAAATGTAAAATAAAAAAAATTATGAATGTATTCGACCAAATATAGAAATTGAAGGTAAAATTTAAAAATCAAGAGGAAATCGAGAAAGAAACATAGGAAGTATGTCATGACTATTTGAAGGTGATTGGACAAGTAGGTCCATGTGACTTGTGCCGGGAAATTATGTCGTGACTATTTGAAGGTGATATATTTACGAAATCAAAAAATATATTACGAAATCAAAAAATAATTTTGAACATATTATATATTTTTAGTTTAAAATCACAAAAGTCAAAAATTTCCTATAATGGAGTAGTTATTAGGTAAACACAGTAATATACGTTTGATAAACTCGGTGTAGTCTAATTTTCTTTTTCCCTTTTTTTTTTCATAACTAAAGCGTAATTTGATTCTTGTATTCCATATTTAATCAAATTTAACGCATCCTTGACGCTGAGAACACAAAAAGATTGTCTTCTAAGAACATTTCATATGAAATATTGTATTACGAGAATTTTTAAAATTCTTGAGAAATTATAATAATAAAATATAAAAACTATGATTTAGAACTTTAAAAAATAATTAGCGCTAGAAATCATACGTTTCAACACCAACAAACAGTAGGTAAATTGGCTTTGTTAGTAGAAGCAAGAAGTACCCACCAGGATCAAGCAAATATGGGAGAACTTAAACTTATATAAAGTTGAATCAGTAAACACACGCATCCTACATTACATAATATGCATCCTACCTCACATAATACAAATCAGTTTGAAGTGTATCGCACATGAATGACAAAATTGTCATGTAGGACGCATATATTCTACCTATTTAACTTTATACAAGTTAAGTTTAATTGTGCATATCCAAAGTTGGAGGACATAAATGTCAACTGGAGTAAAAATAAAATGACATGTTTATGTATTATGTCAAGAAAAGTAGCGGTTTGTTTTGGTTGTGGACAGTCAAGGTTGTGTATAACAATACCAATTTCTGGATTTCAAATTCAAAGCATGTTCAGTTACAACTTTGCAAGTAAGCCTACCGCCTTACAACACAGGGCTACAAACAGAAGGATGTCCATGTATAAACTTCAAATGGAAAACTACAGATTCAAGAATGGCACAACTGATTCTGAAATAAGAATTATGCACCTAAATGAAAAGGGAATTGCATCGTCCATGTAACTTGAAGCCATCATATCTTACATGAAGCTATTTTGAAGTATCCACTACTTTTTCTCATTAGTCTTCTTCTTGAATGACCCACTTAGTGCTGCTTTTGTTTTCGTCCACTCCTTCATTGAAGCAGCACTCTTCATGAAAGAACAAGTTTCGTTGTAGTTAGTATCTCCTACAAGTGCTTGTTTTGATGCAGATACGTGTTCCTTTTCGGGAGTTGGAGCACTGGCATCATTCTTCATTGTTTCTTTCTGCTGATAGTTGTCCAACACTGGAAGCTCTTTACTGAAATGAACATTATTCTGCTCCTCTACAGAAACATCTTGGGAATCACTTTTATCCGTGCTGTTAGATTTTTGTGCTGTTCTGGTCTCTCCCATCACTGGCAACTCTGGTTTTGGAAGACTTAGACCAGGCAAAATTTGCGAAATGCTGAAAGAACTTCTGTTGGCATCACGAACCAATTCTGTCCATGAAGATTTTTGTCGCCACGCAGCACCTCTGACATAAATATCTACAGGGGCAACTAAATTGTCAGTGGCAATTTTATCCAGCTCCTCATGCTGATCTGATAATTTCTCTTCATATTCAACTTTATCCAGCTCTTCATGCTGATCCGATACTTTCTCATCATTTGATACTTCATCTTCAGATTCAACTTTATCCAGCTCTTCATGCTGATCTAATACTTTCTCATCGTTTGATACTTCATCTTCAAATTCAACTTTATCCAGCTCTTCATGCTGATCTGATACTTCCTCATCGTTTGATACTTCATCTTCAGATTCAACTTTATCCAGCTCTTCAAGGTGATCTGATACTTTCTCATCGTTTGTTACTTCATCTTTTTCGTCAGTGGAGAACTCACTAACACCATCAGAGCCAGACTGCATCTCTTTACCAGGAATAGCACTCGGCAAAATATCCAATACACTGAATGTAGCACCATCACTAGCACTAACGAGATCTTTCCATGGAGACTTCTTTGGCAATTTGGCACTTCTATTTAATAGTTGGCTATCTTGTGTGACTTCCAAACTCTGATTTACTTCAGCTTTAGACAGCAAAGTTGTATGTACCTCACCATCTTTAACCTCTGAAGGTGCTTTACGCTTTCTGTTTGAGGGCATCGTCTTTCCTTGCTTTTGTTTATCTGTAGCAAGTCGTGATTCCTTGGATAGCGAATTTTGTTTGCACGACACACACAAAAAGGAAAAAGAAAACTAAGATGCTTATATCATGAGCAGGGAAAATAAAAAATAGAACATAACAGAATATGAACCTGAATAGCTGCAATTGCTTCCAGGGTTGGATCTTTGAACATAGTGTTTCTATCCTTTGCACCGGCCACTACATTGATAATGAGGTCGTCATCATCGTCATCCATTTCTTGGTCAACAAAATCTTCATTAGCCTGAATAGCTGTCATTGCTTCCTGGATTGGATCTTTTACCATAGTCATTCTATCGTTTGCACCAGCCACCACATTGAGAATGAGGTTATCATCATCTCCCATTTCTTGGTTGACTAGATTCTTGTCATTCTGCAAATGATCAACTGTACCATTTGAGCTTTGAACTTCCTTAGATAATTTAAAACCCCTAGGGGTTTTCTCAGAGTAGTTCTCCCTCTCAAAAATTCTGTTCAACACTGAATTCATAATGCTCAGCTCTTTCTCATCCATTCCACCATCCTTTGAGTCATAATTACAAAGTGATTTTTTCTTGTCTGTATAAGTAGTACCAGAGTGCTCTTCACAATCACAAAAATGGATAGGTAAAGAAGGAACTTCCACTCGCTGAAAACTGTATTTATGCTTGCCAGTTCCTCTAAGAGACACTGGTTTTATCTGCACAAAGAGATTCCAGAAGCATGATTCTTGACTTAATAAAAAACATAGGCCTTACTAAATGAGATAGCATTCAAATGTAAACCATGCAGTCACCTCTCCCGCCATACGTCATCCAAGAATAATTGTATCAAGGGAAGCACATCATAACCAAGCACAGGGAAAGAATGCTTTACCTTTCCTAACTTTGGGAAGTAAATCCGAATCTGAGCGTCATCCAATTTGGAGCCTTTCTTCTGACTTTTCAGGGAGTCCGTCCTCTCAGCTTCAGTAATGGGAAGATGGGTCAAAGTAGTGGCAAGTGTAGCATCTTCTTCCCACTCATGTTTCAAACGAAGAAAAAAGTGTTCCTTTGCCTTCTCTATTCTAAGCCTCCCACCTTTCCACATGCATCCATTATACTGCAGATCAAATTGGATTAGCACCACTAAGCATCGAGGTGATACCTTAGGAGTAGATTTTAAAAGGAAAGACTTTGTTCACTTCCTGCAAATTAATTAAGTTATCCTAATAACAAAGAGACACTATGATATTATGTGATACTAATGGTTACAAGGCCGAACAGACGACCACCACAGATAAACAACATACAGTAATGTCTTGCAGCACCCAAGGGAAGGGTGTAAGTGTAACGAACACCTAATGAGATACTGCACTCACTGACAAGAGTTGGGCTGCTTGCTTCACAAAAGCTCTAAAATATACTAGCATTCCTACACTCCAAACCTCTAAAATGCCTAGGGAATTCTTTCGCCTTAACTTCCATACATGACTAAATAAGTTAGGAGTCTTTATCCAGGTTCTTAACCTCCTTCTCCAACTAAGGTACCGGCTACCATTCTATATGTTATTCATCTTTTATCCAAGACTAGAAATGCCACGCTATTTGCACCAATTCTTATATCTATGCAATGAAAATAGACAATTTACCATAGTACGCACGCACAGTCAAAGTGAGATACGGAAAACTTTATACCGTGCTGAAAAGTTTGGGTAGGGATTTGTCGGAAGAAGGAAGTAAATCCAAGTAAGCAAAGCTGCGGCCTTTGGTTCGAACGATGTCCATAGATTCCACTTTTCCGAGTTGTGGTGTTGAGAATGTCTTCGTCAAATCCTCAGCCGTCACACTTTCGCTTAAACCACCAACATATATCCTTACGGTTTTCTTCGTTGATTCATTGCCTCCTTCGCCCGTCGCCATCTCTGCCGGTGCCTCCATGTCCAACGCAATCAAGCTCCTTGGTCTGAAACCTAATGCGCTTTGTTGAGGAGAAAGAAGATGTAAATTACACTTTTGACACTAGAGTGTCGGGTCGGGTGCCCAATCACAAACAAGAAAATGAATACTTTTTACTTAGAAAATACATCATTACCCCTTTCAACTACAGTATAATAGAAGGGTCTAAAATACTCTTATAGTATCAGAATTGGTACAAAAATACTCCTCGTTTAACTTTTGACCTCAAAATACCCTTGGGATTAACCTTTAGAGACCTATTTTGCCCTTTTGACTAACAGACTACTTAGTAAATATATTTAATTATTTCGTTTATTACGTGGCATGTTGTAATTGGTTGGAAATTTAATTAATTAATGCCTAATTTGTTTTGACCCAAACCACCTTATCCACCCGGATCCACCCGACCCATCTTCAAAATCCCAACCCATCCAAATAAAACACCCATTACCCATTTCTTTAAACAAACCCCTAAACATTGCCCCCCAACTTTATCAGTTAGTTCTTGGAGCTCTCTTGGAAATCATCTTCTCCATCAGATTTGTTAAATTTTGTGTTGTTTCAATGTTGACATCTTCTTCTATTTCTTCTCCTCAACAAGTTGAGTCTCGTACGTGTAAGTGTGGATTGATATCAAAATATTTTACTGCTATGAGCCGTGAGAATGGTGGACGTCGATTCTTCAAATGTTGTCGTCCTAGCTCATTATCTTGTGGTTATTGGATTGGATCGATAGTAAACTTCCAAGTCATATGTCATTAATGACTCACAATCAAAAGATTGAATTAGATTCAATTCGGAAGGAAAGAAAACGATTGAAGAAGATCCTAAAGGAAATAGGTGGCATTGAAATTCATAAACCAAACATTGATTCTAACTTGAATGATATGACTTTTGTTGAAAATTCAAATTTGGAGGATAAAGTTTCAAACTTGGAGTTGGAACATCATATTGAATGTTCTAATTTGAAGAACTTGGATGATAATAAACTGAAGTGGGAATTGAAAGGGCTTCAATTGATAAGCTTGATTCTGATCTCTTGGGGTATTATTGTTGGTTTTGTAGCTGCCAAGTTGATGTAGTGTATTGTAGTT
>NW_006239084.1:521857-530068 GCF_000226075.1 Solanum tuberosum | reverse complement strand
AGTAGTGTGTAGTCGTTAGTAGTTTGGTGTAGCTCTGTTCTAGTAGTGTGGTGTAGTCGTTAGTATTTTGATGTAATGTTAGTAATCTGCAGTTTACAACTGATGTAATGTCATCGTGTTTTGCTTGTTGAAAGTTGTTAGCAATCTTGTTGATCTCTTGATTGTAATGGAAAAGTTGTTAGCAATCTTGTTAATGTTAGCAATCTGCATTTTTACCATTTACAAAATCTGCATTTTTATCATTTAGCAATCTGCATTTTTACAGCAATTTGCAATCTGCAAATTTTTACGGCATTTTTACAGCATCTAAATTATGGATTGCTTTTCAATTTTACCCAAATGAAGGTTAACAGTATAATATGCTCTCAGCCATTTCGTCGTCTGTACAACTTAGTAGACAGCTAAAATTAAAGAAACACTCCCAACACTAGAAATTATCAACTCACTCTAGTTCAAAAGAAATATCACTGGGATTCACAACTCATAAGATCTGTTAAGCCTACCATCAAGACATCTTCCCAGATAAAGCAACATATATAATGCAACTGAAAAACAAAAGACAACAACTACATAGATAAGTAGTAATGGCATTCTCATATATTTTCAACCCACAAAAACTTACAGACACTTGTTCAAGACGGAGTAACGTCAAAAAAGTCAAAATATTAAGTTTCATCATGCCATTACATAACACTGGAAAACAAAAAACAACTTCATAATGCCTTCAATTTGTCAATTCTTTTCTCATTTTCAACTGTCAACTGATCTAAAGTCGTAGCTTCTTTTCCTTTCTTTGCCTTCAATTTGCCAATTCTTGTCTCCTTTTCAACTGTCAACTAATTTGAAGTCATAGCTTATTTTCCTTTCCATGCCAATTTTCTTAGTGAGTATAGCAGACTAGTTGGAATGCTCACACCATTGTCATCTCCTTTGAAGCCAATCCTCATGGTACCAGTTGGTCGAATCTGTATCTTTTAGCTTGAAGCCTAGTCCTAGCTTCAGAAATTGCCTTCGGCCTTAGAATTGTCTGTTCGTCTTCACTTTCATGTTCACCTTCATCCTCATGAGCAACTGCACTTGAAGGTGCAACATGTTGTTCATCCTCAGATTCATCAGCAACTATTTTTCTGTTTGACTTTGAAGGTCCAGTAGGTTTTGTTTCAATTTTCTTTAAATTTGAAGGACCAACATATTGGCTACTCTGTTGACTTGAAGAAACAATAAAATCAGGAGTAAGCATGAAGACACTACCAAATTCTTCTTGACTGGCTTGGGGTGCTGAAACTGGCACATCTTAGGCTGGTTGTTTTGATCTTTAAAGTTATAAAAATGACAAAATTAGTTAGATATTGAATTAACTAGTGTAAATATTGACCAAGTAAAGAAAATTACATACCATAGGACATGTTCTTTGGTTGTGACATGTTGCACTACCATGTCCACATGTCATTTTTAGTCCTTTTCTTGAAGCTGACCACACCCCTTCCCTTTTCCTTGCCTCATCCTTTTCTCTCTTCTCTTAAGTTTGGCCTGCCTACCATTTATGTATTTCTGGTGGCTCCATAGCATGAAAAGGGTCAACTTTCCAGAACTTCTCACCTCTAACAGGTTGTATTTTATGCATGTATACCAACATGTAAGCCTCTCTGGAATACCACCAACTCAACTGATCTAGTGGTTCTTGTTTGTCATGAAGATATGTTTTAATGGCATGAGGCCGTGGTATACCAGTCAAGTCCCATGTCCTACATGTACACTTCTTCCTATTACGATTCACCACATGCCTATCTTCACCCTCAATTACCTCATATCCTTGGTCTCCATTAGATTGAACTTGACAACATTGTGCAATGATATTGAAATCATTATACAACTCCATGACATATGGACTAAAATCTCTTTTCCAATTTCTACCCTCTTCTTCAAGTTTTTGCAACCTATTCATAATCTATATAACAATACAACAGTAAGATCAACATAACCTATCAATATAACAATCACATCAAGCTATATTCTGCTATTCCTATTAAAACACTAGATCTATCAATGAAAATAAATTTACAGAGAATTGAACACTGCTCTTTAAGGCCTTAATCTCAAATATAAAATTCAGTTCTTGATAAATTGGTTTTGTAAATACCCAAGAGATTCAAATAAAGAGAAACAAGGCCATAGTTCACAACAAAAAGCAGCAGAATTTGAAAAGAATAAGAAAATTACAACTTTGTGAGCTGAAACTCAAAATCACCAAACTGTAAACAACCCAAACTCTAATTTTCAGTATTATCCCACATTAATCTAACCTACATAGAACCTAACAGTTAGATTAAGGTAATATAAAAGATGATAATATAAACAGTAACAACTCACCTTGATTCTAATATTTTCTAACATCTTGATTATAGGTTTTGCCCTTGCTTCTATAATCCATTTGTTGAATGACTCTGTAAAATTATTCTCACATGAGTGATTTTTGCAGACTGTGTCAAAATAAGCCCTGCACCAATTTTGTGCAAGGTACCATACCAAATCCTTTGCAGCTTGTTTAGACACAGCATCCATGACTTTCAATTGATCATGAAATTCTTCATAGGCGCACCAGGTAGACCACCACAGTAACTTCTTCATCTGTACACCTTTCCAAGCTTTGCTCCAATTAGCTTCTACCTGCCTTGCACACCATCTATGATGTGCTTTAGGAAACGCCTGACTAACAGCATCCAATCGCCCTTGTAACAATAAAAATCATAACAAGTTAAAGTATTATTTGTATAAGAATTTAACTGAAAATCAGAAACTTATTAAAATCAGAAACAACTACCTTATGCATATCAGACATGAATGTTACTCCTTCACAATCTGCCATGTCTAGAGAATTTCTCAGTAACTCAATAAACCATTTTCATGTTCTAGATGTCTCTCTATCCACCACTGCCCAAGCAAGTGGATAAATATATTTCACTGAATCTTGTCCCATTATAATCGATAAGATTCCCTTGCATTTTCCTTTTTAAAAAATCCCATCTAGCTCTATAAAAGGCCTTAAACCTCCTTTCCAGCCATTTTTAAGGCTTGAATGCACACATACATTCTTAAGAATCTTCTTTTTCCTTATTCCAAAGCCTCTCTAGATATATTTATGATAAGATCAGTACCAGGGTTGTTGTCCCTCAATTCTTGAGCATAACTCTCCAACTTATTGAATTCATCAATGTAGCTACCCTCCAACTTCTCTAACACAAGTCTTTTAACCCTCTTCATCTTGGAATAACTAACATTCAAATTAAAATTATCATCCAAATCTTGTCTCATATCATTTACACGATACTTTGGATTATTCTGAAGTTTTTTCTTGAAGTAGTGTGCTAAAGCTTCTTGAGTGACTCTTCTATTCTTAAAAGCATTTTCACCACATGAGTGTTTGGTGTTCAAGGTTTTAATTTTGAATCCCTGATTTTTCCTATTTTCAGATATCAAACACTCAAATGGACAACCAGTATCACACAAATATCTCAATCTTGTAGAGTCACTTTTTTCAACTTTGAGTGCAACCTTTCTAACAATAGAGTAAAAACTCACAATTCTTTTAGCTTCTTTGAGATCTTTAAAGCACATACCCTTTTCCAACTCTAAGAATCTATCTAGCTTGTCATTAATCTCTCAGTTTTTTTCCTTTCTAAAGACTTCCAATTCATCACTATTGTAATCACTAGGAATAGGTTCATTCTGATCCTCATCCTCCTCATTTGATTCACAATCAGTTGCTACCTCTACTGGCACAGCAGGGTAAGGCTTGTTCAAGTCACAAATATTAGGAATAACAACAGTAGCTTCACCCTCATCTACAACAAATAATTGAAGAACACTAAACTGACTAGACAGAGCAGATTGTAGAGTCCTAATGCTTGAATCAACCTCAAGCAAATAATATTTATCAGTCGGCCCTGTTACAAACAGTTGTTTCACAGCTCTAAACCCATATTTCTCAATGAACTCTGAGCAAATGTCAATATATGACAGCAAATCCACATCATAACCATGCCAGGTTTCATTCAATTGTTTAATGTATACAACTTGAGGAGAAAGGACCCACTTGCCCCCATAGTTAAATACTAAATCCACTTTTTGGTCATTCTTCAAATTTTTCACATGGCAGACAAAAAAAGTGAAAAGGAATTGTCAGCCATAAACAAAACAAGTTATAGGAAAACTAACATTATTTAATTTGAAGATAAAGGTAGTAAAGTTATAGGAACCACTAACACTATTTATTTCAACTTCACATAGAATACAACACTAAAACAAACAAAAAAGTGCACAAATTGAGAACAATAAAGTCATACACATACCAAGTCACACACATACCTAACTCGAGAAAACAATCTATAAAACATGTAAAAGCAATAAAAGGCCCTAACATCAGAAAACAATGTATAATGTCAACACTACACAAACTTCACAACACGTACAATAGACCAAATGCAATAAAAAATCGAATAAAACTAAACCCTAACTATTTACGAAATACATTTAATCGAACAATCATTACACAATATTTATGAAAATTATTAAGAGTAAGTCTTCAATTCTTACTTTATCGGAGTAGCAAATCGATTTCTTCACTTTTTACTTGAACATCGCGGCAGATCCAAGAACTGATGAAGTTGGGGGGAAATGTTTAGGGTTTTGTTTAAAGAAATGGGTAATGGGTGTTTTATTTGGATGGGTTTGGTATTTTGAAGATGGGTCGGGTGGATAGGGTGGTTTGGGTCAAACAAATTAGGCATTAATTAATTAAATTTCCAATCAATTACAACATGCCACGTAATAAACGAAATAATTAAATATATTTACTAAGTAGTCTGTTAGTCAAAAGGGTAAAATAGGTCCCTAAAGGTTAAACCCCCAAGGGTATTTTGAGGCCAAAAGTTAAACGAGGGGTATTTTTGTACCAATTCTGATACTATAAGGGTATTTTAGACCCTTCTCCGTATTTTTTTAAAAAAACACTCAAACTTTACAAAGGCCCTAGTACCCCCTTAAACAATTTAAAAGTGGTAAAAGTATCCCTTTTTCGGTCAACCCCAAGTATAACAAGGAAAGTGTATACACACACCAATCAATACTTACCACGTGTCAATTAGGTTAATTTTAAAATTTTATTTTCATATATGTTATTTCTTATTCATTTTTTAAAAATATAAAATAATTTATCTTTTCTTCTTCAAAAATAATTCAACAACAATAGTCGTTCTTTACCCGGCGGCGACAATTCTTTCGCAAAGCCGCCACTGCTATAACATCAATAACACGTCTCAACAATGGCTAAGCAAATCTATACGAGCGAAATTTCTTCTATTTTCTCCCATGGTTAATCTTCTTTTTGTGTAATTTTTGCTCGAAATCAAGATGTGTTGTATCTGCAAAGACCGGAAGTCTCTCTCTAATTCAGATGGGGTATTTTCTACTTCGTTTGAACATGACCCCTGGCGATTCCTTCTCCGTCGTTCGTCGTCGCCGTCGCGCTTCTTTCTGATCTTCCTCCACCACCTCACTTCGCTTTCATCTCTTTCTCTTTCAACAATCTCATCAATTTTCTTTGAAGTTTTGGAGTGGAAATTTTCTATGGCCACTAATTTATTTTTCAGTGCAAGCATTGCAGCTTGTTTGTCGGAGTGCCGATAGTACCCAATTGCAAAAATACAATAAAACTTTTTTTTTCATCAAAAGTACAATAAAACAAATAGAGTAAAAAGAAAATCATATTTCTAATTAAATAAATGCTAAAATAAATAAATTAATAATTTTTTGTTTATCTCACTCGCTATTGGTGAGTGAAATACACTTTGTGTGCCACGTAGGATTATTAAGGGATAATTAATCCACTCTGAAAAAGAATAAGGGGGTATTGGGACCCTTTCAAAGTTCAAATGTCTTTTTAAAAAAAGTGTTATAGTTGAATGGGGAAATGATGTATTTCCTATTTACTTTACTTTACTAAGGGCACATTCGACCATGCAATATGGTATCATGATATAGAATAATGATCTGATATCATGATATGTAATTATGAGATGAAATTGAAGTTTTGTTTGGACATGCTATATGAAATTTTTGTGTTGTATATTTTCTCATAAACACAAGAATCCATAAGTTGTAAAACTATTAAAATAACTCCAATTGTTTATTCAATCTTACCAAATAAACAAAAATTTATAAAATCAGATAATAAATTATTACAAAACTATTTGTTCTCCACTTAAGTAACTGTTTCATCTAACTTTAATTCATCAAACTTTAATTCAATAAAAAAATTGAACATAAATTGTAGTATACTAGTCTTTAATATAATCATCTCACATAGTACGGACAATTTCCTCACGTTGAACTTGCATTTCTTGATCATGTGACCGAGAAGACGAACCAACATTATTACTTTGAGCCATTTGTTGGTCAATATCATCCGCAACTATATTTTCATGCTCATAGACCATAAATATTTCATCCGTCCTTTGGTATTCTCGCAAATAATTATGTAACAATGCACAAGCTATGACAATTTTCACTTGTGTATCAATATCATAATGGTTCATGCCTTGTTTCAGTATTCTAAACCTATTTTTCCAAGCTCCAAAAGTCCGTTCAATCACATTACACAGAGATGAATGCCTATATAATTGAACAGCTCTTTGGCATTTTGATGCTCTTTTTCACTTCCTATGTAATCTTGCAAATGATAGCGTAGTTCTTGTATGGAGCTAAAAATCGGTTGGTGTGAGTTAAAGTGACTATATGTTGGTGAGAATAATAAATTTTATGTCGGTGAGAATAAATAAATTTTAAAAAGTAATAATATGATTATAAATTTTATTTACATATGAAATAAATGGTTAATAGATATAAATGTGGGTTGTTTTAACAAAATATAAATTTGTGGATCAATTTTTATATTAAAAATATCTCAAATTATGATATGAAATTCCCTGATTTTTGGAAAATATGAAATCACATCTTCTGATATGGAATCATGAGATGGAATCAGCGTAAAATCGCATGTCCAAACACTGATTCCAACTCATGATTCTATATCGTGATACGGTATCGCATGACCAAACGCCTACTAAATACTTAGTCCTTATATATAAAGGATAGCGCAGCTGTTTGTTTACTCTAGGTTAGGAGCATTTTAGGGTTTTCATTTATTTTTAGCATCATTATTCTTGTACAATAATGCTTATCAGGCTGTACTTTTTTAAAAAGTCAAAAAAACCTTAGCTAAAACCAGATGCTTTTACACGTTTTTATCTTTTGTTGACTTTTGTACTTTGTGAATAAAAAGTTGAACTATCTCATCTAATTTAGGGGAAAGAGTCTGATATATCTCTTCACTTTGCCGAATGGATATGATCCTTGTTATGAAAGTGACTCATATATACCTTTATTATTATACAAATGACCCACATACACCTTTTTCTCTAACAGAAGTCAAAAAATTAATTTCAATTTAATTTTTTAAATTATTTTTTGAAAAAAATATCATATTGGGTATATTTGATCCTCTCACACATATTTTTTAATAAATTTTTTGTTTAAACGACTAATATAAATTTATTATTTTGATGGTTAAATTTATTTATGTTCCACTAATTTTCTTATAAATTTTATTATAGATACCCCATAATGATAATGAAAGAAGTCAAAAATAATTTTTTGTATGAAAAGATTAAAATATATCTTGAATTTTGCTAAAAGGATCATATGTTTTATATTTCTATATATAATAAGCCACAATGCAATTTTTTTTTATAGTATTTAGTTACATTGTAACTATCTTGTTAGCTTTCAACCAAAAGGAGTACTTCTTTTAAATAATAAATATGTCTATTACTCATTCCTTTTGAATTTGTTAATCTGATTTTGATCTGACACATAGTTTACGAAAGTAAATTAGATTTTGAGAAAAAAACATTAAGTGATACTTGAAGTTGTCCCAGATTTTCAAAAAAACACCTTAACTTTGCGTGCGTCCTATTACCCCACAAAACATTCAAAATCACAATAAATACACATTTTTTACACAATATTTCCACTTTGGACAAAAATATCCTTCGAATGTGCAATTTCTTAAAAACAAAAAGTCGGACCCATTATTGATGTATTGAAGGATGCTTTGGTAATTTCCTATGATGAATTCGTTTTGTTTGTTTCTTT
>NW_006239084.1:507566-518927 GCF_000226075.1 Solanum tuberosum | reverse complement strand
AGAGTTAATTAAATTTTTTATATAAGTTTTAAATAATTAAGCTGTTAATTATTGTAATGTATAGTATTACTTATATTATTTTTAAATATATTTAAATATTATATGTTAGGTTTTTTATCCTAATTTATATGGCATTGATAGAATTTAAAGTGTCAAATAATTGTTAATTATTGTAATAGATAATATGGAGTATTTAAGTCATTTATAGTATAGTAATTAATATATAATATGTAGTATTTAAGTGTTATATTATGGAATTTGAGAAGTTATTGAAATTTTTATATGATTTTAAAAATATTTTAAATTGTTAGCTATTGTGATTTGTAGTACTTTTTTTTTAACATAATTTTGAAAGTAATATTTATTATTCTATTTGTTCTAATTTATGTGGCAGATGTAGAATTTCAAATATTAACCCTTTTTTATATGTCTCTTTAATATATTAAGTTGTTAATTATTGTATTTTATAGTACATTTTGAACCTAATTTTTTAATAATATATGTTATTTGCCATGTCCCAATTTATGTGGCATTAATTGATAGATTTGTTGGAGTCGAGAGATTTATTTTGTTAATTATTGTAATTTATAATTTGTTTTTCGTCAATTTCGTCGACTATTTTTTTTATTAATTATTGTAATTTATTGTTTCTTTTTCGTCAATTTCAAACAATATATGTTGTTAATTGATAGATTTTTTGGAGTGGACTATTTTTTTATTAATTATTGTGATTTATTGTTTCTTTTTCGTCAATTTCAAACAATATATGTTTATCATATAATCCATTTTATGTGGTACCAATAGAATTTAGAGAGTCAATTAAATTTTTTATATAAGTTTTAAATAATTAAGCTGTTAATTATTGTAATGTATAGTATTACTTATATTATTTTTAAATATATTTAAATATTATATGTTAGGTTTTTTATCCTAATTTATATGGCATTGATAGAATTTAAAGTGTCAAATAATTGTTAATTATTGTAATAGATAATATGGAGTATTTAAGTCATTTATAGTATAGTAATTAATATATAATATGTAGTATTTAAGTGTTATATTATGGAATTTGAGAAGTTATTGAAATTTTTATATGATTTTAAAAATATTTTAAATTCATAACTATATATTTCAATGTACAAGATTTTGATAAAATAAAATCTTTAAAGTTAAATTATAATGTTTTTGAAATTTAAATTATTAAAACATATATAATGATTTTATAGGAAAAAATAATAGCATATAAAATTAAATGAAAAGGATAATAAATTCAACTTTTACCATGATAAGGTTGAAAATTATTATTTAAGTGGAAGGAGGTGGGGCCCACTTATATATATTATATAGTAAGTATTGGACATTTATAATGATTTAATTGGAACAATGGTAGTAATTCCTAGACTCTTCTAATATATATATATAGTAATAATAAGAAAAAGTATATACGAGTCATTTGTATAAAGGTAAAAATATATATGAATCACTTTTAGCCTTTTCCCTTTAATTTATTTAATGGCCCTCACTTCTGCTACTTATTTCACATTGCTACTCCTTCACAAATCAGAGTCTTAAAAAGAATACTCTTTTTCTCCATAAACTATACTGCTCTTTCTTGCCCAGTTTACTGGTAAGTTTCTCCTTTTTTTTTATTTGGCCTTTTTATGTTAGTTTGTGTTAATTTCTAATTCGAGATGTTTTGAATTTTCCATGAAATATTTAGCTTTTTTTGTGTAAAATTTTAGGCTACTGTATTGCATGTTTCCTTTTTTGCTTTTTTTTTCATGGTTTAATCTTAAATGTCATCGGTTTCAGCTCTTTCAAGATATGATTAATCTTAAATTTCATCTGTTTCAACTCTTTCAAGGTAAGTAACAATTTATTAGGAGTTTGTTATATTTAGTTACAACATCAATAATTGCATAAAAGGTGTTTGTGAAATTGCCCAAAAGAAAGTACAGTTATTTCTGGACTATGTTAGAAAGCCTTACCACTTAATTTTGCTTATGGATTTGAATATCGCCACAAGTTCAATGTTAGAATTCGAAACCAAATAAGAAATTTAGGGGAAGACGGAGGGTTCTGAAAGACAGAGTAATGATGATGGTGATAGGCTTATGTTATCACTTTAAGCCTGTAGGCATTTCATTTGTTTGATTTTACGAGATGTACAACTTTAATGTTGGCCTTTTTCTGCTTGGTTTTTGTTTGCAGTTGTTGCTACTATTAAGTTTTTCCTCGGTCTCCAAATTCCTTGTACTCGAGAGTTAAATTTTCTTTTTGTTTTGGTGAGATGGATTATTGTATTTCTTGAAAGTTAAACACTTTAGACTAAAGCATTATCTTTTGGCTTTTACCTAGAAAGAAGACAGGATCTTTTTGATTGTGAAGATATTGAGAAGGTATGGGTTTGTTATGCTAAGCATGTATTTACTGAAACCTTTTGAATTACAATGTTAGTCACCACTTTTAACCAAAGGCCTTCTTGTACACATCCTAGATGGCAGTATTTATGTCAAAGAATTTTTGGTATAATATAGATACAAAAGAATTATACAATGTTGAATTAATACTCAATAAAGTTAGAATGTTTTTTGTTATTTACTATGCTGGCGGGAAATAATAATACTTAATGAAATAGTCGAGGTGTGTGCAAGTTGGTCCGAACACCACCATCAATTCCTCATATAAAAAGAAGTTAGAAACTTTACATTTATAGAAGCACAACCCAGAAGGTGAACTTCTCATATTTTCATGTAGGACAAATCTCAATTGATTATTTCCATTTCTTTGTGTAGAAGTGGATAAATCATATGTGTTCTCACTGTTGTATTACTACCCAAAAAGTTAGTGAATTTACCATTTCATGTATTTTGGTTTAGTATATGGATCGTGTTAGTAAAGATTCTCAAGCAAACCACGGCCAAGTTCATATAAATAGTCAAGAGATGCATAGGTATCAAGGTTGTGGTTAATGGTTCTGCACAGTTGCAGATGCAAAATAACCACCGAAGGAAGGGATTTAGTGTCTTAAACTTCTATCATGAGTAGTAGAGCAAATATATTTTTTCAGTGCCATAATCTTTCTTCAATTTCTACAGGAGCATGAATATGCTATAACATTTTTTAGTTTTGTTTTGGTGGAGGGGGAAAGGAGCTCATGGGGGAGTGAATTAACTAGAGAATGTTGCAAATATAGTATTTGACATTTTTCTTGGGTATAAGATAGTTGCTGTTCGTTCTGCTGTCCGTTTGGCTTGTTGAGCACGGAGAGAAAATTGGGACACCCTATAGCTATGACCTGTTGCTACCAGGAAAACTCTTAAGGCATGGAGTTGCAAGGTGGAAAAAGCATAGTAGTTCCCATGAAAGTGTTCTGAGATTTATGGCATAGTTGTATAATTGTTTCTAAATACTTGGTGCTACCCCCAACTTTACTATGTATTGAGTTGGCTGTCCTGCTCAGTATTTTAATCATGATAATTGTGTGTCTCATTTCTGTTTGTCCCATTCCTTTGGTTTTCATGCGGTTGTTCTACTTCTTCTTGTCTGGGATTAACTCAATGTTCTTATAATCCAGATGCTAAGGTCTAGGATGTGATGAGGTGGAACAAAGATGAGAGTCGTTGCTTACTATTTCTGGTCAGGCGCTTTTCTAGATCTGTGGGCCATTCTGCACAAGCAAATCATTGTGAACCTGTGATTCGAGTGTCAAACAATATTACACATTTGGGCCGTCAAAAGGAGGGTGCAAAACCCAGCCAGCTATTGTCTTTACCCCCATTTCCTGGTCATCCTTTACCGGGAAAGAAAGTGGCCACCGGTCCTGACCAACCATCTTGTCATGTTACTGCCATTAGCTGGATCAAATACTACTTTGATGAGATACCAGGCTCGGTCATCCAAACCCATTTTAATAAGGGCCTCGTAAGTATTCTTATATCTATTCCTTCCCCTATGTGAGTTATTATGATGTTTCTTCTATAAAATCTCCACCTAGCAATGTATGGTAGTTCCGTTTTCTGTGTATATTAAATTACATTCCTATCCTACGGATTCCTGGTACAACTAGTAAGGGTTCAAATCCCAACAGAGATAAACCACTAGGTGATTTAATCACTAGATGGAAAGAAATCACCTAGAAATCACAGGTCTTGTTGGGACAGAGTTACCGGTACTTGTGCTGGTGGGAGGTAGCAGCCTAGCAGGTAGCTCATAAAATAGTCGAGGTGCGTGCAAACTGGCCTGGACACCATTGTTATTACTGCTACTAAAAAAAATTGCTACATGTTTAATGTTAGCATAGTGTTTGTGACAATATGTAGAGAGACTTAAACATGCAAGTTACAAGGGTCAGTTTTTGGATAACTAATGACAATTTCATTTGAACATTGATCAATGACATATTATTCATCATCCTATAGTATGTTAACTTGCAGTTTTCTTGTTCTTAGTCTTTATATGTGCTGATGGCTAGTTCAGAAGTAGTGTCTAACTTTTCTGGTCTGATTTTACTATATCATTTTATCACCACAACATCAAGAATAGATATTTTATTTCATAAGGTAGAGTAAATCTGTTACGTGTGCATTTGTTTTGGTCCTCTTCTCCTACGTTTAAAATATAACCTTTATCTTACCCTTTTGAAGGGTCTAATGGCTATACTGTCTTTAGTTTGTTGTAATGAATATGAACATAGCAACAGTTATCTTATTTTTCTTTATTTACAGGTGCAGTTAGAGTTTAATGAGTTATTTACAAGCAAGGAAGGACAAACAAGATTGTTGAGGAAGGTATTGGTACTTGTATGAGTCTAGCAGTATAAACTTCATTTTGACCAAGGGGCCAAGGGGCTTCTTCAATTTGTTTTTGGACCCTGTGCTACAAGCCTACACTCCCAATGGGTTCCCCTATCTTACAATTTCACAGTGAATTTACAGATTAAGCATTCTGAGGTCATGGAAGTTGGTGCAAGAATTCATGTACCCATATCTGTTGCTGAAACAAGAATCTCAAAACGATATGATGTTATACCTAGTGGCACGTTGTATCCTAATGCTGATGAAATAGCATACTTGCAAAGGCTTGTATTTTACAAGGTATATGTTGTTTATTTGATTCTTCTCTGCAAGTTTTACATTTGATTTCTACTATTTCTGGTGGTAAAAGATTACACAGCTACTGTGGTTACTTTTTCTGCTTCTTAAGTTCGTTTGGTGGAACTATGCACCAAAGGTTATTCGTGGTTCCTGTATCTTATTAATTGTTCAAATTGTAGGATCCCGCCATACTTGTTCTAAACAAGCCCCCTAAGCTGCCTCTAAAGGTTTGTTTCTAAGTGTTCTTTATTGCATGATCTTGACTACCACATTCTTCAGCCTTTTTTCATTTCTGATTATTAGACTGATTACAGGGAAACCTTCCCGTGCATAATAGCATGGATGCCTTGGCAGCCGCAGCATTGTCTTATGAATATGACGAGGGTCCTAGGCTGGTAAGCTAAGCATAGCGAATATGCTATTAATTAAACGTTGAAGATCTCTTTACTTTTAATTTTTCTGAATATATCCTGGTGCGTTTAGTCAAAAAATAGGAGTTACTTTGCTCGTGAAGCAGCAATTGTGGGGGTTGGATATTTAAGCTGTTGATGTTAATTTGGAATTATGTTCAGCTTTGGTGATTACTGCATATATTGTCAAGGTACATCGTCTTGATAGAGAGAGCAGTGGCCTTCATTTAATGGGAAGAACAGAAGAAAGTATCTCCCATCTTCATTTATTGTTCAGCAACACAAAAAAGTCCAAGTCCCTGTCTAAGGTACTTAGTCTACAACCTATGCACCATCTTCATTTTTTGTTTGGCTTTTCTTTCGTTCCCTCTTCAAGGGAGAGAGGGTTTGCATTTTGTTGTGGGTGAGAATACCTGTTTTGACTTCACTGGTTGAGTTAGAATTTTTTGTGATGCATAAAGCTCTGACTGTCATTCAGGCATGGAATGATGCATGTGGGTCAACATATCAGAGGTATTGGGCATTGGTAATAGGTTCCCCCAAGGAGAAGGAAGGCGTGATCTCTGCACCACTTACAAAGGTTTTCCATTTTCCTTGCTTACATTTGCAGGCTTTGGTGAAGTACATTGAGTGTTCGTTGTGCTTGTTCATTGATTGCAGGTGCTTCTTGATGATGGTAGAACTGAGAGAGTCATGTTGGCTCAACAGTCGGGATTAGAAGCTTCTGATGAGGCTGTTACCGAATATAGGCTGCTTGGTCCAATGATCAATGGATGCTCATGGATCGAGTTGCGCCCTCATACAAGTAGAAAACATCAGGTTCCTTGGACCTTTTCCTTTTATGATCCCTGTAAAAAACAGTTCAGCTTTTAAATTGTGGAGAGATGCATATCGGTATTTAAGTTGCGATCCCTATGAAACCAGTGGTTCTTCTAAGTTGTGGTTATGTAAGTTGTGGAGAGATGCATAAAGTTTTTTTCTGAATGTAGTCCCTAAGTTAGGACCATTAGTAGGTCCAAGTAGAAAAACTTGCTTGATGAACCCAAAATGAGCGCAAGAGGAACTGATGAAGATGCTTCCATAAAGCAGTATTAATGAATTATGATGAGTAATATGTCTAGCATGTAGTTTTTTCCACTATTATAAGCATCTCAACTAGTGAGGATGGCCAATACAAACAACAGCATTAAGTGTGAGGAAGATGCTGCTTTACTACTGGAGATTTTGTGTGTGCCTATTCTGTGTTGGATACCCAACTCAACTGTAACTGAGAAGGCCATATTTTTGTTTCTGGTTGTTGGTTGTTGGCAAGGGAAGAGAATAGGTGAAAAATTACTCTGTTTTCTGTTACTTTGCAGATTCGAGTTCATTGTGCTGAAGCCCTTGGAACTCCAATTGTGGGCGACTACAAGTATGGTTGGTTTGTCCATCGCAAATGGAAGCAGATGCCGAGAGTAGATGTTGAGCCGACAACAGGGAAACCCTACAGATTAAAGAGGCCGGAAGGTTTGGATGTTCAGAAAGGAAGTGTCTTGTCTAAGGTCCCTTTGTTACATCTGCATTGTAGGGAGCTTGTGCTCCCAAATATTGCCAAATTTATTGAGCTTCACAGTCGAAAAACTAAAAAACACTCAGATTATAGCTCAAAACCAGATCTCCTCCGGTTTGTAGCACCAATGCCATCTCCCATGAAAATTAGTTGGAAGCTTATGTCCTCTTGCTTGATATGAAAATAACAAGTAACAAGAAGAAAAAGCTACTGGTTATGTTGTTGTTGTTGTTCTATTTGATTATTCCCTCAAGCTAATATTGGAGGTGTAATGTATACATATTCTATAGTAGGAAGGAATATCAAGATTACATTATCTGGTGCTGCAAATCAGCATTCCCATGATATGATTGCTGTTTAATTTTGTTCCTCATAAATGGCTTCTGATCTTCTCTTATAAAAAAAGTCAAAATCCACACTAAAATGTCAAGAAACTCATTCATAAAAAATACAGGAATGGTATGTCATTTTTCCAAGTTTAAAAATAATATACATATTTTTTGGGAGAAGCTATTTCATATATATTTCTAGTGATGGATCCATCTTATGGTGGTATTAACTTCAAGAGGTCTACCATTGAGGTAAGAAAATTCATACGATTATAGAATTCAATCACACCTTCTTAGAAATTTTGATTAAAATTATATTCAACAAAAGAATATCACTTTATAGATTGAATTAAATTAATATATTGTATACATCTCTAAATCTCAAATAGGGAAAGATAAATGAATAAATAATTATCATGTTGAATGATGTTGAAGATATATTGTTTTTAATTGCTTCAATGGTGTTGATAGTTATTTGCCCGTTTGGCCATGCAATATTGAATCATGATATGATATCATAATACGGAATCATGAGATGAAGTTGAAGTTTTGTTTGGACATGCGATATGAAATTTTTGGATTGTATATTTTCTCATATACATAAGAATTTCATAAGTTGTAAAACTATTCAACATAGCCTCAATTGTTTATTCAATATTATCAAATAAACAAAAAATTATAAAATCACATAACAAATTATTACAAAGCTATTTGTTCTCCACTTAATTAGTTGTTTCATCTAACTTTAATTGATCAAATTTTAATTCAATAAAAAAAATTGAACATAAATTATAGTGTATTAATCTTTAATGTAATCCTCCCACATAGTGCGAACAATCTTCTCACGTTGAACTTGCATTTCTCTATCATATGATCGAGAAGACGAAACCAACATTGTTACTTTGAGCCATTTGTTGGTCAATATCATTCGCAACTATATTTTCATGCTCATAGACCAGAAATATTTCATCACCCCTTTGGTATTATCACAAATAATTATGTAACATTGTACAAGTTATGACAGTTTTCACTTGTGTGTCAATATCATATGGTTCATGCCTTGTTTCACTTGTGTGCAATTGCACATTTTAAGTACATTAGTTTCGTGTTAAAATCAAACATATTGGAAGTAGTGATTATCAAACATACATCACTAATTTTGTCCTTTTTCATATTAAATTATTTTAAACATTTTCATACGTAACCGAAAGAGCAATTTTTTTTATTATGAAAAACCAAAAAAGTATTACTCCATCTGTTTGTATTTATATTCACCAAATTGAAAGCAATAATAAATTTTATGTTGGTGAGAATAATAAATTTTAAAAAGTAATGATGTGATTATTAATTTTTAGTTACATAGTATGAAATAAATGTTTAGTAGATATAATGTGGGGTTGTTTTAAAGAAATATAAGCTTGTGGGTCAATTTTTGTATTTAAAAATCTGAAATCATGATATTGAATTCCCATATCATGATTTTTGGAGAATATAGTATTTCATATCATGAGATGGAATCAGCGTGAAATCGCATGTCCAAACGTTGATTCCATCTTACGATTTCATATCGTGATATGATATCGCATGGCCAAACGCCTACTAAATAAAGATATCCTTAAATTGAGGATGAAATCAAGAGCATGAGAGCCTTCTTATTGTAGTTTAAGTTGCTTTTATGATATTATGTAAATATTATAAGTCAAAAATAATTTAAAACTTTTACTTGTTGCAAGCTTTGAAAGATTCTAACGGTGTAAAATAGACTTTCATTGGCAGTGGATATTAGCTAAATTATTTTTTACAAATGCTATTGTTGGGAGTGAGAGATTGTTGTGAAAGGCCTCAAAGTTTAATCACGTCATTTCTTTCTGAAAAATATGTCTTTTCTTTTGACAGTCTTGCTTTTATCGAATGCTTTTGAAGCTTTTATTATTCTTCCTTTTTATGGGTATGAGCACAAACAAACATCACGGTTCCTTTTCATTAGAAAACTAGTTTTTTATTAGATAAAATTGATTTGAAAAATATAATTATTACTAATTTAAAGGCCTAAGTCATCTCCGGCCACTCAAAGTTGTTTATATATTTCACTTGAACACCTTAACTAAGACTTGTACCTATTGAACACCTCTACAACTTTAAATTGATACCTATTTGACATTTTTTTAGTAATCATCCCCAAATATTAAGTGAGTGAGATACACTCACGATGACATGACACAATAACGAATTAAATTATGACATATGTCATTTAGGTAAAAAATATTATTAAAAAACATTGGGAAAGAAAAAACAGATATTTTAAAGTTAAAAAATAATTATGTAATCCCTATACAAACCCACCCACCCACCAAACACTCTTCCCCTGTTGCCCATCAGAACCATCCACCCGCCATTTCTTTCTCACTTACTTTTTCTTCTTCTTTGTATGAACAATGGCAGAATATTGAGATTCAAAAGTAAACAAAAAAAAACTTTAATGGTAACATTGTAAATCAACTATGGAAGATTTACATTAAAAAATAATTAAAAAAGAAATAAATTTTGAGGATAAAATAATATTTCATAGATCGAAACATTAATTGTAGAAATGGTGTTGTTTAAATTGCAAAGTTGGAACTTTGCTTACTTCTATAACTCGACAAAGATTCAGTCCTAGATTAAAAGGAAAAAAAAAACGCGACCAAGTCACGATCAAGCGATTCTAGATCTACAGAAAAAAAAAGCTACGCGGCAGCGTTAATGGCAGAGATGATGGTGATTGCTTAAATGAGGAGGAAGAAACGAATGTGCTGGCGGAGATAATGACAAATCTGATCGATGGTTAAGGAAGTGAAGTGACTAGAAAAAAAATGAAAGAAGAAGAAAGGTGTATGATGGGGCGGCCGGAGAAATTGGTGGTAACCAACACAAGGAAGAAGAAAGAGATTTTTTTAATTTAAAAAATGTCTGATTATATGTTTTCACGCGCTCATCAGCGGTGAATCACACTCAAAGTGCCATGTAGGCAAAAAGTGCTCAAGTGGTATCAATTTAAAATTCTACAAGTGTTTAATAGGCACAAATCTCAGTTGAGGTGTTTAAGTGAAATATGCGGACAACTTTAAGGAGCTGCAGATGACTTAAGCCTAATTTAAATGACGATTACATTCCACATGATTGAATTATATACGATATTAGTCTCAATTATAACTCAATTCAAAGCAAATGATGTTAACTTGATTGGCAACTGTGATCGCCTAACCTAGTTTGGTCGATCGATTGTCCCATCTAACAGGCAACAACCGATGATATTCTCAAATCGATTTGATCGAATTTCATTCTTCCTCAATATTCAAACAGTGGAGCATTCGATCAAGATCTTCTTCCATCTCCTATTTGGGCTCTCGCTTGAATCAAAACCTTTATGCCAACGATATTGTCAAATAAGGTTTCGTCATATATTGAACCAAAACAGAAATTGTCAATCATTTTAAATTTAAAATCAACCCAAACTAATGTTGGTTCTTTAGCGTCAATTTGATCTGATTTTTTGATATAGTTTAGTTTTTTCAATTTTTCTTGAACACATTTAGTGTGAATTCTTTATCCATTCCATCACGTTATGTATAAGAGACCTATTCTGTTATTATTTGGGGATCACAATTAACTTAGGCTTAATACAGTGATAATGATATTTGAATTACGTTTTTTTTTCATTAGGGGTAGGGAAAGGGAAAATGGGAAATGGGTAGGAAATTATAATGTGGGGAATCGAACCTGTCACGACCCGGGAGCACCCCCAAGTCGTAACAAGGCGTACTCGACCCCGAAGGGGTCTTATACGAGCCACATAGTCATTCATTGCATTCAATAATGAAAATAGTGCGGAATAAAAAAAACTTATTTACATCCACACATTTAAACTTCTTAAAACAACTTTAAAAACACACAGCGGAAGTCTAAGTCTCACATGGCCATCTTAGACACAAACAAAA
>NW_006239084.1:504277-504664 GCF_000226075.1 Solanum tuberosum | reverse complement strand
GTTCTCGACTCCAAACTCACATGTGAGGCTCTAGTTTCACTCTATCATTTTCCGAGTCGTTACAGAACCCTCACCAACAAAATGAGAATTCAAATAGTCAACCAACTGAGCTAATTAGATTCTCCAATTACGATTAGTTTCAGTTGAACATTTGAAATGTTTTTATTAAATACTTTGAAATTCAAATTTGTAACCCTTTTAAAGCATATTTTATTTAAATATTCATTAAGTAAATAAATTAATGACTTAAAATATGTTTTTTTTAAGGGATAAGGGTCTGAAAAATACCTCAACTTTGGTTGGATTTGCTGTTGCGATACTAAACTTTCATAAGGACCTATTACCTCCCTAGACTATTTAATACCGTATTTTAAACATATATATTTG
>NW_006239084.1:489555-503707 GCF_000226075.1 Solanum tuberosum | reverse complement strand
AAAAATACGGTATTAAATAGTCTAGGGAGGTAATAGGTCCTCATGAAAGTTTAGTATCGCAACAGCAAATTCGACCAAAGTTGGGGTATTTTTCAGACCCTTATCCCTTTTTTAAAAAATAAAATAATTCAAATTTATTCCGATAAGCCTTAAAATTTCATACATGTAACAATTGAAGATGAGGTACATAATTAAAAGTGATATACATTTCAACTGATTAATTTATCCACTTGATACATTTTAGAATTTTAGATTATGCCCAAAACTCTTTTTTCAAAATTTAAATCAAAAGTTATCATGGCATTTTAGACTAAGGTCTAAGGTGAACTGGAAATGGCCAAATCATAATATGGGAAAAATAATCCAAAGGTTCATATCAACTTTATCATCCTTTTCAGAAGTTCACAACACAATCAAACAGTTGGTTGTGAAGGGGAAATATGATCAAGCCCTTGAGCTCTACACTGCAAAAGTTCACTGTTCTGATGCAAGTAGTACCTTCCTTCTTCCTTCAATCATCAAAGCTTGTGTTCATGATCAATTATTTGGTCTTCAGCTTCATAGCTATGTCCTCAAAAATGGGTATTCTTCAGAATGTGCAATATCTAATTCTCTTATATCAATGTATGCGAAATTCTTCGAAACAAAAGCTGCGTACCAACTGTTTGATACAATGCCGGAAAGAGATATCATCTCGTGGAATTCAATGATAAATTGCTATTATATGAATGGATATTTGTTAGAATCATTGAAGTTGTTTAAGGAGATGTATAATGTACAGGGTTTTGTGCCAAAACCTGAGTTAATAGCTAGCGTTATATCTGCTTGTATTCAGATCAAGAATTTAAAACTAGGAAGAGCTATCCATGCTCTTACAGTAGTTGATGAAAGAATGGAAACTTCGATTTTCTTGACAACTGCTTTGGTTGATTTTTATTGGAAATGTTGTGAGCCAGATTTGGCTTTTCTTGTTTTTCAGAGAATGGAAGTGAAAAATGAAGTCTCCTGGACTGCCATGATATCTGGATGCATAGCTGAGGAGTTGTATGCCAGAGCGGTTGAGTTATTTCGTTCAATGCAGTTGGAAAATGTTAAACCAAATAGAGTTACATTGACTAGTATATTACCAGCTTGTGCTGAGTTGAAGTATGGAAAAGAGATACATGGATATGCATTTCGCCATGGGTTTGACTTGGATACTAAATTTTCATCTGCTATTGTACACATGTATTCTGGATGTGGGGAAGCATTGCAGCCAATGAAGAATGTATTTGATCGGTCAACTAACAAAGATGTGGTAATGTGGACTGCTCTCATAACGAGCTATACTCGAAATAAATCTAGTTGTGAAGAAGCTATAAAGCTTTTCAATGAGATGCTGCTGAGTGGAATTCAACCAAATGATGTTACTTTATTAGCACTAATTTCTGCTTCTACTAATCTATTATCGGTATGCCATGGGCGAGGAATGCATGGCTATGCTTTTACAAGTGGTCTTAGTTCACATTTGTTCATTGGTAACTCCCTCATAAACATGTACTCAAAATGTGGTTTTCTGAAGGACTCTGCTCAAGTTTTCCAAGAGATGTCTATAAGAAATTCTGCATCATGGAGTGCCTTAATCAATGCTTATGGGACTCATGGTTTTGGAAATAAGGCGTTGGAACTGTTTAATGAAATGAAAGAGAGTGGGATAAAGACTGATTCAATTGCATTACTTGCTATTCTATCAGCATGTAATCACTGCGGTCTTTTTGAGGAAGCAAAGAAGATCTTTAATGAAGCATCAAAGGATAGAAGTTGCTCAATTACTGTGGAGCTCTATGCTTGCTACATTGATCTCCTGGGAAGGGCAGGTAAGCTAGAAGATGCCAGTGAGGTCATTAGCAGAATGCCTATTAAACCTACCAACAGAGTTTGGAGCTCCCTGATTTCTTCTTGTAAATTACATGGAAGACTTGAAGTTGCAGAGCGTTTGGCTCATAGACTTACCAAATCTGAACCTGAAAATGCTGCTAATTATGCTTTGTTAAGCTTGGTATATGCTGAATCTGAAAACTGGCCTGGGGTGGAAGATGTAAGGCGAGAAATGAGAGAAAGAAAACTGAGAAAAAGCTACGGGTTCAGCAGAATTGAGCTACATGACTAGATTTTGTAATCCTTCTGTGCACATAACTCTAAGATGGATAATTATTCTTCCTTTGTCCCATGGCATTCACTGGAAGGGAAGAATATTGAGAAATGGCTAAAACTTGTGATAGGTAAATAGAATTGGATGCTCCTTTATAAGCAGGTCGAAACTTATAATCTATGAGTTTAATTTTTATCACGGAACATGTTTATTATGAAATGATAATATAAACTTATGAGTATGTATTTTTAATAGTTTTTTGAACTTATGAGTATTGTTTAAGATTTAGTTGGAATTTCAGCCTATACTACATTATGTAATCTATAGTTCTTTTTTCTTCTTGGCTTCAAACAACAATCTTGCTTTGTAGTTTAATGCCCTTCAGTCCAGCTAGTAGAAAGAAAGGAAGAAGTGAACTTTCGTTAGTTCTTTAATCTGTTGTATCTATCAGGGCAACTGGGAACATGGGGTTTTTTCCTTTTTCCAAGTCATTTGGAGTACTCATGTTATGTCTTGTAACCTTGTGTTCAATGATTTCCTCAGTTCGTGGGATAGGTGCCAATTGGGGCACTCAATCAATACACAATCTGCCTCCTGATATAGCTGAGGAATGGGTGTCCAACAACATATCTTTCCATCTTTCTGATAACAATGTGAACATCAGGTGAACCTCTCTCACTTGCTCATATTTCTTTCACTTTATGAAAAACAACTATTTACCTTTTGAAAATTACTAGAACTTTTCAGTTTCATAGTTGAAGAAAGAGAAGGACATTTAACAGAATTGTGTCAAATGTTGAACTTGATTATTTCTATCGGAAACAGTCTTTCTACTTTCAAAAGGTAGGGGCAAGGCTGCGTACACACCACCCTCCCCAGACCCCACTTGTTGTTGTTGTTGTTTGACTTGATTATTCCCTCATGCTATTGGAGGTTTAATGTGCACATACTCTAAAGTAGGAAGGAATATCAACATTACATAATTCTATCTTGTGCAGCAAATCAGCACTCCCCATGAGATTTCATTCTCTATTATGATTGTTGTTTAATTTCGTTTCTCACGAGGAGGGAATTAACTAATATGATTCCACTGAACTCATCGTAATCCAGATCGATTATATCCTGTCTTTATTTCTTCTTTCTCTGTTTCTTGTTCTGTTTTGTTCTATGTGTTGTCCATGAGACCAGGATTTCCATTAGAATTAATTTACTAGTTTATCACGATGAAGTATATGGTCATAGACCTCAATGTGTACTTACACTTTCTGACTTTGTAGGTATGTTGCTGTTGGAAATGAGCCTTTCTTGGCAACATATAATGGAAGTTTCCTAAGCTCTACAAAATGTCCAAGCTGCACTTGTAAAAGCTGGCCATGGTAATCAAGTAAAGGTGACTGTCCCCCCTCAATGCCGATGTTTATGAGAGTTCTAGTAGCTTGCCATTAGTTCCAGCTAGTAATGTGAAGAATTTGGAAAATAAATGGTGTGTGCTCAAGCCAGATGCTAAACTTGACGACCCTGACGTTGCGCCTAGTGTGAGTTGTGCAAGCACGTGGTAATTGCACAAGCCTTGGATACAAGACATCGTGTGGAGGCCTGGATGCAAGAGAAAACATTTCATATGCATTCAATAGTTACTGTCAGATTAAACAATCAGGTTGATGAGGCTTGCAAGTTCTCAGGGCTTGGGACAATCACAAAGTCGGATTCAATAGTTGCAGGTTTGGTATCATGATCGAACCATACTATGGAGGCGCAGAACTAAAAATTGGCTGTACAAGGTTGGCAGTGGCTCTGATTCTCTTGCTATGTTGGACAATTTTGTGATGTTAATTTGTATATATCGACTTTGACACTTAGTAAAGTATTTTTACACCATTAGTGTATAATGTACTTAAAGAGGTTATAGCAAGCTAATTATTTTTACACATGTACTTAAGACTGTTGTGCAAAAACTCAACTAGTGGACCATAAGAAGTTGAGAAAAGTATAATACAATATCCTTAACTTGGCTTCAACGGATAACAATGCCCTCCAACTTTGAGTGTGTACAAGTAGACACTTAAACTTGTATAAAATTGAATAAGTAGACACATGCATGACATAATTCACGTAGAACGCCACGTTGGACACAAAATTGCCATGTAGGATGAATGTGTCTATTTGTTCAATTTTATACAAGTTTAAGTGCCTACTTGTGCACACCCAAAGTTAAATGTCATAGTTATTAGTTAACGCCAAGTTAAAGATATGTTTATGTATTGTGCCAAAAGTTTTTACGAGAATAACACTTTATTGAAAGTATATGTGAATAAATAATGGTGTTTAATTATTGTCTTAATATTTAGGACTTTCAAATTAATTAAAATTACAATTATTAATTCTTAATATTTAAGACTTTGAAATTAATTAAAATTTTACTTACTAAATCTCTGCTTATTTAAATTATGTTAATTTTTTAGCTTTTTAGATTTTAAAACTCTACTTTTCCTTATTTGAATTATGTTAAAATTATATTTTTTTCCTTATTTATTGATCTACGTTTCTACGTTTGTGGAGCTGGTGATTTTTTTTTTCTTTTTTCAAAATGTACAAATTTTCAAGGTTTTACATGTACAAGGATCTACAAATTTTCAAATTATTCGTTGCATCTCAATTTACGTGACACGATTGAGATTTCGAGATTTAAATTAAATTTGTTCTTTCGTTTGTAATAAAAGATCATGTGAGACATAAAAGGCAATAACATATTTGAGGTACAATATATATTTATATTATTTAAAGAAATATAACATTTATTTAACATCAATTTTTACTACTTTTTTTTATAATATTATTCTTGTGCATATGATTTTATGAATCCGGCTCCTCTTCATTTATCTTTTCTCCATTTTCCTCAAGTTTCTATTTGGATTTATGACATGACATAAGTTAAATTAAATGACTAAGATTTAATTGCCGTAAATCTCTAATCATAATTTAGTTAATAAATATATTATATATTTGATTTAAAAAATTATTGTAATCCTACAATCTTAGCAACATATTATATCATCCATAAATATAGAAAAAATAGTTCTCATCCTATTTTTTTTTTTATGCATGATCATTTTTAAAAAAATAATCTTTTTATTGCATTTTAGAAGAAAAAAAAAAACAAGAATAAAATAGGAGAAATATATACTGTTTTTTTTTCCCTCATTAGTTAGCAATTTTAGTCTTTTAAAACACTGAAACTTTTGTATAATTTATATTAAAGTGATATTATAGTTACAATATTCTTTCTTAAGAAGCATCAATCTCAATAAAAATTTATCACAAAAACAATTTTTTTTGCAACACAAATAATGAAATTCCTCTTCCTTTGTGATCAAGAAAATATTTTAACCTTCATTTCCCATTCAAACAAAAATATGGACAAAATAATCTTTCACTTTCCTGTATTTTTCTTCATTATTTGCTGGGAAGAAAATCATTTTTTTTACTTTCCTCCTTCAGCTCTCCAAACTTCCCGTCCACAACTAATTTAAATCATATTGTCAGGATTCTTGATGAATGTTTGAATTTAAATGATTCAGATTATTTAGTGTATTGTATATATTAAGATTTACACATTTATTTTGATTTGAATAGGTTTTAGTTATTAAGATGTTCATAATCATAAAAAATTTGAACAAAGTTTTAATATAAGAGGTATTTTTTTGTTGCTAACTTTTGCCATTACTCACATATTTCACCACTAATCACCTATGTCATTATAATCATTATCAACCATCACCATCATTAATCATCTCTATCACTTGGAAACTGTCACTACTGTCAGTCGTTACCACATATATCACCTTCTTGGCTTCGTCATTATCCTGTTGCCATCTTTGCCATCACTATCAACAACTATCACCTTATGGTCAATCTATACTACTAACCACTTCGATCGTTATAACTAGTACCACCGTCGACTACCACCACACATTCTTCATTTGCTATCACCATTATTAACATGCACCCCCACTTCATCATCATCACAACAACCACCACTATTACTGATTACCACTATCACACCAGTCACTACAATACTAACAATCTTTACCTCACAACTATTACATCACTATCACTAGCCACTAGTATCAAGTTATCAACCATCAATCCACCATCACTATCAATCCTAAGTATTCAGTTTTTTTAATCAAATAATGATTTTATTTGAATGAATTTATATTTTTTTTTATTAAGATTTTATATTTATTATACTTAAAGATAAATAAACTATGTACATTCATATATTGAAAAATAAACAGTCATAATCAACTAGTGTTCAGATCTATAAATAATTTTTTAATTATTTAAATATGTATTTAAATTCAAATATGTTAATTTAAAAAAAAACAAACAAAACCTTTGGGGATGTAATTTAAGAAAGTAACTTAGCTTATCTATTGTGTATGTGTAGGTACCTGTAGAAAAATATTATCCCAAAATATTAAATTAATAACTAAAGATTACATTGTTAAGGATATTCAAAATTTATGCTTGACTAATTAGATGAATGTATTTCTCTTATATTAAATTAATTTAAGTTGTCAATTAAGTAATTAGTATTGGGATAAAAGTTCTATTAAATTATAGGTGAAATTCCTTGTTAAAAATTATCATATCAAATTTATTTGATTAATTAGATAATTTTGTTTTTTAATACGTTAAAAGCTAGGTGAAATGAACATGGTATAACAACAAAATTTAAAGAGAACCTTACATATGTTATATTAATATTAAGAAAATATTTATAATTTATAATAATAACATTTTTTTTATCGAACAATTATAGTACATTTATAATATAGTTTCAATACATATTATAGAGAATAATTTATAAAACACATTTAATATAATTTTTTTTGATAAATAATACATTTATCACTTTAATACACATACAATATTGTGTCAATTTTTTACCAAGCAAGTATATATATATCATTAAAACACTTATAATACATTTATATTACATGCATAATTCACTTTTAATATATATTGTAGTCTGCAGATTTATCATAATATTGTTATGTATTATTATAATGGTAACAAACAAAATAGTGTCGCTAAAATCCATAATTATTTATTAAGAAATACTTACCCAAATAATTTTTCCTTTTAATTAAAAAAAGAAGAAGTATTATAACTTGAAATATAACTGAGTTAGTGCAATATGTGATATTCCATTATAAGAAAAGTCAAAAATCCTATTGAATTTGCTTAATGTAATTTATATATCTTGTTATGTAATAAGTGAGCTATTGCATTTATTTAATATCAACCCAATAAATAGCTATGAATTTTCTAGATTTTTTTGGAATAATGTACAATTGTGTGTATAAGAATAAAGTAAAAAGATGAAAAGGTAAGTTGGAATAGATAAAGAAAACAAAGTTTATCAATGGAAAAATAGACCAAATTCCGTTATCCCTATTCGCTTTTCGCTTCACTCCAATTGGCCCCATTCACCCTAAATACTGACAATTTCACCTTCAAGTTATCAGATGAACAATAGCTGAGAGCAGGTTGGGGGTTCCATTTTCTTTATATTCTTGTGCTTGCTGTTAAATTCTCTCTTGTTGAATCTTGGTCATCTCATCAGTATTTTCCCAGCTCTTCAATGATGTATTTGTTGGTGCTTTTCCTCTGAATGCTTCTTGGAGTTACATCTTTACTACTGCCCTATGAGTCTGAAAAATGTTGTCTACCATACATGTCCTTAATGAGCACTTCAATGGTCTTAGGTCAAAATTTGCTATCTTTCAAGAAAAGTAGTTCGGTATTTGTGCATAAAAGTTGTATTACTGAGGCTCGCTTTAGTTGGGGGAGGAGGAAATCTTTTGGGTCGACTCCAAATGCAAAGAAAAAGTATTCAAAGAAGAAAAGCTGGTGGAGAGAGTTGTTTTTTGTTGAAAGTGGGAATTGGCTGGGACTGAGGGAGGATGATATGATTGATGGACTTGAATCTGAAGGTTTAGGTAGTGATGATGAATTATCAGAGAATGAAAAGTTTGAAGCTTGGAAGAGACGAGCCGAGGCAATCATGGAGTTAAGGGAAGCACAAGAAGATATAAAGAATGAGGAGAATAGGAAGTGGGACGATTGGCTTGTCGATGTAAATGTTGATTTAGGTAATGATTCATCATGGGTTCAGGAGTCCATTGGAGTACCTGAAGATAACATTCTGGAAGATCCTAGTGAATTAATACCTGGGAGGGGTTTGGTTAAATCCGTGAGGGATATGATACTTGGCAGGGAAGAAGATGATATGCTATATGAAGATCGTATTTTTCAGTATGCTTCATTTAATTCTGTAAGTGCATTTGTTCTCATTCTCATCTTGATTCCCCCCTCAAATTAGTCCATAATCTTTAGTGTCTCTATGGTTCAATTGGTGAACTTTTTGAGAAACCTATTACAATGTGGAATAGTTAGGTCCAAGAATTGCATATGCAAAAGCTCCTTGCAATTCACTACCAAAATGGTGCACTGACCATATGGTAATTGGGTATTTTCAATACCTCAAGAAGGGTTTATGTAATAGCTAAGGCTGCCAAAATGAAGGTAACAAAGCTGAGGAGCTTCTGCATGTCGATTTATTTTCCTTGGATTTATTCTAAAGATTATGAATGTAGAAACATCTAACACATCTCATATTGTCATGTCCTGAGCACTTAGAATTATCTGGGTATTGTTGTTGAGCACTGAGAATCGCCAAACGTTGCATCTGAAATGTACTCTTAAAGCTTTTTATTAGGAGCGATTTTTCTCTTCCTGTTGCAGGCGAAGTTCTTGGCATTGCTGATAATTGTCCCATGGGCTTTGGATTTTGTAGTTCATGACTATGTTCTTATGCCTTTTCTTGACAGGTAACTTCTGCTTGGATTTATTTACTGTCTTTTGGCTACATTTTCGAAGTGATTGATGTTTGATCTTATGTACCTAACTTTGTTTTACCATCAAATGTTTTCCTACATCTCTTTTGGTAAGACCTGATATTGATGGTAAGCACTGGAACCTCTGTAGGTAACTAAACCATTCTCTGTTACATAAATGATTGATTTAGTGTGCCAAGGAGGCGTTACCATTTCCTAAGAATCTGCAGTGGAATCTAATAGCTCCATAACGCGTCATTTAAATTGTTCAAACTCTAGAAGTCCAATGGAAACAAGTGCAGGATGAAAATGTTTCATCATCAGTTTCTGTCAAATCTAAGATATTTTATATTCATGCCCTTACAAGTGTCTCACAAAAAGCGGTAAATCTCTGTTCTTCATGGCAGCATTTGACTGTCCATGTAGCATAAGTTAAGTCTTATATAGGATTTATGTAACAAGATTTCATAATTGGTCTTTTTCTGAGTATCCTCAGCTGGAATGCATAGCGTTATTATCAGAATGAAAATTGTGCTGGTGTATCTTCTCAAAAAGCAAACCGTGTTGGTTTATTTGGCGTTGGAGTATTTTATTTTGTAGATATAGTCAGATAAAAGATAAGGGGAGCTAGTTGACAAATGACTTCTGTCTCCTAACTCTGTATTCATATACACCAGTCTGCCTTTTCCATCTTCCAATTAACACTAGCCCCCTTTGCTTTTCTGGTTAGATGCTATTACAAACACAAAGCCTAATTCTAAACTACACGATCTGTTAACTCCTGCCTTTTCTTTTCTTACCATTTATTTAGCTTATTGAGTTTGTGTGAATTTGCGCCGTTCCCAAGCTCGGATAAAGGAGGAGGGTTGCGATAGGTTGACAACCAGCATAAAACTAGTTACATATATGGGAGTGAATGTTGGACGGTTAGTGTAATATTCACAAGATGAGTGTTGTTGAATGTGCATGCAAAGATGGACGTGCAAACATACAAGATAGAAATGACTACATCCGGCTGAAGGTGCAAGTAGCATAAATCAAGGATAAACTGAAAGAAAGTTGCTTGAGAGATGATTTTTTTTTCATGTCCTTTGTCGACCTCCGAATGCACTGGTCTATAGGTGTGAAACTCTGACTGAACGTGTTAAAAGGAGACGAGGTAGACCTAAAATCACATGAATTGTCAAAAGACCTATAATTTGTTGGAATCAACAGAGACCTAGCAAAAAGTAGTAGACAATGGAAGAAAAAGTTGTATATATGATTCGTGTATTTGGACTTTATTTTAGTCACATTAGTATGTATACTTTAGTTTTTATGTTTTCTAGGAGTTTTTTAGTCCTATCTGAGATTTATTTACTAGTAAAAAATATGGAAAACTTCTAGTACTACTACTACTAATTATTATTTTTTGAAACTAGTAATTTGTGTTCTTCAGCATTAAGGGCTATGCTGACCACCTCCAAAAAAAGTTTACGGTAAAGAAAATTAAAGATACTTACAAAGATTCGATGAATTCCACTTAGTAGATTTCCTCTTCTATGTTCTGTTCTTTACTCCAAAAACATAGTGAAGTAATAACTTTCCACTTAATCTTCTGTATAGTGCATTCTTTTCCTTCAAAGATCCTCTGGTTCCTCTCATTCCAAATGTTCCGCCAGATGCAAGCTGGGACTTTCCTCCACCATCTTTTCTGGCTCTTGCTTCCTCCTCTCCTGATCCAACAGCTAAGCAATTCAACAGTATGTTCAGACATGATTCAATAAACTCCAGCAATGGTAGTGAACAAGGCCCATGTTTGTGCTGTTACTTACAATGCAGGAAGAGGTGTTTGTTGGTTCCTAGTGCCTCCTTGCATAGAAGGAACCTAGATGCAGTGCTGATCTCCCTCTTTTGTAATGCCTCATATGTCAAACATGCTTTCCTAGCTACCAACCAAGTGAAGTACTTCACTTCTGTATGAGCAACACTCTTCCAAATAGCAATCCAAGGTCCTGTTTACCTGCTTGCAGCTTCACTCAGACCCCTTTTGTATACCCTGTTAACCGTGAAATACCATCATTGTGGTGCCCCCAAATGAGATTGTCCGGTTCCATGTTAGTACCTGGGAAGTTTCCTGTCAAATTCAGAAGTTCTGATACCCATGCTACTTCCAATCATTTAAGAACCTTCTTAAGGTCACGTTCCATCCTTGGGGAGACCACACTTCTTGTATATTGCAATCAGGTTTCAAGCATATTAAAAACTTACCAAGGAACAAAGATGGAAGAGTTCTATCACCACTCCAGTCCTCTTTCCAGAAAAGTACCGTATCTCCCCTTCCAACTCTACTTTAGTGTCAGGCTTGAATAACAGCCAGAGATTCTTCATTTACTTCCAAACCCCAACCCCATCAGTGCCAGTCACCTCATTTGTGCATCACTGACCCTCTTGGCCATATTTATGCAAAATTATCTCCTTTCACGGATTCAGGCCTGTTGGGTAAATCTCCATAGCACTTTCATAAGCAAACTCTTATTGTGCAACTTCAGGTTTCTCACTCCCGATCCTCCAAAACTCTTTCTTTGCTGGATTGTGATCCATTTTACAAGGTTAAGACTCTTGTCAATCTTGTTCCTTGCCACTGGAAATTCCTCCTCAGATTGTCCAAGATTGTCACCACCTTGCCAGGAAGGGGAATAAGGACATCACATAGGTTGACAATGAGTCTAGGACTGCATTTATCAATATGACTTTGCCACCTAGGAGAAGGTACTGTGACTTCCAAAGAGCTAGTTTTTTTTATGATTTCTCTATTATTCCATTCCACATATTCACTGCTTTGTGTTTAGCACCCAATGGCATTCCCAAATAGACTCTGGGCATCTCTTCTATCCTGCATTTCAGAATATCTGCAAGTGTCTAAATTTGTTTAACCTCTTTAACCGGAAAAATGTTGGTTTTCCTCCGGTTAACTTTCAGACCAGAACAAGCTTCAAAGATTACCAGAATCACCCTCAGGTAGCAAATTGTTCCTGTTCAGCTTCACAAAAAAACCATTGTGTCATCAACAAATAATAGGTGAGTCACCACCATAGTTTCATTGTTCTTGTTCTTAATGTTGAAGCCCCTTATCCAGTTATTTGCTGTAGCCTTTCTCATTATATTGTCCAGTCCTTCCATAGCTATTGATCAAAAATCTCATTTTGTTTCTAGAGGAGAAGAGACTATCTCATCAACATAAAATCTCATTCTGCTCCCTCTTGTTGAATTCTGCTCCTTACTAATTCTCTTTTCTCCTCCCTGTTTAACCCCCTAACATTCTAATATTCTAGGCTAGTATCTTCAACTTCATAACAACTGAGTAGTCTGTTTACCTCAATCTATTTCTTGAGTCGCTCATTGGCTCTGTATCCTTGAATTTTACATCAAGGATAAGGTTCTTCAACTCCTTTGCAACCAATTGTTTATCCAAATTCTCTGATAAGGTCATATTTGGGGAAACTTCCTTCTCTCTTCTTTGATCAATTTTTAACTGTAAAGATATGACACTTGGATCCCAAAGCCCAGAAGGGACTTTAGAAAAAAGCCTCGAAAAAGGTGCCTGAGAGCAAACAATCCTTTTAAATATTTTATTATTATAGTTACTACTATTATTAGATTTTTCTAAGATGAACTTGTTTGGGATTGAGGTGTTGTATTAAGTTTGTAATTCTCATTCAGACAGCCTGATGAATTCCCTGATGCTCTTTCTTATGAGCTTTTGTTGTATGCTTTGCTTACTCCATCATTATCCCCAAAAAAAAGAGGTTTGCTCGACTTCATCTATTACTTGTTCCAATGGTTCAAAGCCTACTAAAGTGTCATTTTCCTAATTAAAACTACTTGAAATTTTTTCTCTTCCTTGTTTCTGCGTCATAGTGTGACAAATTCTTCATGGACAGTAGGCTAGTAATACAGGTATTTGAGCTTATTTCTTGATATTGTGAACATACATCCCTGCACTACCATCGCTGACTTCTAAATTTTTGAGAACATATTACTTTTTGGATAAGTAAAGACAATACAACAATATAGTTCTAAGGAAATATTACACCTCTTGCTTGCTTATTTCCTATTCAGGTACATTTCCTTCTGATGGTTGCTAGTATGAATGGAATACCCATTTAAGCTTTGTGTTGACTGTCTTATTTGTCATGGTCAGATATGTTAAGACTGTACCTTTAGCAGCACAGATGCTTGATGTCAGAAGAAACCAAAAGCTTGAAATGGTTAAGGAATTGAAGGCTGAGCAAGCACGCTACCGCCTTGAGGTTGAGATTGGTAAATCTCCACCTTTGTCTGAAAAGGTGCTGCATCTGGAGCTACGACACAAAGCGTAAGTTTTACCGCAGCTGATGCCTGTTCTTGTTATGTTAATCTGAAGTGTTCTGAGAAATTTAGTTCACACCTTGTATTCAAATACTTGTCGTCCTTTCCGTTCTTCACCTACTTATCCACCTGATATTAAAAGAGTTGGTATGAAGGAAGCAACTGATTTTTGAAGGAAAACAAGTTTTTGCACTCACATTGGATAGTCTTGTCTTGAACAACCAAATTCCTTGTGTAAAAAGGGAAAAAGGGGGCTGCAGAAGACATCTACCACTTTGTCTGTTCTCTTGTTTGAGCTGATAAATGTATTAATAGACTATATTTATATTTTACAATATATTTATTTTTATTGTACTAACTGACTTGGACGATTCATGTGAATACATGCATAATTCAATATATTTTTTTTTTGAAAAGGTAACTTGTATTATAAACACAGGAATACTCAGGACGTATTCCAGTAATACTTACAATCAGAAATACAAAAGTGATGTTGTTTTCCTATGAACTCCTTAAGGACTCTAACATACTAGGGATATCCTCATCTTCATGAGGATATTCATGTTTACACCAAAAATAGAAAAGAGCTAAACATTTCAGCTTCATCTTCTCCATAGAGCAGCTCTTGTTCTCAAAACATCTTTGATTCCTTTCCAGCCAAATAGTCCACCAAATGCAGGCTGGGACAATCTTCCATCTCTCCCTGTGCCCCGACTGATTTCCATCCCGATTCCAACATGCCAAAGCTTCCTTTATGTTTCCTGGC
>NW_006239084.1:481946-489024 GCF_000226075.1 Solanum tuberosum | reverse complement strand
ATCTGGAGCACAAATCGAGGCCCTTCTTCATACGGTTATCCTGCGTGAGAACAACCTGTTTTGCTAAGAGCCAAGTAAAACAGGCCACCTTGAAGGGCACCTTAACTTTCCAGATCATTTTCCATGGCCAGTAGCTTGATTGAGTGTGTGTCCTCTGTGAGTTTCTGTAAGCTGTTCCAACTGAGAATCTCCCCTGTGTATCTGGAGCCCATAACAGTTTGTCTTCACTGTTACTGAGTTCCTTGTATCGTTCCAGAATATTTAGTAATTCAACCATTCTATTCACCTCCCAATCATTTAAAGGTCTTCTGAACTTTAAATTCCAACCTTGAGCATCTCTCATTTCTTTGACAGTGGCCACTTTCTGTAGACTCAAGCTCATAATTCAATATATTGGCTTGAGAGCACTTTTATATTATTCTTTTCAGCTTGATATCAGAACCAATTGTATATCCTTCTTCTTCCTCCTCTACTGAAATGCCTTCACTTCTTTTTGTTAGACCTTTGTTATCCTCAAAATTATTCTAACATCAAAGGGGGGTTCTCCTATAGAACTACCCTCTTCACTTGGAATAATGATCTTACTATTAAATTTACTGATAATGGTTTTTTTTGGTCAAGGTCAAGAAGATAAATCAAGTGTTGCGCCACTGTAGATACTCGGATGCTCTCTATTCTCTTCTTATTGCCAAGAACTCATCTCCTCTTGCATTATCTAGCAACACCTCTTCATCACATCAGCACAGCCATTTAGTAGGGAATGCTTGCAAATTATCATATTGATAATAATCAATAAAGGATAATTTCTTGCAGTTCTGCTTTTTCAAATAATATTTGTAAGGTCTATCAATTTGGCAAACAATCCAGACTATCTTTTCAGTCTTCTAATGATATTGCTAGTGTTTCATTCATTTGATCTATTCCGATGTTTGGCCAACACCTTTGATAAGAATCCGGTTACTTGAATAAACAAGAAACTATTGCGGAAGCAAAAATAAATAGATTACAGACAAGAATTGAAAGATATGCAAAATTTGAGAATAAAATCCCCAAATTCAAAAAAATGTGCTAAGCCCTAATTGATCTTAGTATTCAAAAATTAGTGAATCAAAAGCTAATTTATAATACTGATAGAGCCAATTCAAAAACTTAGATAAAAAAATGATCTTAGACCCCTATTTCGAAGAAATTAGACACAATAGTTTTAATGTAAGGCTAATTACCTTCTTTAATTTACGAATAAGAACCAAAGATATCAAGTTTAATCTTATCTCTTGAGAATTGTTCTTATAAGGTTGTAAGATAAATCCATAGTCACCACGCACAAAGGTGTAAAGAAGAGAAACCTCTCAAATGATATTAATCATGTCTTGTGTTGTCTAATTAAAATAATAAAATCTACTCCTATATATATAGGGAAAATCTATCCCAAATAGAATGAGATTCGAATCCTACTTTTATGGAAATAATAACTAGGAAACATTAAATTAGGAAACTTTTAAAATAGGAAACATTTATGCTCCTATTAGGCTTCATGTGGGCCCTCCTCTTGGTCTTCATGTTGTCCAGTCTTTCAACCCTTGGACTTGAACTTGGACCATGAAATATATGTAGCACTTAGTCAACTTCTTGTTATAATTCTTGGGTCAATCTTGAGCTTTTCGTGCACAATAAACATCTTCTTCATTTCTCATTGAAGTCCATCATCTTTAGTGCAAGTAGACCGACATGGATGCTATCAACCCTCTAATTCTTTTTCCTTACTACTTTTTTGTTTATGGAAGACTATACAAAGTTCTGTTTAATGTGTTAAAATTGGAGTTATTTGATAAATTCAAGGAGTGCCATGCATTGGTTCAAAATGTTTGCTCAAATCATTGTCTTTAGTGATGATACATTGTAATTTGGCTGGTTTTCTTTCCTAGTTCAGTAGTTTCATAGGACACAGGAGTTATGCTCTCCAGATTGTTTAGCTTTTAGCAGGTAGAAATAAGTGTTTAGTCATTGTGTAGCGGAGTGGATAGTCATAGTCTGCTCCTGAACTTTCATTGTACGTATTTTTTGATATCAATAGAATATACTGTTCAACCAAAAAAAAATGCGTGCTCAATTTTTTTTTCCAATCAGATGGGGGAAAACAAACCAATAATCCAACATCCTCTTTGTTTTCTTTTCCTTACACTTAGACTCAAATATGCTGACGGAGAGTATAGGCACATTGCAAATGTTATTTGATGTCTTTTATTTCAAGCCTCCATTCCTTCTGTAATTTTGGGCTGTGCAACCTCTACACCATAATATTACTCCCTTGGGTAGTTTGGGATTTCTTTACCATATGAAAAATTGGATAACAAGTTTCCTTTTGATAAAAAGAGGATTAGGAAATGAATTCCATATTTAATCTTTCAAAAGGTAGGGGATTAAATAGTGTTTGCAAGCAATTCATAAAAAGGAAAACCTATAATTTTGTACCCTTAGATGTTCACTAATTACATAAACACAGGGATAGGGATCAAGTCTTTCTATATTTTCATTCTTAACTCTTCCTCTGAAGCTGGAGTGTATATGTTGTAGGCTCCTATCTTACCACAAATATAATCAGTTCTTGCCCCTCTAAGTGATTTGTATGGACACCTACTAACTGATTAGTAGAGTTAGCAAAATTTCTGGCAATGCATATGAATAAAATGATAATCTACCTTGATGTGCTTTGTTCTTTCACACAAGAATTGAGACAATTTGCAGTGTGGCCTGGTTATCACAAAATAGTTAATATCCAATGTTGTTCCCTATAAATGAGGTTACCAACATAGAGGAATTGTCTAGAATTATAAGAGGGGAAGTAGGAGCTTTACCTATCACCTGCCTTGGAATGCCTTTGGGAGCCAAATCAAATTCCATGAACATTTGGAGCTCTGTGATGGTCTGATGGAGAAGTGTGAAAAGCAGTTGTCCGCATGTTTCACTTGGTTGGTAATTAGAAGAGCTTGTCTCACCCATGAAGTGCTACAAAGAAGAGGTATACAGATCTGTTCAAAGTGCTACATGTGCGGACAGAAGGCTGAAGTAAATGGTCATTTGTTTTTGCATTGCAAGATAGCTACAGATCTGTGGAACATGTTCGTTTGTATACTCAGGGTTAACTGGACAATGCCCAGAACCACTTTTGAGGTCCTAACACACTGGCAAGGAATCGGAAAGAGAGGATCAAAAGAAGATTGGTGGAAAAATATCCCTGCTTGCATATGGTGGACACTATGGAAGGAAAGGAATGGGAGATGTTTTGAAGGAAAGGTTAGCAGCCTAGAGGAGATCAAGATGAAATGCCTTAGTCTTTTGTATTTTTGGTGTAAGCAAAATTTAGTGGGGGAAGTAGATAGCCTTGTGGAGTTTAAAAGCCAATTGTAAAGTTAGTTTTGTCTTTTTGGATTTGAGTATGATGGCACCCCCTGGGGGTTTGTAAATCCCACCTCATCGATTTTGATGAGGTCTTTTGTGTGAATACAAAGTTACCTATTTCAAAAAAAAATATTTATCTTTAGGAGGCAGAGTTATCCTTATAAATTTAGTGTTGGATGCTCTTCCCATCTACATGATGTCCATCTTCCTAATCCCAGATGGTATCATACAGGGGTTGGACAAGGTTAGGAGAGATTTTCTTTGGAAAGGGAATAAGGAAACTGATTCAACAGTCCTTCATCTAGTCAAATGGAACAAGGTGCTTTGGGGGAAAAAAACAAGGGGCGCTTAGCATTAGAAATCTCAAGCTACAGAGTAAGGCTCTCAGATTGAAATGGCTCTGGAGATATTCACAAGAACCTCAGGCATATTGGAGTAAGGTTATTAAAATCATATATGGTGAGGAGGATAGGTGGATGACAAAGGAAGTCAATACTCCATATGGGGTTAGTGTGTGGAGATCAATTAGAGTACTTTGGCCTTTTACGAAGAAGCACACTAGTGTTAAAGTTGGAAATGGTCACAAGACTTCCTTTTGGAAGGACAATTGGTTGAGATCAGATAGCTTAAAGCGTTTATTCCCTGATTTAGCTGTGATGGCAGCAGGAGGTGAGTGTGGCTGACTCATGGACACAACAAGGCTGGAACATTCATTTCAGGAGGAACTTCAATGACTGGGAAATTGATTCAGTTATTGAGTTCTTCAGAATGTTGGAGGAATTTAAAGGTACTAGTGAAGAAAAAGACAGACTTTGGTGGAAGTTAGATAGCAAAGGTAGATTCAAGGTGAACTCTGCTTACAAGTTTTTGAACCAAAGAAATCTACTGAGACAACATTGGCCATGAAAGCATATATGAAAGATCAAAATCCCCTTCAAAGTTGTTTGTTTTACTTGGTTATTGGCAAGAGAGGTTGTTTTGACTCAAGAGAACCTCAAGAAGAGGAAATTCTCCTTGTGTTCCAGATGTTACCTTTGTGGTTAACAGGTTGAGCCGTTGAGACAGTTAGTCATCTGTTTCTACAGTGCAGGACAACTACACAGTTGTGGAGAATTTTTGTTAGCCTTAGGGGTATTAGTTGGGTGATGCCTAACAAAATACCTCTTTTGCTACATAGTTGGGATGAGGCAGAAGTAGGAGCTACTGACAAAGACAGATGGAGGATTGTCCCGGCTTGTATCTGGTGGACAATATGGAAGGAAAGGAATTCAAGATGTTTTGAGAGCAAAAATTGTGATCTACAGATGATCAAACTAAATTGCATTAGGTTTATTTGTTTCTGGTGTAAACAAATAAACTTAGAGGACACTGACTCAGTTATAGACATCCTAGGATCTTGTTAGAACTTGTGTCAGCTATATGTCTTTTTGATTTTGCTGTAAATACGGTTTCAGTGCAACCCATGTACTGACTTGTCAATAAACACAAATGTTACCTTCTCAAAAAAAAAGTTAATATCCTTTGAGTTTTAATTTTTGAAGAAGTCGCTTCAACCATATACGCTCACATGTAGCTAAAGCCATGTCACTGTATTCTGTTTTCATGCTTCATCTTGCCATTACTCTTGCTTTTTTGCTAGGATATTAGATTCTCTCCAATCAGGACATAAATCCTTGAAATAGATGGTGATCTTGCCTAATCTTCATCAGGTCACACATGTGTGTCCTCCGTCCTTGTATAGCAGACCTTGTCATGATCTCCTGGAGAGAGCCCTTGATATACTTCAGGCTAGGTCGGAAGCTATCATAAGATGAACACAGTTCTTTTGGTGCTTTCCTTAGCATTGTACGAAAGTTGGCTCATGAACCAATTGGATGTGCCTATGCTTTTTTTTTTTAAATCATGTAAATGTATTTCATTCATTAACAAGGCCCAAAATACTGGCTGTATACAAAGGGGTATACCACTAGGTGGGGAATCTACAGAAAGACATGATTCTCTACAAACTCCACCCTATCATCTATACAACAAGGAACTTTAAGGGTGCCCCAAAAGAAAATAAGTGATAGGAGACTACTCAAATGAGGAAAAATCGATTCTACCCCCTCAAAAACTCTCCTATTTCTCTGTCTTTCCAAATAACCCACATCAATGCGAGAGGAACCACGTTTCATGCCCTACATCTTATCCTCCTTCACCCGCACCTCCAACGTAACATCAGAAACTGCATAGACTGACTGGTGCCATGGCAGAGTTATCATCCTGTAGTGAAGAATTGGAGTTGGTGGATCCTCCTTTATTTTGGAGGATTCTTTACTTGGACAATTGTGCTTCTCTACGATTGACAGATTTTTCCACTGTGCAGAGTGGAGGGAAAATTTTACTCTCATGAAACATAGTAGTCTTCCCAAAATAGCTTTTGGTCCCAAATCCTGTTGTTCTGACCTGTGGAGATGAAGAGTGGAGGATGTCTTACTTTTTAAATTTGAAACATGGTAGTTAGAAATGGAGGGTTTAAAGAGAAAGTAAAAAAATGTTGGGAGTCCTTTTGTGGGAATGGCAGATCAGGTTACATTTTGGTTGAGAAGCTTAAAATGCTTAAAGTCAAGTTAAAGGAGTGGAGTAAAAACAATAGAGGGAATTGGAAACAAAGGAAGGAGGATATCCTCAACCAAATATCAAATTGGGAAACAATGAAGGAACATAGAGCCACTCACTAATGATGATCTGATGCAAAAGGCCCACCTGGGCATGGAGTTTGAAGAGGTGGCTAAGAAGGAAGAGTTAGCCTAGAAGCAGAGGTCAAGAGTCCAATGGCTAACACAGGGGGACAAAAACACAATTTTTCCATAGAATTACAACATCTCATAAGAGGTTCATTTCTATGGATCAATTGGAGATGGATGGAGCTACCATTAAGGATCATGAGATGATTAAGGAGGCCGTGCAAAAGTTTTACAAAAATCTCTAGAAAGAGACTGAACAATAGAGGCCTGACTTGAGACTGCAGAATGTTACAAGGATCACTAAAGAAGAACATGTTTGGTTGTAGAGACTTTATGAGGAAGAAGAAATAATGGAATGTTTAAACTTTAAACTTGTGTGCAAAGGAAAAGCACGACCTGATGGCTTACCAATGGTGTTTTTTGAGACATTTTGGTTCTGCTAAAGGGAGATATCATTAATACTATTCAATTTTTTTTCACTCCAGTCAGGCTTTTGAGGAGAGCTTCAATGCAATTTTTATTGCCTTAATCCCAAAGTAATCATGAACTTCAGAACTGAAGGACTTCATACCAATCAACTTGGTAAGGGGAGTTTACAACATCATTGCTAGACTGATGGCAGAAAGGTTAAAAATGGTTGTGAATAAATTGATCAACAAGCATCAAATGACATTTGTAAAGGAGAGGCAAATCATGGATGCAACACTCATAATCAATGAATGCATTTACTCAAGAATGAAAAGGAGAACTCCTGCATAATGTGCAAACTAGATGTTCAGAAAGCTTATGACCATGTGAATTGGTCCTTCCTTCTGAATACTCTCAGTCAGATGGGATTTGGTAGCAGATTGCTGAAGTGGATTGAGTTCTGTATAAAAACAGTTAGGTTCTCTGTTCTTATGAATGAATATGTGAGTTTTCTTGCATCAGAAAAGGGGGGGGGGGGGGGGGGG
>NW_006239084.1:445622-481897 GCF_000226075.1 Solanum tuberosum | reverse complement strand
ATTTTCTGAAGCAAAAAGGGGGGGGGGGGGGTGTTGAGACTGGGTGATCCCCTCTCTATTTTTTTTGTTCTTGCCAATGGAAAGTTTTGCTTGTATGATGAAGATTGCACCACATAATAGGTGTATCACAGGTTTTCAAGTTGGAGAAAGAGTAGGGAAAGAAAAAGAAGTCTGTCATATGCTTTATGCATATGACACTATCATCTTCGGTGAGCCTATTGCAAAACAGATCAGCTACACTAGAGTGATCCTGGTTTTGTTTGAAGTTGTTTAGGGCTGAGAGTAAATTGGGGAAATAACAGTCTTTTCCCTATAAATGAGGTTCCCAAATTCAGGAATTGACAAGTATGTTGGGATGTGGAGTTGATCAAATGCCTGAGCATGCCTTTGGGCAACAAACATAAGACAATGAAAATATGGGATGATATTCTGGAGAAAACTGAAAAGAAGCTTATTAGATGGGACATTTTATTTTTTAGTCCTGAAACTAAATGACGAGAAGCTAAAAAATAAAATGTTCACAATGGATTTTTTGGGTTTAAATATACTCTTTTAGCACATTTTTCTTTTAAAAAAACGTGAAAGATTGGTCTTGAAACTAAATGAAGAGAAGCTAAAAAAATAAAACGTTCACAATGGGATTCGAGCCCGGACATGAGGGTCAATTTAAAAGGAGATCTACCACTAGGCTACAACTTACTTCTTGTTATGAGGGGGTTCAAAATTAATATATCTACATAAATACAGAAAATTAACCTTATATATAGTGTAATTTTTTGTCTAGCGGGTGAACCCCCTGAAATCCATGTGCTCTTTGGAAGGTGGTTATATTAGTAAAATATGGTAAGCTAAGTCCTTGGTGTACAGAAAATGCCTCTGTAACAACCATTAATTTCTAGGTGCTTCTTCTGCCATGAAAAGGAGGAAACAAACAACCATTTGTTCCTTCACTGTGGAGTGACTTCCCAGATATGGTATATGTTTCAAAGCCTTATCCAAGATCCTTGAGTGGTGCCTGAGCATACTGCAGACCTACTAAGCTGTTGAATGAGAAGAGGGGGGAGTAAAACACAAAAAAATGGTGGAATCTAGTTCCATCTTGCATATGGTGGTCAATTTGGAAGGAAAGAAACAATAGGTGCTTTAAGAATATTACTAACCCAATGCAGAAAGTTAAAGAAAACTGCATTAATACTCTATATTTTTGGTGTAAAGAAGAGGGTATATATGAAGTAGATCAGTTAGTAGATTTCCTAGGCTCTTTGTAATCATGACTACTTTGCCTTGGAATTTTTTGTTTGGTTGCCAGCATACCCTCATTGCAGATGAATACAACTTTACCATTCTCAAAAAAAAAAAGAAAAAAAAAAAGAAAATGCCTCTGTAACCATATGGTGTGGGGTGTGTGGAGGACAATCAGAAACTTGTGTCCACAGATGGAAGAAAATTAATTTATCAAAGTGCGAAATGGTAACAAAACTAGATTTTGGAAGGATGGTTGGATAGATCAAACCTCTCTCAGAGACCTTTTTCTAGATCTATCCCTAATCTGTGAAAATCCTGATGCTAGAGTATGTGATTTTTGAAAAAAACAAGGATGGGACTTATCATTTAGAAGATAACTAAATGATTGGGAGGTGGAGAGGGTGACAACTTTACTTGGAATACTAGGTGGAGTGAACATAATCACAATAGGGTCTTGTGGAAGCATATCAATTATCAAGGATGAAATTTTTCGGTAAGTAATGCACACAAAAGAGGCTTGTAGGTGATAGCTGGGGGTCCAAAATGTCATTGGAACTATTTATGGAAGAGTGACATCCCCACAAAAGTGAAGTTCACTTGGCTAGTGATAAAGAGAGCATGCCTAACACAAGAAGTGCTACAGAAGAGGGCAGACCACTGGTTCCTAGGTATTTTCGGTAACATGAGATGGGAAACAAATAAACACCTATTTTTACACTGCAAATTCACTGCTCGACTATGGAATCTGTTCCTCAACATTACATGCATGAGCTGGACAATGCCAGAACGCATCTCAGATCTCTTGAGCAGTTGGATGAGGAGGGGAGGCAATAAAAGCCAAAAGAGATGGTAAAGGTTAATACCATCATGTATATAGTGGTTAGTGTGGAGGGAAATAAATGAACGATGTTTTGAAGATAGGTCCAATTCCATACATAGAGTTCAATGAATTTTTATTATATCTGTACTTTTTTGGGGTAAACAACTTTGTATAGAAGATATAGATCAGATTATAGATTTGATAGGAAGCATGTATTGCTACTCTATTTTGGAGGTGGCCAACATATCCTTAATGCTGAGGAATATAATTTTACCATTTTCAAAAAAAATAAAAAATATTTCATGGTTTGTGGCATTGCCCAAGAAATTCCAAACCATCTAAGCATATCCCACCATAACCTCATGATAAAATCACAATATAGAAAAAGATGATCCACATCCTCGCCCCCTCCTTGCACATATAACACCAGTTGACACAGACAACTTTCCGCTTTCTAAGATTTTTAGCCATCAAGATCACCCCTTTTGGCAGCTAGCCAAGAGAAGAAACACACCTTTCTCGGCGTGGTATCCAGATTGCATTACACGGAAACAACCTCCTCCCTAACCAATAGTCTTTTGCAAAAAGGACTTAACAGAGAAAAAACCATTGTTCCAATAACATTACCCGTTTTTTTAAAAAAAACATTGTTCCCCAAACTCCACCAGACATTGGGGTTATCAACCAGAGTGACCTTTGAAACTCTGCTACCTCTCAATTTTGGAAATTCCTCCTAAATTTCAAATCTCAAAAATTCTCTCCACCTTGTGTCCCCCTAATATGCTGGGATCGTCGAGTCTCCTTGGCATGAAACTCAGAACAAAATCTGAAACTCATTTTTCAGAAGATTGTCCCTGCACCATATGTGTTCCCAAAAAAAAGATTCTCCTCCCATCTCCCAAAAGGCATAATGACATCTCTAGTTCTCCCTCTCCCTTCCATCACCCCATATTTATCAACTATCACCTCTCCCCAAAAAGCTTGTACCTCCACCCCAGATCTCCAAAGCCATTTGCCCAACAAAGCTTTGTTAAACACCAATAATCTTTAATATTGAGATCTCCCCATTTTTTAGGAGATGTGATAAGTCTCCCACCGCACAAAATGAAACTTCTTTGCCCTATCTGCCGCATCCCAAAGAAATTTTCTTTGATACTTTTCCTACTTACTTGTGATTGAAGCTGGAGCACGAAGCAAAGACAAGGAACAAGTGGGAATGCTCGATAAGGTGCTCTTAATAAGCAGTTTCTTCCCTCTTTAGGGCAAATATCTTTTCTACCATCCTGCCATCTAACTAACCTCTTCTAAACCCTCTTCCACAACCTCTGCCCTATGTTTTTTGTCATGACAAGTCGCGAGAGAATGCTTTTATGAGGCAATCTAAGAGATTCAATCATTTGAGTTTTTAACACTCAACTCATGCATAGTTTCAACATCTTGGAACTTTTTTTCTCAACCAAACAATCTCATGATTGCAACTCGTTTATCTTTCTTGTAGGCCCTGATCTCTTGATTCTTCTCATCTATGTCAATGACCTAGCACTTTTTGGTTCATCCAAATGGTTGATCTCTTACTTTGTCTCATTAATTCAATCCAAATTTTCTATGGAAGATTTGAGTTCCCTTTGTTACACTTGGAATCAAGTTATTAATCAACTTGTTGGTCCAATGCAAATACGTTACTGATATCCTTAAGTGGTTAACTTGGTAAACCTATCCAAACTCTCACTCACATTAAGTTAGATTGATATATTCTCCTTTGCCTGAAATATTTCCTTTTATCGTAACATGGATGGGTTCTATATATTTCTTTCATGGCCTGACTCCAGTTTTCAGTCACGTTGCCTCTGTGATTTCTTCATCAATGTCGTGCTCGTCATCTCAGGCAGTCAAGAGGATCTTTTGATACCTTGAAGGCACTTCCGCTTATCGCTTGCAGTCATATTCCAGTTCCTCATCTTCCTTGACCCTCTTTGCAGATACGGATTGGGCTGGAGAGTCTGATATTGCTGCTTCACCTTGGGTTTTTTTGTTTCCTTGGGGAAACTCTGGTTGTTTGGACCAAAAAAAGAAACAACCTCGAGTTAGAGATCTCAGAAAGGATGCCGAGTGTTCATTCCTCCTCTTAACATGTATGCTAGAATAGAACTTGTATTTTAAATTGTATTTCTGTTTTGTTGTGTTTTGAACTCTAACTTGTACAGTTTGTCTATAGATACATGACGAAGTTAACCTATTAGCTGGAGAAGGCTTCATACTATGTTCCTCAAGTTGTTTGTTGATATTATATTTAGGTCAAGTCTTTCTTTACATCCAAGCATATCCTTGGAGCCTCTTCTTTTGCTTAAGGACATAGTTACAGAGTTAATGTGTTGATTTATGTGGACAAACTGATTGGAAACAGTGAATAATATTTCAGTGAAATCCTGCCCCCAAGGCCTAGCTTGAGTGGCAAAAGGTGGAGGATTTGTGGCTTAGGTCACAGGTTCATGCCCCACACCATGCAAAGCGAAGCCCGGTATTTAAGCGGAGACGGGTAGAGGGGCGGGCCCATTATCCACCGAGTTTAGAAGGCTGTGATTGGTCCAAAGGACGGGTCACAGACAGATTTTTCGGTTATCAAAAAAAAATATTTCAGTGAAATCCTGCCCCCAAGGCCTAGCTTGAGTGGCAAAAGGTGGAGGATTTGTGGCTTAGGTCACAGGTTCATGCCCCACACCATGCAAAGCGAAGCCCGGATTTAAAGTGGAGAAGGGTAGAGGGGCGGGCCCCAGTATCCAGCGAGTTTAGAAGGCTGTGATTGGTCCAAAGGACGGGTCACAGACAGATTTTTCGGTTATCAAAAAAAAATATTTCAGTGAAATCCTGCCCCCAAGGCCTAGCTTGAGTGGCAAAAGGTGGAGGATTTGTGGCTTAGGTCACAGGTTCATGCCCCACACCATGCAAAGCGAAGCCCGGTATTTAAGTGGAGGAAGGGTAGGAGGGGCGGGCCCAGTATCCAGCGAGTTTAGAAGGCTGTGATTGGTCCAAAGGACGGGTCACAGACAGATTTCTCGGTTATCAAAAAAAAATATTTCAGTGAAATCCTTCCCTGAAAAATTTATAGCATGTCTCACTTAAGATCCTGACATGACTTACATTGATTTCTGATACTGTTAATTTTTGGGTGATTACAACTGCAGGTTAGAGTTGCGGGACGAGTGGAGGTTAGAAAATCGCAAGGCATTTGCTAATATATTTTCGGACTTTGTCTTTGGGGTCTCATTATTCATTCTTTTGTGCTTCAATGAGAGTAAAGTAAGTTCTCCCCAATCGGAGAAATATCTTTCTTCCTCCAAAATTTATCTGTTTGCCGATATGCTGGTATCATCTATGTTATTGGGCAAAAGAGGTTAATGTGAAATTACAAACTTGGTTGGACTTGGTTTGATTAAGATAAATAAAGGAAGTTTTCTTTGAATGCCATTTTTTCCTAATATTGCTCTTGATTGTACTTTGCCTATTGTACTCCTGTCATCTTTTACTCCTACTCTATTCACTACTACCACACAAGCATTGTCACCAACTTTCATCACACAACCACCACCAACCACTTTTACCGTCAGCCATGCTACTTCCACTTTCAACCTCCATTGCTTACCACTGCCACCAACCAAAGCAGTCTCCAGCCACTACTACCCGCAACCACCACCAAACACCACCATTGGCGACCTCCTAAGTTGCGCATACTCTTCACTTTCGATTCTACACCCATGTCGGATTCACCAAAAACACTTTACTTTTGGAGAATCCAACACGCACCCGCTGATATTTTTTGAAGAGTCCAAGCAATATAGGTGACCATCGCACAACCATCATTTACGACCGTACCACCATCAGCCACCACCTCACAACCATCACTACCGATCACCACCACCCATAAATGCCTCTATCGCTAGTTTGTAGAGTTTACTTCATCTAACTAACAACTTTTACAAGACCATTTAATTTAATATTCTCTAATATTATGTGGATATAATATTTAATTTTTTTTTTTTTTTAATTTTATATGTATGAGTTGTTAGATAAAGATAATTGTGCACATTGAGATTTAGAGAAAACAAAGAGTCTTAATTATCCGAATATAGACATCTTAAAAATCAAGCATTTATTCAGATTTAGACATCTAAACTTTAAAAATGTGGCCCTAGTTGTCATTTACCTGAGGGATTGGATAGGATTTCTGAAAGTGTACTTCCTAAATTGTCTTAGTGTTTCTAAGTTACAAACTTTCTTGTCTTTCTGCAGGTAAAGCTACTCAAATTTACTGGTTATAAGATACTAAACAATATCTCCGACGCTGGCAAGGCATTTCTGATCATTCTGATTAGTGATATCCTTTTGGGGTAAAATTTTGTTCTATTTCATGCCTATGGCCAAATTGAATGTTATAAATTAACTTATCTGTAAATATAGAACCTATCCATGTTAGCTAATTCATAAAAGTGAAGGCAACTTGCTCATTACTTTCCAATTCACAGAAGTGAAGGGTTTAAATAACCTAAACCTCTTTTTGGGCTTTCCTCAAGGATTAAATTTAAAATTTCTATTGTACAAGTACTTCAACTTGAACAAGGTGCAAGGTCTAGACGTAAAATTATTCTTCTCATCTCCTGTAATTTTAGTGGTGCCAATCCTAGTTTTACACTCTTATCTTTTTTCTATTCATCTCTATCTTTTAGCTATGTATTTGTATCTTTGGAAATTGTCAGCATTTCCCTCTTCTCAAAAGTAATGGAATCTACCCTTCCAGAGCTTTGTCATGTTGGATAATGTGGTGAATCTGTCCAGGTATCATTCTGAATATGGTTGGACAACTGCAGTTGAGATGCTTGTGGAGCATTATGGTATTGAAGTTGATCGATCAGCGATAACCATATTTGTCTGCATTGTTCCAGTTGTAACGGATACCTTTGTGAAGCTTTGGGTATGTGCTACTTTTCAATTACTTGGATTCTTTTTTATTTAAATCTGGAAAGTGAACAAAGCATATGCCTGTAAAATCCTCCTCGACCTTCATGGAGATACCATTCTGAATCTGGTTGGGAGACTTTGCTCGAGATCCTTGTGGAGCATTATGGTATTGAAGTTGATCAATCAGTGATAACCATATTTGTCTGCGTTGTTCCAGTTGTAATTGATTTAAAGCCCTCCTTGACCTATTAAAAACGTAAACTAGATTCATGCCAAGTACATGAATTTACCTAGTTCATGTATTAGGAAATTAATGCTAAGATGCATGTATGCCTTTATTCATGAACTAGGAATAGGAAATGCTTAGAACTAAATCACGATAAATTGACTAGAATAGATACATGTTAGAAGAATTCTTATAAGTACTTAGGCGCTAGAACATTTTATGTAAATCAAGTTGGTAGAAGAATATTTTCCTCCACTTGTCTTCAATGAGAAATCATTCATTGATAAAGCAAGTTGAGTGAAGTAACGAAGAAGCATTTCCTCACTTATCTTCCAAGAGAAAAAGATTCATTTAGAGTGCTCATCCTTTCCAAAAATTTCAACATTTGGTATCGGATCCACTTGTCTTGAGGGACATGTGGAGAAAACGAATTTTTGAAAAATTTGAAAGAATGTATCTTCATATTGAAATAAATATGAATGAGATTAGCTACTATAACTATGAGGATGTTGTGCTAGGGAAGCGTGAGCTTGAAGAAATTGTTTTGGTAGGTGGAACTACTAAGATTTCAAAACTTGAATAGCTTTTGAAGGATTTTGTTTAGGGTGAGGAGTCCAACAATAGTGTCAACCCTAACAAAATTGTTGCTTATGGAGTAGCTGCACGTGAACGAATCTTGAGTAGAGAGGTCGCAAATGATATTGTGTCATGAGGAGATGAATAACAAAATTCACATTCATCTATCAAAGAATTGATGAAAATATGTTTGAGAAGGTTTCTTTTTATGAAACCCAAGAAAAGATGAAGATTGTGACAATAATGCTGGTGAGGAAAGATTAAAGAATGTGGCAAAATGTCTGTCACGATCCAAAAATCCTAATAAGCGGTGAGGGTACCTACCCTTCCTCATCGGTGAACCCCATTCATTATTAACCATTAAGATGAGTGAAAAAGTGGAAATATGCAGAAAACAAGGTAAAACAGTCATAAGTCTGAAATCTGATTCATAACCCAAAGATAAATGATACTCTCTTTGTCCCAATTTATGTGACTAACTTTTCTTTTTAATCTGTCCCAAAAAAAATGACACATTTCTATATTAAGTAACAATTTAACTTTAAAATATCCATTTTACCCTTAATGAATTGATTTATAGCCACACCAATTTCTATCAATTCATTTTAGACCACAAGTTTTAAAAGTCTTCCTTTTTTTCTTAAACTCTGTGTCGAGTCAAACTACCTCACATAAAATGGGATGGAGGGAGTAATAAGCACAACCCCCAAGAACTAGTGACACAAGTACAAGAAAGACTAAAATCCGATAATATAGGTTTGAATACTACAAGTACAAGCTATTGAAAAAAGAAGAAAAACAATATCTAAAATAGAGCTAGAATTCAGTGCAGCTGAATCAAGCAACTCATCCTGAACTCCGGCAAGTCTCCTTTGTCAGATAGACAGGATCCATGGGGACTCACGAGGTCCATATACACACCCTAAACTCAGTGGAGGATCCAAAATTTTCATTCAGGGGGTTTGAAAAATAAAAGTATAAACATGTGAAAAAGACAACAAAACACAATTACAAGGAAGTAGTAATATATAGTTTAGAGGTACAAAAAGTTAGTTCCGTTACAAGAGACTTTTTATAGCTAAAACTAAATGGGGTTTGAAAAATAAAAGTATAAACATGTGAAAAAGACAACAAAACACAATTTCAATTAAGTAGTAATATATAGTGTAGAGGTACAAAAAGTTAGTTCTGTTACAAGAGACTTTTTAGCTGAAACTAAATGAAGAGAGGCTAAAAAAATGAAATGTTCACAGCAGGATTCGAACCCTAAACGAGAGGGTCAACTTTGAAGGAATCTACCACTATGCTACAACTTGCTTCTTGTTCATAATAATATATCTACATAAAAACATAAAATTTACTTTATATATAGTGCAATTTTTTACCGAGGGGGTTCGGATGAACCCCCTCGAACCCATGTGGGTCCATCTCCTTGCCTATATTGGACAACACTAATGATTTGCCTTGGATGCAACACCCTGTACCAAATAAACGCTATATACCATGAATACCCAAGGTGACCTTTTAAATCGGGCTTTATCATTTCACCTCCACAATGTCAATGCGCATGAGTTGAAATGCCAACACAAACGAATTGTACACCGGATTCAACCCTCAGTACAAACAATCATAATCAACTCCGAATCATTTAACAATAAGAGTAATGAAGTGAAAGAATAATCAAGTAAACAAATCATATATGGGATTTCAGCCAAAATCAATTTATCAATACCAAGTGAGCAACATAAGCATCAAGCCAAGTCAATATGCCACAAATCATGCTCATGTAATCACATGATTCATCAAGCAAGAAGATAATAATCATTTTACCCCTAACATGGCACCAGTACCCGCATAAATGCTCATCATCTCATTTATATGGGACCCCATTACCCATTATCCCTTAATTCAGCCAATTAATGCACTATCACTTCATAATGAATCGAGAAAGTCTCAACTTGCCATAATTGAAGTTTAAACGATCAAATTACAGGTTTGTTCTTCCGAAATGCCTCCAAATGATCCTAATATGGTTAAATATGTAATCTACATGAGTATACGAGTTCGTAGAATTTTTATAGAAAAGTTTGGCTCAAAAATTGAGTCAAGAAGTCAACCCCGAGCACCCGAGGTTGAATCTGGAATTTTATTTCAGAATCGGTTAACCCACTAGGTAGAAAACTCTGGCACCAATAATTGGCTAAAACGGATCGTTGATCCACCTCCAAATCCAAGAATTGCATGCTTATCAACTTGGGGTAAATTCCCAAATCGGTAAACATCAAGCACCAATTAAATGATGAACTTAGCGATGGAGTAGCAGAAAGTTCGTAATTAGAAGGTTTTTATCTTACCCCACGAAGAAATTGAGCAAACCCCCTCTAGAACCGCCCAAAACCCCAAGCTCTAGAACTCCAAATAGCCAGGGATTTGCATAGAAATGGAGAATTTCCTGCTTCTGCGAGCTTACAAAGGTGGAACCAAATGAGCAAAAGTGGGCGCCACTTGGCGCTTTCAGCTCCGCAAAAGCGGCTGCCATCGCATAGGAGCAGACGAGCTTCACTGGTGCAACATTGCTGATGTGGATGGGAGTTCGCTGGAGCAACCTCTCCTGACCTTGACGACTTCACAGCGGCGATCCAATGCTCACTGCTGCGCCTTCGCCGGTGCGGAAAGAAATGCACTGGACTGCACCCAGAAACCTTACAACACTCTCAAACTTGGACACGACCCTCAAAATTCATCTGAAACCTCCCGGATACAAACAAAATATGCAGATTGACCATAAAACACGTTCGGACCTGATGGAATCATCAAATAACCAATCCAAGGTCATCTTGACCAAATGTTGATTGTGATCTACTCTAAACTTTCCAAAATACTAGAATCATCTAATGATCCAAATCACTTCTGAGTGCCTGGGGATCCGTGCAAATCACCCAACTAAGTCAAAAATCATACTTTGGACCTAACAGATCTGTCAAAACTTGAATCCGACCTCATTAATCCAAAATTTTGACTTTGGTTAAATTTCCCAAAAACCAAACTTCCAAAACTGAAAAATCTTCCTCGAAACACATCCGATTATCTCGGAAATCTTGCCACATATCCCTGCAAGTCATAAATGACATATAGAAGCTACAAAAAGGGTCAAAATGGAGAAATCACGCAGAAGACTCAAAACAACCATGATGGTCATTACAGTTTTGAGAGATGTGAAAGAAAACTTGCTTGCTGGAAGAAAACAATATATATCACTGGGAGGAAGACTGACCTTGTAAACAGTGTGTTGAACTCAATGCGTACTTATATTATGTCTTTATTCCCTCTATCTGCGAACATTGAACATAGATTTGACGAAATAAGGAGGTCATTCTTGTGGCATGGTAACAAAGAGAAAAGTTCTTTCAACCTTGTTAAATGGAAAACAATGCTTTTAAATATAAGGATATGGGGGACTAGGGGTTAGAAATCTAAGAATGCACACAATAAAAGTTTGCTAATGAAGTGGTTTTGGAGATTCAATCTAGAAGTGGAAGCACTGTGGAATAGAGTTGTTAGGATCAAGTATGGTATCTAAAGTAGCTGGTGTACCAAGCTAATTAAAAATCCACATGGGGTGCCAGTCTTGCAGAGCATTAGAAATCTGTGGCCTGAATTTTTAGAGTGGGAATGGATGCAATAACTTTTTGCCCGCATGATGATTGGATTAGCCATGGTCCCCTAAAGGATTGTTCCCTGATTTGTTCTGTGGTGACATGCACTGAAGGCACCGTAGCTAAGTTTGGAGCAAATAGATCCTGGACAGTCAACATCAGAAGAAATATGAACGATTGGGAATGTTGAAGTGTGTGCAAACTGTAGAAGCTGTTGGAAAATTTTCAAAGTTGCTCCTCAAGTTTAGATAAATTGCTCTGGAAAGGGTGCAACAAAGGGGAATTCTCAGTCAAATCTTGCTGCAGAATTGTATCCAAGGAAGAGCAACTCCAACCTATTAAGCCATGGCCCTGGAAACGCATTCGGAAGTCAAAAGATCCTTACAAAGTGGTGTTTTTCTCATGGATTGGGATTTGGGGCCAAAGAATCATGCCTGACAGTAGACAACCTACATAAATCTCTTTATGTATGCGGTGGTCAAGCAGAAACTCTTAATCATATCTTTTACATTGTCCTTTCACTGATCAGCTATGTCAGCTATTTCTGAATTCTGTGGGTATCAAATGGTCCATGCTTGGGACTACACATGATCTTTTGCGATGTTGGGATAAGTATGGACAAAGCAAAGTATGAAATAACTGGTGGAATGCTGTTCCTTGTTGTATTTGGTGGGTGGTTTGGGAGAAAGGAACTCCAGGTGTTTTGAAGAGAAGCACAAATTGTTACTGAGGATTAAGCTAGATTGTCTTTTGTTGTTTCATTCTTGGTTAAAAACGTAATAATCCGAAACAAGAATTGTTGAACAAGCTTTGCAACCATAGGATTCTATGAAGAATTAGGAGAAAGATTGAAAAACATGACTCGTATCAAAGAAGCCGTAAACATGATGAGGTAGAGGAAGATTTAAGAAAAAGTTGAGCTCGAGTTTCTGAAGTCACAAGACTGACTTGTGCATATCTTCACCAAGATTTGATGTCTTCTAGATTATCTCTTGAAATTATGAATCAAGTTCAAGGGGGGTGTTTAGCAAAAGTAAACTAGATCCTAGTGTCAAAATAAAAAAGTAAACTAGATCCACCCCAAGTACATGAATTTAACTAGTTCATGTATTAGGAAAAAATTAATGTGAAGACTGAAGACACATGTATGCTTTTATTCATGAACTAGGGTCTAGGGAATAGGAAATGTTTAGAACTAAATTATGATGCACATACTAGTATAGGCACATGGTAGAGAGTTCCAATAAATGCCTAGGCGCTACAAATTTTATGAAAGTCATGAAGTTGGTAGAAGTATATTTTCATCCACTTGTCTTCAAAGATAAATCATCTATTTCATGAATATAAGTATCTTGTGTACAACATAGGATTGATGATTATGATTTTTATTGAAAACTACTAGTAGAATTTTTCAATTCTAGGAAGTTAATCCCTACAAATTCTTCCGAACTCGAGAGAAAGAAATATTAAGACCCAATTGATAAACCCAAGTAGGAATCTCCCTAGTTCGATTCCATTAATCAAGCATAAGGATTCCCCAATATACTCAATTCCTTGCTACTTGTGCAATATCCAATCCAATTTCCACTCTTCCAAGCAAGAAATGGACGTGTAAAGCTTAATCTAGCGTTTGCAACGACCAAATTACCAAATAAGAATGTAAATAAGTAGATAATAAAAGCCCAAGTAATAATAAGCAAGATAAACTAATACACATTCATGTTAATGCCATAAGAGTCTACAACCCCAGCTATGGAGTTTAGCTAATTAAGAGCAATTAGGAAAGAAAATTGATGCTCTATGGAGAAATCCTTCAAAACCTCTAAAAAATAGTTATAGATGCTTTCTAAGCTTCAAAGGTACAAAGATGATATAAAAAGTACTGTAAAAATCTATTTGAAGTCGTGCAAAAATATGGCAGCAGGGTCCTTTACGTATGGCTACGTCACGTGGGTGATTCCAGAAGCTCCCCCTTGACTGGCTTCTCTTCCCTGGCTACGTGGCTCAGATACATGGGTGAGGTACTTGGCCCCCACAATTTTCTCTTTGCTTTTTTAGCCACTTTTTCTTCAAATTTTAGCCTCCATGTCCAATTTCCTCAAGTATTGAAGTCATTCCACTCCTTGAGCTTTTCAAAAGCTGTCAAAACCTAACATTACCAGTTTCAAAAAAAAAACAACTGTCAAAACCTAAAATTTTATCATTCAAACCATTATTAGCCCATTAATCTCACAAATGGGGCATGAATGTATCATTAAAAAGTAGCATAAGTTTGGCAAAAATGCCTACTTATCAAAAGCAAGTCGAGTGAGTTAAATAAGAATCATTTCTTCACTTGTCTTCAAGACAAATGATTGATTGAGAGTACTCATCCTCTCCAAAATTTCCAACATGGGCCTCATGCATTCAAAAGAAATGACATTTTAGCATAAGTCAACTTATTTTACTAATATTTCTAAAAAAAAAATGTTAATGTTTGTAGATTACCATTTATCATGTGTACATTCTTATGGTATTGGAAGAAATGTAACCCATATTACTATTCTCTAACGGAAGACTGTCTTTCCAGATTTTTAAGTACTTGCCGAGGTTATCAGCTGAAGTGCCCAAATATATACAAAAAATGAAGAGGCATTAGAGAGACTTTCCCATATCTCTGGTTTCAGTTGCAGCAGCATCTACAGGTAGAACATACAATCAGTCCCATGTAAAAGGATTGATACTTTTTGCCTTCCTTTCCACTTTTCCATATATAGAGGCTCCTTAACCTGAAATTGGAGTAAATTGTAAAATGACGTTTTGTATTTTTCATGATGTGAATAGCTTGTCATCAAAGTGGCGTAATTCCTTGAAATCATTCATAATGGGAATATTTGTGAACCCTATTATTTGTTTGTCAGCAATATTCAGATTCTGAATAAAATAGGTTTGTTAGAGGCTTGAAAACACCTCTTTGTATCTATCTATTGCTTCATCTGGGAACTCTTTATATGATCTAAACTTGATATGTAAACATCCTTTCAGCTGTTATTGTACTTTCTTATTCACATGGGAGTGTCTACCCATATGAAAAAAAGAGGTTTACATATGTTGGAGAAACCATAGATCAAATGTAACCAACATTTCATCTGGAGTTACATGGGTATGGGGTGATACATAACTTGGGGTTCTTTCTGCTATTTCTGGCTACATACCTTTTGCTGTTATTTCCGAAGAATTCAAAAAAAATCCTAGGTGCAAAATGGTGTTCCTTGATGTTATTTTTTGAACTATTTCGTAGTTCAAGCCGTGCTTGTCAAAATCTCTAACAATTTAATTATCTTCCATTCAAAGCTTAACGATATGTGCTTCATAAATCGTGTTACTTTATATGATTTTATGAAAACTTTGCTTGATGAATTACGTACCTGTTGGGTGTTCCTTCTTAGATTGCCAATTTGCCATATAAGAGATCTTGAAATACTAATGCCTTATGATAACAGTATTTCCTGAAATTTTCATTGTTTCACTTGTAGTGAATTGGGTAATGAATATAAGATAGTATTATGCCAAGATTCAATTAATCATGAAATAGTTTACACATACATTATAATCAACTGATTTTAGACATGGACGTTCTTGCTTTTCTGAATATCTTGGGTGGTGGTGGTTGTTGGTGAGGGGGTGTTGAATTGGAATCTTTTCATTAGTTAGAATAACTAGTAATCGACTATTGCTACACTCAAGTCGACTCTCCTGCAAAGTTAGACAGATAAGCAAGTATAGCAGGATGTGAACTAACAAAAAGACTAATTGACACAAATGCTTGTGCCTACTGCCTCATCCAGTTCCCTTGGGTTTTAAGGGTTCCCTTTAGAGCTTTTGAACGACCTTGACGGTTACAGATATCGTTGTGATAAACTCTGAAAGTTCCTTATGTCTGGAAAATTAGACATCCTTTTGTGATCACAATCTCTACGTGTATAGCTTTTTCTTTTCACTAGTTAACTATAATGTATATTTTGAGATAAAAGAGGGAATAGTTCTTGCTCAAGTGAAGTTGTGCACTCTGTTCTTTAATCATGATCTTTTATAGTGATGTGTTGGTTCATGACCGTTGCTGTGTAGAGAATCAATTCTTTACCTTGATTGTTATTGAAATTAATTTTCCATCTTAATTACTCTTTTGATTGATTTGATCTTGATATTGTTGATATAGCTCTTTAGGGAATTTCCTTCAATCAGGGATTGGTAATCCTTGATTGAGAAGATACGTCTATATCAGATATGTATTGCTCCTCCTTGAGAATTTTTCTTAGTTGTAGTATTCTCTTCTCTATCTTGTTTGATTGAGTAGTCTTACTTGATTCAAGCAACCGTGAGCCTCTTCTTGAAATTTGGAATATGCCTCGTCTTGCTCCTTTTTCGTTGTCCTGCAGAGTAAGCATTTCAGGTAGGTGTCGAATAATAATTCTTCTCCAAAAAATGGGCCGACTCTTTATCTTTATAATCCCACAATACGGATGCGTACCTCATACGGACTAGCTCAATGTGAATATCATCTTTTTGGAATTTCTTTACCATGAATGAAATATTCAGCAACACCATTTGGGGAAGGCTAATAAGATATAACCACCATTTGAAAATTAATAGGGAAATAACCACACTTTAAGACACAAGAACTTATAAAGGTTGGAACCCTATAAATCTTTCCTTCGTTGGTTTGAAGTTTGAACTCCATGAATCCTTGGTTTTCATCTGCTGTGATTACACAACCTTTTGCTTGGATCTTTACAATTAATAAGGATGAAAGAAAAAGGCAGCACGTCCAGGTAGGCCATCATCATGGACAAACACTTGTGATCCACATTAAAGATTTGAAATTAAGGAAACATTTACAGACCGTAGGAGAATTTGTTATCATTACTTTATCACAAGCTGGATCAACTGGTAGCAGAGGAAAATGCAACACTTGTCTATATATGAAGGGAAAAAAAAAATACATTAAAGATAAACTGGTTCTATTTCTTCATCATCGCAAAATGATCTGTGCCTTGGGAAATTGTTTTATCTCACTCTTACGGAATTGTAGATATCTATGTATTTCCCTGCTGTATTATTCCAGCTATTGTCAATACGCATAACTTTCTGCACGACAGCTTTCCATTCATTTGGTTCTGCATTACAATTGCAGACATCATATCAATCAAACAATTATATCTTTATCTCAAAACAGATAGTCAGCTTCTGAGAGCCTACAATCAACTGGTATCTTTCAAGGAAATCAGAAGGGCAAGAGCTACATGGATATTCAAGGATAAAATGGCTTACTTTCTTGATAGTAAGAAAATGCACGGCCTAATGCACAGTTTAAGGATCCTTCATCAATTCCTTCAAAGACAAACCTACATGAGAAATATGTGAGCACTTCAGAATCACAGTTGCAATACCAGTCAAACCTACAAATGGGAAAAGCTGCATGACCAGACAATTTTTTATTGAAAAAAACAACACACAAGGTTGAAGTTCAGAACCCAGTTCATACTAGCATCAATTTTGAATACAAAAATAAGTAGGATTTCAAGAATTTGATCAGTTACCCATTAGCAATCTCAGTGTGAGATTGATCATCCATGTCAAAAACCGTGTCCGCGAGACCACCCGTCTTCCTAACTATGGGAACCTGAAACAGATACAAAAACTCCTTGCTAGTGTTTCCTTTCTTAAGCTGGAATGAGTATATTTCTGGAAGCAATAATTGGACAACCACCATTTTATCCTTCTAGAAACACACACAGCCCTAAATAAAATCTTTCTGACAAGTTCTTCTACCATATAATTAGGGAAACTCAGAAGCAGATAAGAAACAGATATCTTTCCCAGTTTATCAACATAAAATGTGAAACAAACTACTCTTAATAAGTAATCCTAGTACTTACAGCTCCATAACGCATTCCAATCATCTGTGCTAGCCCGCATGGCTCATACATTGAAGGCACCAAGATCATGTCTGCAGCAGCATATAGCATATGGGACAGCTCCTCGCTTCATGATTGACGCCATTTGGGAAACAGTGAGAACTCGGGTTAAAATTTCCATCATGCATTCAGTGTATAGAGGTGATTCATATGAAAAAAGAATTGATATCTACAAGTGATTCATATCATTTGAGGTGCACTTAATCAGATAAGAAAGTTGAATTTGTGTTGAAGCTCCAGATAACTTCATAAACATTACCACTAGCATTTGTTGAAGGTCAGGAATTTTAGATAATCAATTTGCTTTAAAAAGTAGTTACCTGTACATCAAAAGGATACGGATATTGGAGCCCTTGTTATGCTACAAAGAGGACAAGTAACAGATATCACCATTGCATGGTCATTCAAAAAGGTTAATAAACACCAACAGATTTATTGGATTCCTTCAAATAAAACACTATGTTCTCTCAAATGTGTGAGTAGTGATGATACTTATAAGCATGATGGAATTACATTTGTTAACATATGAAATCACTAATTGCTTATTACTCCTAGTTTACTCTGGAGGGAAATTTGGAAATATGCATTAATAAGCAATTAGTGCAGTAAATTTTACATAACTTATTCTATCACTCTTGTTCTTTCCTGTTTGTTTTTCTTTTTGGTTTATCAATTGGCGTTTCTTTCAGGTCAAACTCCAGCACTTTGGTCTGGAACCTGACATCTAAATCATTAAATGATTCCATTCTAAAATCATTAGAAAAACAATGATAAAGAGAAGGAAAAATAAAAATGATCATAATGAACTGTATTATCAGTGGTGAATGCTTCCATATTCTATCTCATGATGGAGAAAGAACCGTCTGTACCACCACAACATGCCAGCAGGAAGAATAGTTCAAGTCTAGAAATTTTGGTTACCAGTTCTGCTAAACCTTCAAATTCTCTCTCAACTCGATCATCTGAAGCCCTCCCCAAAACAACCATCTGTCCACCCTGAAAAACATGCCAGCAGCAGACTTCAATTACAATGGTCAAAACAACACCCTATCAATTGGCCACAAGTTAGAAAACAATCCTACGAATAGCTGCAAAGTTGTAAAAATAAAATTGAGATAAGTGTATTACAATTGTATCACCAAGGTGCTGTCAAAAGTAATTACAAATTACCAAAAGTGCATCCTTTGCTATTGTTAAAGGGATTATATAGATTCTATCACGGCTTCAGCATCACTAACGTAACTCTGTTTGCGTCAAAAAATAAAATAAACTGAACAGCTCATTTTAGTCTTTTCGATGGGCTCTCCTTTTTCTTCAAAAGAATCTAAAATCTCTCTCCCTCCAAATTGTCCAACATATGCATGCCGTTTTTAGGCAAGCTCTCTGTAAAATCTGCTTATAAAGTGTTCAGCCTAACAAACAACCAGATTAGCTGTTGGCTGTGGAAGATGATATGGAAAATCAAAGTTCCATATAATGTGGCTTACTTTACATGGCTTTGGGCAAAAGCGGCAGTCCTGACCAGGTGACAGGACAATCTTATTGAAAGGTGATATACCAATTATGTTCCAGATTTTTACTTATGTGGAGAGGAGGCAAAAACAATCATCTGCACTGCAAGATGACAGATCATTCTCCGACTCCCCTTGCTCAGGTAGCCCTATATCCCCAGGGTGGAACTGGTGGGATTTAATATCAAAATCTGAAACTGAATACACAAATCGGGATTCTACGCATCTGTCATAGTTGAGACACGGGAATGTCTTAGGAAGTGACGAGAGTAGTTCACAAGTTCTGTGCTTATGATGGAAAAGTCAAGTTCACATCATCTCAATGACTCTTTCACTCATAAGATGATAAACGGTCATCCAATTGAACCTTTCATAATGAAAATGTATCCTATGTGCTATTTATGTATAAATTTGACTGATCGAATGTCTGTTTTCCTGTGTCTAAGTTCACTTTTGGTGAAAAGGACGAAATGGGGATAAACACTTACTAGTTCTTCAACGTGCTTGATCGCATGAGTGATGAGATGAAGACCTTTTTGAGCAACCAATCTAGTAATGCAGACAACCAAAGGTATTTGATCAGCCACACAAATACCGTGTTTGATGCCTTGGAAAGGAAGACCAAGTCCCCTTTGAACAAATTGTTTGCATATCCTCTTCCCTTCAGTTTTGCTGGCTTCAAAAACACAAACGCGAAACAAGAAGGAAGGTGAAGAAATATCCATAAAGCTAAAATTTGTTACACAGCAAATAAAAAAAGTAGCTATTCTATGAAAAATAGCTATAATACACTCATTGGCTCATCAGATAGAGAGTAGATGACCTTGTGTGGACAGAAGTAGCCCAACCTAAACATAGATTTGTTCTTTGGTTAGCTTTCTGGGGGAGACTACTTACAAAAGCAAGATTGAGACATTTGAACATATCCATCAACAGTGATAAATGTTGCTCATGTGACATGAAAACTACAGAAACACCCCTGCACGTATTTGCAAATTGTGCTTGGACCAAACAACTGAGAACTGATTTATCAAACTGGCTGAGCATACAACTTCAAGCTGGTGAAGTGAAAACTGTGTTGGAGAGAATTAGAAGGAAGCACTAAAAACATTTCAAAAAGGAGATTGTAGCAGCTACTTGGTGAGCAATTGTCTACTATACTAGGAAAGCTAGAAACTGGACTACATTCAAGCACCAAAGTGTACAGACTGAGACAATTTTCATATTGGTAAAGGAGGACATTGTAGAAAGACTCGATCAGTTAAAAGCTAGTAGGAGAGTTCGTAGTTGTACCAGTTTGATCATAAGATCATTTGTAACTCGTCTTATTCTGGAGGCCTAACATTTCTCATGATACCTTTTCTAGTAGGTGGTTGTGAGATTAGGTGCTTCGTGCTCCCATAGGTGTATTGGATGCTTTTTCTTGTTGGTTATGGTAATATTCACATTGGTTACCCAAAAAAATTTATCAAGGAATGCTCTCAGGCACTTTTTTCTCGTGTTTGTCAGTTTTAGTCCTTTTTGAATTTTTCTGTCTCCAGGGGAGAAATTTTCCGGCTGCTCTGGCCGGAATTTTCAACAGATATGGGGGAAGATAGGAGTTTTTATAATGCAGGGTTTAAACCCTATGAAATTACTAGGAGACATTCAGATTCAGAAGTATTGTTCGACTGGATCGAGCGCGACAGATATTTAATGAGACAAGTTACTATAAGCATTAATGTCATGAAGTGGTTGGTGTTCATCTTCAATGCAGCTACAGAAGAAAAGAGGAAGACAATAAAGAGATGGAACATGAAGGACCACTTTCCAGAGTTCTCTGAAATATAATGAAAGTGGTAGGTACATCAGCTTCATAGTCATTCAAGGGGGAAGTAAATCTATCATTATTACACCAGAGAGTCCTCATAAAGAGGGTTGGGGAAATATAGCCCATAAATTTACTAACTTTATCAATGATACAAACAGAGTGAAGAACCCTATTCCTGGCAGAAATAGACAAACAAAAACCTCGTACAAGGAAGCTTTCAAAAACAGCAGATGGATGACGGAGGAGACCAAAACAACACACATAACATCAAGAAACAACAAAATATCTGTAATTGGAGGCTCAAGGACAGAATCAGATCTGTTGAGCCGATGCCTAGTTGGAAAATTTCAGTTGTCACCAAAAGAGACGCCAACTTTGAGTGATGTGAGGAAATGGGCATGTAACACATGGAAGTCAACTTTTGGAGTTAATGTCTTCGGCATGAATGACTCCCAGTATCTCTTTGAATTCCTCACAAGGAAAGCAGAACATGTCATGACGGGAGAATGGATTTGGCAAAAGAAAAAATTGAATCTCCGATGGTGGAATACTACCGTCGGATGTTGGCCGGAGGAGATCAACAGGGATTGGGTCTAGGTTAGATTGTTGGGTTTACCATTGAATCTCTGGTGACATAAGATATTTGAAGAGATAGGTGACCATTGTGGTGGATTCATTGAAACAGAGGAGGAGACAACTCTAAGAAATCATCTTCACTGGGCTCGAATCAAAGTGAAGGGGGATGGAAAGGAGATTCCTTAGGAGATTGAAGTGGAAACTGAAGGTCTTATCTATACAATTCCGGTGTGGGTCGAAGCTCCGGTCACTGTGAAATCAGATGGAAGAAGAAGTGGAGAGCCTTTTGAAATATCCACTAGATTATAATAGTACAGTGCCAACTTTTTTTGATAGAGACATGAGGACCGACTCTTGGGTGAAATTGATAGGGCACGTCAGTCGATGGGGGAAAGACTAGGTCAAAGGCACATAGGGTGCCAAGTAACAGTGAGGGGACTTTTAAAGGTAATCTTGGACCTTTTACTCAGCTTCAGAACTTGGGCCCAATTTTAAGCCCAACAAAAGCAGACACAATAATTCAGAGATTTCCAATTGAGTTCGCTGAGAATGAAGCCCAAACTATAGACCCAGTCACAATTGAAATCCAAGCAAACACACTTAGAGAAAGAAGAACAATATCGCACATTCAGTCATCTGCAATAACTCAAGTCGTGAGTAACACAGTGATGTACGAGGGTGAGGAAGAAAATGCAGAGACACAAGAAGATCATTTCAACATTTGTATGACTAATAAATCAACTAAAATCGTACATTTAAAGGAAAGCTTATTACTGGAACAAGCTGGACAAGTAGACCAAGAGGAATCTAAGGCCTTGCACTGAAGGAACAGGATGAAGCAGCAAATTGCATCAAAGAAGATGTAATTCCTTTGAAAATGCAATTACCAATTGAGGAGGTTGTTCAAGACGCCAACACTTCAGAATAGATTCAACAACACATCATCAAACTAAGCACTGAATAGGGTGTATATCTTAAATGGTGCGATGAGAAGGCCAAAAAAATATTTATGAAGAGAGACAACAACAATTGGATGAACAAGCCATTGTAAAAAAGAAGGGGTGAATGAACTGAAAGGATTAGAGCTTGATGCCAAATTTTGTAGTAATGGCTCAAGAAGTAGGGGGGGATACCTGGCAATAAAAGATCAATGAAGTCGGAAAGAGTGCCTTGGAATGTTACGAGACTAAAATGTGGCAGAAAGAGGAGGCAAATCAGAAAGATTCTACATACATGGAAAGCTGATGTAGTGTGTCTACAGGAAACAAAGCTAATGGGGGATACTACAAAGGTACGGAAGGAAGTTTGGACAGACCAGTGGCGGAAGATACTCATTTATCTGTGGAGGACTAAGTGGGTGAGGCCAGGGAACATAAAAGGATTGCTAAAATGCTGGAACAAGGATGGCAATGCAGCCAAAGAGGAGGGAAGATGGAAGATTGTCCTCGTATGCACTTCGTGGATAATGTGGAAAGAAAGAAATAGGAGATGTTTTGAAGACAAGCAGAGCAACTTCCAGAAGTTCAAAATGAATTGTTTAGCTCTGTTTTATTTTTGGTGTAAACAGAAATTAATAGCTCAAACAGTAGATATTTTTGACGCTTTTAGACTATTCATAGGAACAACAAATAGATGTTCAAGATGTAAGTTGTAATACTTTAGTAGGGGGACAACATATTTTGATGTAGTATACCAGTGGATATATAGATTAACTGTTACCATTCTCAAGAAAAAATATATCAAGAAAGTATTTACCAAAGGAGAAAAGAACCAAAGCTAGAAGTTCACAAGAGAAATTAACCGTGAGAAAGACACATTCTCCTTGTGCCAAAAAGGAGGCAATTTTGGTTAATTGTGCATCCCTTTTCATGTAGAGGCTAGGGTCAAAGGAACACCAGTGGTAGACTTGTGGACATAGAGAGGACGACCAGATGGATAAAACCTTTTGGCTCATTTCTTTTGCATAATATCTATACACAGAATAAAAACCAAACTTCCTGTGCTCTGGTTTGAAAAGAAAGTGTTAGTATACTTAATGAAGAATCAAGCAGATTAATGGAAAGGTGGGAACCATGAGGACATCAACTTCTTGACTGTAAATAGTTTGCACATGTTATGTAAAATGTATAAGTGAAGCAGTCCAAGTCAAGTCACGTGAATCCACTTGTGAAAATTAACTCCTAAACAACAGAAAGGTCTGATGTGTGCGACTTCTCTTAGAATCTGAAGCAATATACTTAAAAGGAGTAAGAGCTTCCCAAAGCTGATAGATACGAAAGGAGTATCATATTCCTAAGCAGGAAAAATGTGTAAAGAGAGCATCCAAATACCGGAAATACTGAATCATGGTTTAGTCTACCTGAAAAGATCAAAGTTGGATTAGACGTCTACATGGGGATCATTCTGGAAGACTTAGAAGAAATGTTGGAGTGAACTTCTAGACACATATATTTCTCTTCTGCTGGCGAATTCACATCATGCCACACTTTGGTAACTCAATGAGATTCAATAACCAATGACTAGTACTACCTATGACACTTATCATATTGATATTAACAGAGTGGATCATGAGGCTTTTAGGAACACATAAAGAGTTATGTTAGCTTTCTCAAAAAAAAAGGAACACATCAAGAGTTTGGTAATTTCCTGTGAACATGGAAATCAGATCAAGAAAGCAGCAAGCTGGTATAACTAGAGTATAGAGCCAAGGACAACCCCCTGAGCTATGATCAAAGGGCTTTTGAAATTCCCAAAAGACTTGCTCAGGATTAATTCTTATTCACAAGCCAAAAAGATTTCATTAAAAATTGTCCTACCTTTTTTTGGATTAGATAAAGATTGTCCTACTTTTTTCATCCCATTTCTGCACTTTGAAATCTATACTACATTTTATATGGACTAGAAAATCACAAAATTGACAGTTTCATGTCCAAGTAAACAACTAAACAATGAAAACTAATTGACAGCTCTTCCATGCTAACTGATTGAACGGTAAGTCTTTTAAGTGCAAACCCCCAGTGTCTCATAGTTCCAAAAATATAAACTTGAAAAAGACAACAATGAAAGCAAACACCAGCGTCTTTCAAAGCAAGGCAATAATATCAGTAAATTTTGACCTTTTCCCCCCTTAATAGGTGAATATAGTTGAGAAATCATCACATTCAATGCCGTAAGTTAATAATGATATAATGATATTAAACAGTCTCTAATAATATGCAAAGTTTTGAAAAAACTGACATGTTGAATTAGGTCCCTTTCTTTCATCAAGAGAACGGAAATTCCTGCAGTAGCAATGATTTGTCATTAAACAATTACAATTATCTTACCCTATGCATTACCCAATACCTAGATTACGATACAAGACCAAAAATCATGTATCTGCTGAATGAGCCTTGTGTAGTAGGGTTTTAATTAAAGTCCTTTCCTGTGCTTGTCTTTATTGAGATACATTGGATCAATGAGTATCACGATATAATGTGAAGTCACCCTATGCTATTATCCCTGGGGTAGTTGATGGACAACACTGACTGTGACAATTTTCTGGTTAACTCTGCATGAACCCTGTGACTACATTTCTCAAATAAATGAAAAGGAAAGAAGGAAGTCTCCATTGTATTTCCGCATGTCCAGCATGAATGAGGTGAACTTTTTTAATATTTCCTTGGATTAAGACGTAATCCGTTTGAATTTATACCAACATTAGCATCCCTCATATGGGGAAAACATATGGAGTGGTAGCTCAAAGCAAGTGACGTCTAAGTACTTCTACAACATCACAGAAATAGTTACCATCAAATTTAGCAGGCAAATAAATATCTGTTGCTGGATTCCACATTTCAGTATCGATCCCATTTAAAATGCCAGAATACCTGAATGATAGCATAACTTGTTTAAACAGCTTTATTAGAAAAACAGATAAAAAAAATAAAGCAAAGTAAAAGAGAGAATTTATAGTAATTGGTATTAAATATGTCACATGCTAATTTCTACAGAGATTCAGAAAGAGAGGCTGAAGCAGGATTAATGAAGCAGAATTTAATGTAACAAGGAAATGTAATTAATGGTAAGTGCTGAAGACATTACTTATCACGGTTTCTCATCAAAGCACCAGAAAGCCATCCAGAACAGAGTGTCTCCTTGAGATAGGTTGGTGAAACTGTACTGAAATTAAGAAGAGAAATTAAAGAAAGAAGATAGTTTTTTTTGTTTTTGATGACATAATGAATGAAAATAGTTCATGTATCTTGTATTTAGTTGCAGGAGAAATGCAATTCCAATAGCTGCACAAGCTCGGGATAGCCTCTATTAGATTTATGAGTGAAAACTTCAGAATTTTTCCAAAGAATCAGACTAAAAACTAGACATTAAAAAGTTTGTAGAAAATTGTAGTTATTAGGTACAGCTCACTTTTTCCTTCATTGTCTTTAACTTCAATGGTGTTTGCACCTGATTGTCCATAAAACCCTGTATCTGTTAATAAACTAACCAAAAACCTAAATTGTTTAATAATTTGTTTAGTTAATTCTGTCATTCTGCACGACTTTAGCAAGGGGCAAATGATTGGAAAAGGACATGTCACAAGACTTGTATAAGTTATTCAGTCTGAAAAACCTTGATGTTTTTACTTTTGGCGCCTCATTATATATACTTTATAACCGTCTGAAACATGCCTATATCTCCAATTTACAAAAGATAGTCCCAGATCTGTCTAAAATGTCTTATTTGGAGTGTGTCATCTTAGTTTGCTAAACACACAGTGGTCTTCCAAAGCTAATCCAGAATAGGCCAACACTTATATTTGAGTTGTTTACACTAATTGTGTTAGTTCTATTTGATAGCTATTCCTGTTGCACTTGGTATCTGTTGTAGAAATAGATCAGAATATTTTCTATCTTTCAAGCCTGTTGCACTTGGTATCTGTTGTAATCAGTGTGGTTCTTTACAGAATATTTAATATTTTTTCCACATCCTTCTCATCTTTTATGTCTTTCCAAGGCATCCTGCATCTAGCATGTTTGCATATTTCTTGTCGTTAAACGAAAAATACACTTTGAATAAAACAAGTTGCAAATAATTTTTTTGAGTTAATATTCCCACTTATTGCTACATAATCAATTGGAAGACTTCCTCTGTTTTGCAGCACAGAGGAACTCATTTGATTCTATATTAAGGTCAAACTCAGTTTCAGCTTTCTTGATCTGTATTTAGTTGTACAAGCTTTGCAGAATCTCACCCTTGGACATGACAAAGGCAAGTCTACGTTTATTTAGGCATTCCCGTCTTCAAAAATCTTATGAACACTATGATCCCACTACAAACAAATACTTTATCTTAGTCTATGTAACTTCTTTCGGGACTTTTTCCTTATTTCTTACTCATTTGATTCTATATCTAGGTCAAACTCATTCAGGTTCTAGATTTGGAATAGGATGAGTCACTACTCATTAGGTGCGTTTTGCAGACATATACCATGAGAACAAACATTAATCGATTTTTTCCAGTTCCTCTTTGCAGAGGTATCCAGTCTATTCGCAATCCTCATACTATTTCAATTTCATAAGTTATCACTATTTCTCACCTTCATATCATGTTCTTGTTACAAACTTATCCACTTTTCAAATACCCAAAATTGTCTCAGAAGCAATGGCTAATCTAAGCTGGGAGCCTGGGACTAGGCTATGGTTGAGAAAATGTCTCATTCACATGGAAATGGGTACTTGAGGACATAGTTTGTTTCTTACAGGTAAAAACTATAGTTGGATTTCATTGGACGTTTACAGTTAGGGTAGGACCAGATAAGAAGATAGATAGTCTTAAAGCTTGACTTTAATATAACCAGATTGATGGGTCTTTTCCAGTTGGCCAAAATTGCACTTGTCTCTAAGGCACCATTTTCCATTGATTTCTCTATCAGTTGGGATAAAAAATACCTTCCTTCATGAAGAAATTGCTGAAGAAGTCAATATGGGCAAACATGTAAAATTTCCTACTCCCGAGCAAACAAAAATTGTCCTCTTGCTAACTTGAACTAGTCAAACAATTTGTAACTCGTTTAATAACATCTTCCACTGCTTCTACAAGGATGGCAGTTAGGAAAGACTCTGATTTAATTAATTCCGTCAGCTTGTGATTCAGGTGATTTGGTGATGTACCATTTTAGGTATAGCAATATAAAGTTGCAACTGGAGAATTATCTCTTATTCTGCTTCTGCAAAATATGTGGTACAAACGAGATGACACAAGAAGCAAAACGGAATAAGTAAGAAAATGAGTAGCAAGGTTAAAGTTCTTATTAGAGGAAAAGGGAGGAGATGTAACAATTGGACTGATTAATTTAATTTATGAAGAAAACAGTTAGAGTGGGGAGAAATGAAAAGGAAATTAGCTGATTAAACCGTGACCATTGACCAATGTCAATTGGGGAAAAATATTTTTACACCAAGAAAGAGTAAACCTTGTAGGCAAATAAATTAAGTAGTTACACTAGATTTAGCTAACTTACACTATAGCATTGCTGTATACTATGCCACCTTTCAACAAACTTAACCTCTCTGGATTATGGCCAACTGTGCGATCATCTACAGCCTGCCACATTGGCCAACAGAAGCATTGGATTCCTGATAATATCTTTAACTGAAAAACCAACATAGACAGCACAAATTATGATAGCTAAATCTAAAATAAATGAGGACACCTTGTCTTCAGTTGCATAGGCCGATCCATCAAGACCAAACTTACTGAGTTGCTCTTGTCTGTCAAAGAGGAAGCTCATGAGAAGAATTTGGTAAATCTAAAAGACCTATTTGCATCAGATGCTGATACCAACTATTGGCTTAACATCCTTCTAGTTTTAGCTTAGCAGCAGATTGAATCATGGATTATTAAGAAAGAAAAAAGATAAAAAAAACTACACGAATTTTAAGTTAATTACATAGATTGGTTCTAAAGTGTTATCCAGCAATTGTACAACACTAATTTGAGACATAGCATTATTATCTATTTTTGTATCACTCGTAGTTTGAACAAGTAATAATCCTTAGTATCAAAAATTGAATACGGATACTAGGAATACAGAAATAGCCTTCCGGAGATATAATCTTCCTGATCTCAGAAAAATTCTACCCAGACAGGAACTACTAAAACTTGGATGGGAAGGGTCGGAATAGGCCTGCAACCCGAGATCCAGAAAAAAAATCGGGAAAAGTTGCCGGAAAGCTAGCTGCCACACCGGAATCCTAATTTCAGTGATCGGAAAAAATCAAAAACTAGTAGAGATAGGCTCGGAATGTTCCAGTGACCCCAATGGAGGAAAAAATTTCCAAAAGGAACTAACCAGAAGGAGATTGTGTAGCGAACAGCCAACCAACATGAGAAAACTCAGCCTCTTTCATAAAAATGGAACCATAGTGCTGCAAGGGAGATAACTCACCTCAAAAAGGTAGCAATGGCTCTAATATCATGAAGATTTCAAGAAGAAGAAAAAGGTCTTTACATCTCTTCATGAATATACAACCCGTGAGAATGGATACTTATACAATGAGTCCTAAGACTAAACTAGAAAAGACAATATCACATAACCAATTACATTCAATACAATAACATACTACTTAACTATCAGTACCAATCAACACAGAGAAAAGCTTAACCCACTCTTTCCTGACCCTCCATGGCCCATTTCCATCTCTAGATTGCAAACGATGAATCTCAAGTTGCAAATGTTCCCTCAGTCTTGAATTAACTTCTACTACTGACCAACTGAGCCTTTCTGGATATGCACTACCCTCCTGAGAGGCTGGGACAATAGTAAAATAACTATTTTTTTCAGCAAACGGACATATCAGTACAGTATTGTATTCCATTACAATATCAATACTGAAAATATCCCTAGTTGAAAACCAATAAAAGCATAGAAGAAGCCAATTGGAAATTCCATACTATAAGATTTTCCCTTGGAATGATTGCAGAAATGAATAAAGGTTATTCAGAATGCTTGCATATCATCACCCATTGACAATGGGAATTCTAGAACACAGAGTATTCCCCTAATGTAAACATATTGTTTTACATTTCAAGATGATCCTGGTATTATTAACTCACCTTTCTTTATATTGGATACCTTCCAAAGTTATTCCCCGAGGCATAATCAGCAATTAACATATTTCACCCATACTAAAAGAGAATACAGAATAGACACTAATTCAGACAACTGCAAACTGAGATTTGAAAAATCACAAGGAGGACAAAAGACCATCATGGTCTCCTTTGTTGTTTCTGCAGTTTCTTTATTGTTGCATCTGGTTAAATGTTTTAGGGGATTAATTTATGGTGTGCAACGGTCTCCTAGGACTAAACTATACTATCGTTGAAGAGGTTAGATACATACAGAGCATAAAGATATTAGAAAAATGACCCATATTTCTTCCTTCATTTATAGCCTAAAAGTGTACCTGCATTCTCCATAATGCTCCATGTTGTGAATAGTCAATACAATTCTCGGTTTCTGCACGAGGTGTCAATGCTAAAAACAAACAGATAGATAGATCTGCACAGATCAATTAAAGGAATGAAAAACATAAGCCCCCTGATCATACCTGGAGTGAGAGAAAATGGTACATATCCCAGTAGAACAGAGGTAAAGCACCTGTCTGCCATTCATGTACATGAATGATATCTGGTTGTGTTCCATTTACCTGTAAGAGGATGTTGACCAGAAAAATCAGTAACAGTGTTGTTTGCATGAAAGCTAGAAGAAGACATCAAATCAAAACACAGGAGCAGGTTTGAAACATTCAGACATCAAGAACCTACTGAATTGAGGCTGCAACTAACCAAATAAACTTAGGACTACATTTGATTGAGGGAGCAAACCATATTGACATGCCATCATCACATAAAAAATTTCCAGACTTGTCCCAAGATGTGCACAAGTGTATATAACTAGTGTGCAATCAGATATAGCTCAATGAGTCATGGGTTTGAAGGCATTAACCCAAAGTGTTTCAGTAGAATTGTCAAATCTGAGTAAGTTTAGTTTTAATCTTTCTATACATCTACCATGAAACAATTTATAACTCATGGCTGTAATACCTGCATCCATTCAAGGCAAGCACGGCTGAAAAATAAGTATGCATCTAATTCATTGTATGACCCTCCATATATGTTTTTTCCCTTGAAGAAGTGGTTGGATGGTTCAATAAGTATCACTGGAACGCCCGAAACTTCTCCTCGATATGCTTTACAGGCAACCCAGTTTCCATCATGATATGAGTTGTAAGTTTTCATCAAGGCTAGCTCATTGATGCAATGCTTTGGAATACATTCATAGAAAGGAATCATAACATCAACTTTGTGGCCACGATTTAAACAGGCACGTCCAAGTCCTGTTACAACATCACCTAGACCCCCGACTTTTGCTATAGGTGCCATTTCAGCAGTCACATGAACAATGTGCAAAAGATCAGAATCCTGCTCCACTCCAGCAGAAGCATCCGAACTGAGGTCCCAAGATGGAAAGTCTCCTTTCCAGAATGGAATTTCATCATTTGGAGATGGCCACTGAAGACCATCAGATTCACAACCAGCTTCTGAGCTTTCTAGTTGCTCAGCTTTCAACTGTGGAAGAAACAAACTGAACTCCAGGAGATAATAGGAAAAAATAACAGAAATGCTTGATGGCATGCTTCTTAACCCAAAAACAAAACAAAAAAACATCTTTTTTTCCTTTTCAGGAATTATTAACAGAGGGTATTCTTAAGTCCTATATCCCCCGATACAGGCATACACACATAGTCTAGTTATGGATAAAGGAGCGAGCAACAGACAGGATGTATCATTGTTAAATCTTTAGCTCCCAAACATCTTTAAGTTAACCATATCAAACTCTCCTCGTGTTTTCTCTTTTAATTGAAGCCATTCTACTTCCCTAACCCATAAATTTTCTACATGTTACTATCAATAACAACACAGCGATAAGGAATTTAACAGTCATCCACAACTCTCTAGATGCTAAAGCGAGTATCTACTTGTGCACACCCAAAGTTAGAAGGCATATTTATATATTATATCTAAAGGAAAAAAGGGTTTAACACGACACAAGAAAAGATGATGGAATTTTCTTCACCTGAGCTTCAATTCGAGGAACACGTCGAATCTTGAAATTTCGCAACTGGTATTTGCTGAAGACATAAGATTGCTTCTTCAACAAATTGGCCTTACTGCTGATATTATTGTAGCATGATCGATGATTGAAACTACTGCTACAATTGTTGTTGCTACTACAATTTCCATTAGGCGCAAGAGATGATGGGAACGACAGGCCGGATGTGAAATCCATCAATAATTATCGAAATATTTTGAGTTCAGTGCAGCCAAAAGCTTGCAAAAATTGTGTATATACACTGCAGATACCCAGGTCGACTTGCCCGGGGTGGTGAAGAAGTGACAAGTAAACAAGGATCTTGCGGTAGGGGTGGGCCATAAATTACTTGAATATTCCTTTATTCTACAATTGCACCTTTTTTTGACAATAACTTTATATAATTGGACACACACAGGTATTAACCCCTATATCATTTTCAGTGTGTTCCAAATTAGGGAGAAAATGCGACAAATGTTATCTCAACTATTGGAATACGTCTAAAATAATAACTATATATTTATTGGATTTAGGACTTGTTTGGTTATGCGATATGAAATTATGATTTGAAATCATGAAATGAAATGAAATCATGAGATAAAGTTGAAGTTTTATTTGAACATGCAATTTGAACTTTTTAGGTTGTGTGTTTTTTCATAAACATAAAAACCTCATAATTTGTAAATCTATTAAACTTTGCAGAATCTTACCAAATAAGCACAAGTTTATAAAATCGCATAATACACAATCACAAAGATATTCTTAAAACATATAATATTTATTGATCAAACCTTAATTCAATAAAAAATATATATATACAATTTGTGATATACTAGTCTTTAATATATCCACCTGCTTAGTACGGATTTCTCACTCATATGATTGAGAAGACGAACCAACATTGTTACTTTGAGCCATTTGTTGGTCAATTTAGTTGGTAAATATATTTGATAAAAAAAGCAATGAATTTGGTGAATATAAATGGGAAAGTGGAAATTGATTTGAAATGATAATATATTATTTGTTTGTGAGAATAATCATTATATGAGATATAAATGGTTTAAAAAGTAATGATATGAATTATAAATTATATATACATATGAAATAAATGGTTAGTAGATATATATGTGGGGTTGTTTTTACAAAATATGAACTTGTGGGTCAATTTTTGTACTTAAAAAATCTCAAATCATGATTTGAAATTCTCCAATCATGGTTTTTGGAGAATTTGAGATTTCATCTCATAATATGAAATCATGAGATAAAACCAGCGTGAAATTGCACGCCCAAACGTTGATTTCATATCATGATTTTCTATCGCGATTTCATATCGCATGTCCAAAGGCCTACTGAGTCTTTTTACTATTCCAAATTTCATCGGGTTTGGTCCCTTAACAATGAACTTACCGATTTTAGTCCTTTAAGTATTAAAAAACTCATCGGGTTTGATCTTTGTAATTTTTAAATACAAATAGCTTAGGTTTATATTAACGGAACTCATGTCTCCATGAAATTAAATTCTTAACCCATTTTTCCAGTTTTTTGTCTATCTCTGCTACTTTTCTTCAAATTTACTCTTTTGAAAAGGTTTAACCTCAATGATTCAAAATAAAATTTACAAGATAAGTAAATATATATCCTAATTTTATTCAATGAAGGATAAAATGAAACATAATTGTTGCTAATGACTTAAATATGTTAATGTCACGATCCAACCCACTGGGGCGTGCGGGCACCTACTCTAACACCTAGATAGGAGAACCCTCGATTCCCAATAGTTAAAATCATGCGAAAAATTAAGAAAATTGTCGAATAAAGGAAATTCATAAAATATTTCCATAAAAACAAGAGTTTAAAGCGACTCCAAGTTAAGACTTGTAAAGTAATTAACACCCCCAGGGATCTAGTCTAAACATGTACAAGAGCAACTAAGAGTACAAAACAGTACATAATAATGGAAAGACACAGCTCCAACCATGCGGAAGGAAAAAATAGAAGCTGCTGGAGATTTTTTTCGTCTTCACCTAATGAAACGTCATCGACCATCCATCCAGACTATGCCAAAAAGACATAGCAAGAGTAGTACTATCAGTGCAAAACCACACATACTGGTAGGCATCATCGGTCAACTCGATGCCCACCGCATAATATAAGAATTCAACTAGCAAGATCATGCAATAAAAACCACTCGCTTCTCCACCTTTACCCTCTCTCGAATACCACAGAATTACACTAGTACCCTTACTACTAACCACTGTCTCAGTCAACCTACTTACTAGGTTCTTGATCATAGCTTAACTATTCTAACGCATAGAAGAGTCCACCATTTCAACTACAAGCATTCCGACTAACCACTCACGCATACCCTTACTTTCACTTCATATTACCCAGCCTTTGCCATATGGTACATTATATCCAGCCTTCTAACTACTAACCACGAATCCCTTTCTCCAAGGTGGGATCTACCTAAGTATTTTCATCACGTACCATATCCCCCACTTCTCACCCTTGCAACACACGGACAACCCTTTATTCGAACATTAACCACTCTTGACTCTTGACTCCCCACATACCGTATCCCATCCCGGTTAGGGCTTGTCCTTCCCGGCTCATTCAACAACGAAATAGTTAACCAGTTTACTCAACATAGTAGAACAATCAGATATAGGTTATCATAATCACTTAACAATTCCGGGGAAATACAAAATCAATTATCACTTACGAACAACGTACAATTTCACAAATCTCCAATTACACAGTTATGTCAAATCAATGGTCCTCTCATGAGACCCACACTCAAACTGTTAGCATATCAGAACATGGTACCCGATCCAATGTTTATGCCGAAACGTGGCAATCGATCCCATATTTATGCCGGAACGTGGCTACCGATCCAACTTAGTGTGTCGGAACGCAACACCCGATCCATTCAACAAGCCACAATCACAATCACAAGTATATTCTCAAATCATACAATCAAGTCATGATTCATGACATTCATCATTCATCTATCTCATTTACAACTAGTGCGATCAATAATGCAACAGTCGCATACATACACGTATTATAATGAAGCAAGAACAACATATATCACACAATCATGAAATCACAACCATCACAATGAAACATTCATCAACGCACGACACCAAAACAATAACTCGACCATCTCTAGCCCTAGTTCATCTCTAAGGCTTCTTCCTATGATTTAATCATCTTTTGTTCGGTGCACGAAGGCTTATGCATGAATCCTACCATTGATTATCATTATACTACGCAGTGGGCACAAATTTATAACTACTAAATTAATAAAATCTAGCCTACCTGGGCGCCAAGTAGCTGCACGAAATTATGGCCGCGATTTTGGTTTTCGGACTTCGTGACAGTGATCTTGGCCAGAAATCCACAATCCCTCGACCTTCTTACGCTAGAAATCTCCTCCTCCTTCTCTTCCTAGCCTAGAGCAGCCTTTGGAGGGGTTTGGGGGTGATTTACGTCTAAATTAAGATTTTAGGAAGAAAGAGAAAATAAGATTTTGCATTATTTACATTCTGTCTCGTCTATCCCGCTCTATCCCTCTCTGGCGCCAACTTACCCGCCGAGGCGCCGCCGCCCTAGCGGCATTTAGCCAGCTCTGGCGGGACAGTGGCCCAGTAATTTTCCGAAGTTTTATTTTTCCTAAATAACGACGGTTCGGATCATTACAGTTAAATACAAAAAAAATATTATTATCTGTTAGATATGGCAAGAGATATATTTATGTTTAATGAAAATGATTTTTTTGCTATGAGAATAAAATTAAAATTTCTTTACTCACATGTTTGATTCCAAATTTGTATTCCAACATCTTTATTGAAGGGAATTTGTTTAGTTTCTTAGAAGTTGAAATTTAAAAACGATAAATTTGCATATAATATTTTTTAGATTCTTTTATATTTTGAAATAGATCAATTTTGTTATTCTTTTCGTTTTATTTTACATAGAGAAATTTGAGTAATAAGATCAAATCTCTTATTTTTCTTTTGTATGAAAAATAAAATTTTAAAAAGTCACATTGATTATGAACTGTTAACCGCTAAAGAAGGGAATATGACATATTCAAGTCATTATCAACAAGAATATGCTTCATTTTATCCTCCATTGAATAAAATCAGGACTTATATCTTCTTTCGTCGTTAATTTTGTTTTGAATCGTTGAGATTATGGTTCTTTTCACAAGAGTAATTTGACGAAAAAATAGCGAGGAGAGAGAAAAAATTGAAAATAGGTTAAAAATTTAATTTTACGGAGGCATAAGTTCCATTAATATAAACCAAGTTATTTGTATTAAAAAAATAGACAAAAAACAAACATGTATGTTTTTGAATACTTAAATGACTCAAACCAGTAAGTGTATGTATTATAACTAAGGGACTAACATAGGTAAGTGTATAGTTAAGGGACAAAAGTAGGGGGGGGACCTACTTTTGATTTTTGACTTATTTTAAGTCATTTTCAAACACTTCTGAACTTATTTTAAGTTATTTTTATACTAGAGAACTTGGCCTCGCTTCGCGTGATCATTAAAAATTAAATATTTTTAATTAATTTTATATTTACTCTGTTGTTTAATCGTAATATTATTGCTTGTTTTAATAATGTGAAGATTGTGAAAAAAATAAAGCTTGACAAAATTTACATCTATTAAATGAGGAAGAATATTTTTTTGGGATAAGGGTCTGAAAAATACCCCAACTTTGGTCGGATTTGCTGTTGCGATACTAAACTTTCATGAGGACCTATTACCTCCCTAGACTATTTAATACCGTATTTT
>NW_006239084.1:444125-445483 GCF_000226075.1 Solanum tuberosum | reverse complement strand
AAATATATATGTTTAAAATACGGTATTATATAGTCTAGGGAGGTAATAGGTCCTCATGAAAGTTTAGTATCGCAACAACAAATCCGACCAAAGTTGAGGTATTTTTCAGACCCTTATCCCTATTTTTTTTAATCAAATAAGTTAAAATATATTTGCTAATAACAAATTCTTCCATTGCATGAAGTTTTTTTAAAAAAATATACAATATATATTTTGGTGTTTCATTCTCATTAAATGTCTAAGAAATATCTCATAATGTGAAATAACACTGTAATACTAAACAAATGCATCATCAAGTGAAATTTATATTAAAAAATATATTGAATAATGATGTAATAATACCTTAATAGAACTAACAATTCATTTATTTTTTTTTAAAACTTCACCCTTTCAATTTCGTTATATCTTCTTATATAGTAGAAGAATCATCATTTATTATATTCCACTCCACCTTAATTTGTACCATCAGAATTTAAGAATAAACATTAAATTTTAAATCGAAATAAGAAATCATTGAAAAATGACAGAAAAAATAATAATAGTATAAAAATCAAAATAAGGTGCAAGAAAAACTTTTTCACGATAATTTAAAAAAAAAATATTGATAACAATTAAAATAGAGTTGTTATTTTATCTTTAAAATTAAGTTTGATTGAATTGAATTAGTAGAATGAGAAAAAAAATATTAAACTAATAACCTTTGGATATTATTAAATGCATTTTCTTTTTAATTGAGTAGTAGATCAAAAGTTCCGAATTAGGATTTTAAAATAATATCCTACTCTCTACTTAATTATTATGGTATTGCAAACATTTATTTTCCTTAAATGGTGATTCATTTCCCATTTACAGCTATATTCAATTAATTTCTAATGTATTGAATGTGGTTGTGGGATTGGGATATTGAAATAATATCTTTATCTTCCCTTAATTATAATAAAATTATAATTTAATCTTTATTTTTCTGAAATGATAATTTTCTTTTAATTTAGAGAACATATTGCTTACTATATTGAATGTAATTATAATAAAACATATCGTATTTAGTATGACAAAATAACCCAAACATTTGAGAAATTAGATAAATAGTAATCTTAGCTTCTAAGAAACGTCACATCATCATTTACATATCCAACTTTATATATATAAAAAGAGTAAAAGAGAAAATAAAAGAGTTAAAAAAAGAAAAAATAAGTGATTTAAAAAAATTATATGAATAACATTAATGATGAGATGAAGATTAAGGAAAGAAGTGAAATAAATTAGTAGTATTGATGATGATAAAATTTATTAAATCATTTTTTATATTTTTTAAATTTTTAACATAAAATTTCCAATCTTTTAAAATTAAAAATAAA
>NW_006239084.1:424584-443626 GCF_000226075.1 Solanum tuberosum | reverse complement strand
AGATCTTTAAAATTGTTTATAAAAATAATATATTAAGTATGTATATTAATAAAATATATGTATATAATTCATCGGTTCGGTTCGGTTATTTCTTCGGTTTTTTCCGAATAAAATCATAACCAAACCAAATACTATCGGTTTTCAAAAATCTAAAACCAAACCAAATCAAACCCAAATAAAATCGGTTTTATTTTATCGATTTGGTTTGGTTTTTCGGTTTGGATCGGTTTTTATCCAAACCGTGAACACCCCTAAATGTGGTTATGGGATATTGAAATAATATCTTTTATCTTTCCTTAATCATAATAAAATTATAATTTAACCTTTATTTTTCTGAAATGGTAATTTTCTTTTAATTCCTATTAGAACATATTACTTACTATATTGAATGTAATTATAATAAAACATATTGTATTTAGTATGACAAAAGAATCCAAAAATTTTGAGAAATTAGATAAATAGTAATCTTAGCTTCTAAGAAATGTCACATCATCATTTACATATCCAACTTTATATATATAAAAGAGTAAAAAAAGAAAATAAAAGAGTTAAAAAAGAAAAAATAAGTGATTTAAGAAATTATATAAATAACATTAATGATGAGATGAAGATTAAGGAAAGAAGTGAAATAAATTAGTAGTATTGGTGATGATAAAGTTAAATAAATCATTTTTTATATTTTATAAAATTTAAACATAAAATTTCCAATCTTTTAAAATTAAACATAAATGCTAAAATATAAATATAAATCAAGGAAACAATTATTTGAAAGAAAAATATAACCAAAACTGTCAGAAAAAATTGATAAGAATAAATAAGTATCTATTACTAAGAAGGGTATCACTACATTTTCTATTTTAACTTTATTGTTACATATGGATAGAAACTTTTAGAAGAAGATATGATTCAAAAAATTTAAAAATAATGATTCATTAAATGGTGATTCTTTTTCCATTTACTACTTTTCAGTTAATTTTTAATGTTTTAAATGTGGTTATGGATATTGGAATAATAACTTTTATCTTTCCTTAATCATAATAAAATTATTATTTAACCTTTATTTTTGTGAAATGATAATTTTCTTTTCTTTCATACAACATATTAATTAATATATTGAATGTAATTAATAATAAAACATGTTGTATTTAGTATGATAAAAAAATACAAAAAAATGAGAAATTAGATAAATAGTAATCCTAGCTTCTAAGAAATGGAACATCATGTAAAAATGAAGATTATCTTATATAACAAAATGATATAAATTACATTAATGATGAAATGAAGATTAAGGAAAGAAGTAAAAGAAATTAATAATAATATTGATGATGATAGGAGTTAAATAAATCATTTTTTATATTTTATAAATTTTCAATATAAAATTTTCAGTCTTTTAAAATTAAAAAATACGTAAAAAATAAAACTAAAAATAAAATTGAGGCAACAATTATTTTAAGGAAAAAATAACAAAAAAATGTCAGAAAACATTGATAAGAATAAATAGATATCTATTGCTAAGAAGGGTGTCACCTCACATTTTCTATTTTAGCTTTATTATTACATATAGATAGAAACTTTCAGAAGAAGAATGATCCAAAAAATTGAAAAATGACAAATCAATTATGTAAAAATACATATGTAATTCTTATAAAGTTATAATAACTAATTTCTTGAAATAAATAATTAAAAGGAAGAAAAAAAGTAATCAAGAAAATAATATAAATAATACTAATTATGAGATTAATAGCATGATGAGGAAAGGAACTAAATATGATCCATCTTTTTAAGTTCTTTTTTTTTAGAAAATATATCTATACTTTAATTAAAGATAAATAAGAAGAAAAAAACTTTAATTAAAGATACAAAAAAATCATGACAAAATAAAAGAAGAAAGAAATTAAAAGAATATCTAATTTTCTCTCTTTTCAAATTATAAAATAATTTTTTGCTTATTTTTCTCCTAATTTAATACGAATTCCATAAATAGATTGATTTTTTCTCCAAATAATTCTTCTTACCCTTTGAAACACTAATCAGCCTTCCTATAAATTTCTCAACCAAAATGAATTTTCTCTCCTTGTAGGAGGGATAAACATTCTTTCAAAAAGTCTTTCATTTTGTTGAGAAACTTTTGTTACATGATCTCTTTCTTTACATCAATATCTTTACAAGAATCATGAGATATTCTCTCTTTCTCTTTTGTTAAAAAGTCACATGACCTAGAAATTTGATGGACATCTTAGCGACAGAAGTTGATACCATATATTCATCATCATCGTCAGAAGAAGAGCCAAAGTGAAGAAATTTGTTCTTGTTTGTTACAAATGCTCAAATATTTTTATTTTATAGGCTAAATAAATATAAACAGTTATGAAAAATGAATAATTTTTTTTTATCTTTTCGTCTTTCATTTACTTAAATCTATATTAGTGTAATGGATGTTATAAAGGAAATAATTAATTGGGTATGACATAAATACATTCAGTTTTTTTTAAATACATATAAAAAATACAAAACAAAGATAAAATGTCAAAAAAGGAGAAAAATAAATAAATTGAAATGTTGGTCATAGAGAGGTGCCACATCAGATTATCTATATTCAGTTTTATATATATATATAGATTTGTCAAACACTTTCCGAAGTAAAAAACTGACTTAAAAGTAGGTTTGACCAACTTTTAAGCCAATCCAAACACCCTCTAAGCCTAATAAGGTTTTGAATAGTTAAATGACTAAATTAGCGTATAGTTAAGGGACTATTTTAGACCTACTCCAATAGTTCAGAGACAATTTATGGCATTTCCTCCCAAATTATGTTCATTGGTACCAAATTATTAGTTCTCCCTCCGTTCCTTTCTATATGTCACTATTTTATATTTCACGCTCCTTAAGAAATTATGTAAATTTATCATTCTATCCTTATTTAGTGATTTCTTGAAGTCAAGTTTTCAATAAATGATTATAAATTAATTTATTTTGCTTAATTAAATTGACCAATGAACATAAATTAATCATTTAATTTTTCTATGTTGGTCAAATTCATACTTTAAAGGCTAATAACTCTCAAGGGTAAAATATGAAGGATAATGTCATTTATGCATTGATTTTATTAAGAAACATCTATTTTTAGTAAGGACAACATATAAATAGCAGCGGAGGGAGTACAATACAAGATGCCAATAAATTTATTATTATTCAGTGTTTGGACATGCGATTTTATCTTATGATTTGGAAAAAAGTTAAATTTTTCAAAAACTTGATTCAGAAATTTCATATTGTTATTTCACATATATTAAATATTAAAAGTGACCCATAATTTTATATTTTGTAAAATCAAACATCATTTTATATTTATTTATTATTTATTTCATATGTGAACAAAATTTATAGTTCATATTATCATATTATTACTACAACTTTTAACTATTTATATTGGATACAAAATTATTCTCACCAACCAAATTTATAGTTCATATTATTACACGTATTAACATGTAAACTATTTATATCAAGAAATGCATGTTCAACGTATGAAGATTGTATGTATTATGTGGGAGGATATATTAGAGAGTAGTACAATACTACACAACTCACGTTCAATTTAACATTTTTATTGAACTAAAGTTCGATCGATAAATGTTGTATATTTTTTAGAATAATATTATATTTTGTATAAACTTTTGCTTATTTGGTAAGATTGTATAAAAACAAATTGGGGCAATTTTGATAGTTTTTGCAACTTTTGAGGTTTCTTTATATTTATGAGCAAATATACAACTTAAAAATCAGAATTGTATGGCCAAATAAAAATTTCAACTTCATCTCATATGATTTCATCTTACATGCTCAAGCGACCCTCAAATACTTATCTTCGACATTTTTTTTATATCAATTCAAATAATTTAGTTTTAGCAATAAAAAAATTCAAGCACAAAATAATGTATATATTTTGTTTTTGGCTTTTCAAGTGGTGTCCAATATCCATATTGGGGTCCAACAAAATTAGGATTTCTTATATCAAACTAAATAATTTAGTTTTAGTAGTAAAAAATTCAAGCACAAATAATACCTCTTTTTGGTCTTTTCAAGTGGTGTCCAATAGGTTTGTTCATGGTTATGGTTAAAAAACCAAATCGAATAGCAATCCAAACCAAACCGACTTAAAAAAAAACTGATATTTGGTTTGCTTTGCTTAGCTTTGGTTTTAAATTTTGAAAATCGAAACTATTTGGTTTGGTTTTGATTTTACTAAAAAAAATAACTGCAAAAATAACCAAACCGAAATGATAAATTAGATATATAAATTTTATAATTATTTATATATTATTCATAAATAAAATATAAAAATTTTGTTAAATTTTAATTAACTTAAGTCTTTAACTTTATCATTTTCTCAAGCCAACACTTAAATTTTAGCCCAACTATTACAATCCTAAGTCCAAGTCTATCAAAACCATTACTTTAGTCTTTACCTACCCTACCTCACATAAGATAGTAACATTTTCTCTTAATTGAATCACTTTGTTCGTGTAAGAATAACTCTAGTATTGCTTAATTGCTTAATTGAACCGACAATAGCTTTCACGTATGGATTGTTCATGTACTAGATGTTTGTGTCTATCGAGATACGTATGTCCTCAAAAAATTTATTACTTTTAAATTAAAAAAATCAGAAAAACTGAATCAAACCGACGATTATTTTTTTCGTTTGATTTTAGAAATTTAAAAAACCGACCAGATTTGTTTGATTTTGATTTTAGCCAATAACCGATTCAAATTGAACCACAAACACCCTTAATGTCCTATATTTATATCGAAATCCGACTAAATTAGAATTCGCCCTCCCAATGAATTCTTTTCAATTCTTAGGGTTCAAATCTAGAACCAATAGTTTAGGATGGAAAGACTCCAAGTCTCCAACCATACTACCACAATTTATGTTGGTATAAAAATACTTATTGTCATCATAGTTAAGTGATACATGTGTATATCAAAAACATGTCTTATTTTTTTATTGTGATATAAATATTGAGTGTAGATAAGTGTTTTTTTTCTAAAAAGAAGCAAGATGAAAATTATTTAATTTTAGTATCTCTATTTACCCTTGAATAACATAATTTTTTGGTAAAGCTAAGTTATATTTGATAGAAAAAGATGAAGTTGTGTAATTCTATTGGCATATAAACGTGTTCTTTAATTTAACTTTATCTGCAATTATGTCCTTCAATTTTAGGTATGCACAATTAGACACTTAAACTTGTATAGAGTTGAACAAATAGACACATATCCTACTTGGCGTCTTACATGACAATTCGCGTCTTACACAACATCCTACATGGCGTCCTACATATATCATGTCAAATAGCATGTATGTGTGTCTACTTGTTCAACTTTATACAAGTTTAGATGTCGATTTGTGCACACCATAAATAACAACTAAGATCAAGTTAAAGGGCATATCTATACCTCTCTAAAATTCCAGATCGAAATGACAACAGAATTTGTAAAATCCCAAGGAATTTGTAAAGAAGGAAGGACAACCAGTTCTACATATTATGTAAGTCTGGAACTGGCAATTCCATAAAGCCACAACCTTCCATTTTCTGAATAGAGAATAGTTGTGTTACTATACTTTTAAAATTCTTAGAGCATGAACCAATTTACAATCTACTCTAGGTATAAATTGAAAATGTTATGTGGTAAAGATTCACGAGGAAATATTTTTCTTCATACCAAGCACACCCTTAAAGCAAAGATCAATTAAGTAAAGCTGTTGAAACCATATAAACACACATATATATATTTGAATAACTTTAATTCAACATCATTCAAACTAAACTACTAGAGTTAAGACTTAAGATTAATACAAGTTCTCTTTTTATTTATTTATTTCCAAAACTACCCTTCCCCTCTGCAATAGGAATAACGCTTCAGCCTTCAACAACCACTTCTCCCATTCGTTGTCTTACCACTCTTGCCGCTCTTCATAAATGTTGCACCTATTTACAATAGTCAATCGTTTATGTGGCACCCTCACAGATCAAAATTCTTATTTAATTTAACCCTTCGTAAAAGTTACAACCCTACGCAAAAGTCACAACTTTTCATAAAAGTCCGAACTCTTCATAAAAGTCGCAACTTTTCACAAGTCACAAGTCTTATTTTTTCATTCACACCTTTTAAAATCAACACTTAATTCCAAGGCACCAAAGGAAGAAAGAATAAACAAAGAAAATTGATTTCAATTGTAATGCGACATTACTACTCTTGCACCTCTTAGTCCACGACTCATAACAATGTTGGAATGGTTGAATTCATTACATTTGGTTATTTAGTAAAGAAAACTTCTATTTCTGCCATTATTATTTGTAGGGTTTTTTCCGTTATAGGGGAGTCGAATTCAAATACATTAATCAAGCTTCTTATGAAGTGTGTTTCATTCCTCAAAGTTTTCTTCCTCCTATTTCATGAAGCTTAATTTTTACTGTAAGTCATAGTGATTCATCTAACTATTGCAAATTTTTTTTTGCTATTTTGGGGATTTTTTTTTAACTCTGTTAAAAATTCCAGCAATGATGCTTGAAAATTGTCTCTTTTGTCTCTTTCAACATGTTTCTTCATATAAACAAAGAAAATTGATTTTAATTGCAATGTGACATTACTACTCTTGCACCTCTCATAACGCTGCTGGAATGATTGAATTCATAACACTTGGTTCTTTAGTAAACAAAACTTCTATTTCTGCCACTATTATTTATATGTTTCTTTCCTCTATAGGGGAGTCGAATTCAAATACATTAATTAAGCTTCTTATGAAATGTGTTTCATTCCTCAAAGTTTTCTTCCTCCTATTTCATGAAGTTTAATCTTTTACTGTAAGTCATATTGATTCATGTAACTATTGCAATTTCTTTTTACTATTTTGGTTACTTTTTTTAAAAAATCTATTAAGAATTCCAGTAAGGATGATTAAAATTTGATCTTCTCTTTTGTCCCTTTCTACAAGTTTCTTCTTATACTTTTTGGGAAAATTTCTTGTGGGTTGTGCTAAATTTGATAGCACACATCCATAAATATGTGATCACTAATACGAAACCAATGGTGAAGTTTGTTAAAAGTACCAAACATATTGCTCTCTGGCTCGCCACAGTTAGTATATTATTTTGATTGTTTTATCTAAGGTACAAACATTTTATATGTCATTGCACTCTTCCTAGAATATTAGTATAGAGACAATTAGTCCACTTCTTTTACCGCAAGTTGACTAATTTGTCATATTTCTTCCTCTCTTCTTTTTGGGCATAATAAGAGATCAAGTTTTCTTAAAACTAACAGATGCCAAAATATACTATAACAAAAATAATTTTTATCGGTAATAAATATTCACATTAACGAAGAGTGCTAGAGCCTTTACCGACAATAATTAATTGTCATTAGATTCAATGTCGTTTTAGACTTTAGAGACATTTATAGAGAGTACTAATTACCTCTGAAAATACATATTTAGCGGCATTATGTTATTAATTGTCGTTAAAGATCATTTTTGTTGTAGTGATAATGTTTTTCCTTTGGATTCTTTCAATTAAATTTGAGAACTGTAAACTTGGATACAACCCGACAGACTATCTTTTTGAAAAATATGTTAAGCAACATGCCTTTTTCCTCTTGATTTTTAGGAAAGTAAGATCGGCTTTATTATTATTATTATTATTATTTTTATTATTTGTGGATATTTGTGAGTTCAAGTGCTCACAAAATTATGCTGTGAGATTTTAATATGTTATGTATCAAAATTTTGGTTTAGAATATCCAGTTGTGAACAGTTCCATTGAGATGTCACCTACTGCTTGGTTGATCATTGTTGTCACGCCCCGAGGCTACCCCCTTGACGTAAACACGGGACCTAGGATCACGAGTGACCCTAAGCTAACCCTTAAGCTTGCATATCATAAGCATACTAAAATAACTGAGTAAAGAGATACTATGCGGAAGCTAAAACATGAGATAACTGGAAGATGGAGAATACCCAATACTGATTTGAATATATATAAAACTACTAAGAATTCAATGATAATTAACATTCACTCAAAACTAAAGTTGAATCTAATACTATGTCTAAAAAAGCTTCTAACTGACTAAAGTTGCTGGGACATGTCCCCAGCTAACTCTAGCAAAACTGAAAACTGAAATGAAAGACTGAATATGAAAAAAACATGTCTATTATTATCGAAGTATGAGGACTCACCACTGAAACTGCTGAATACGGATCGGGAATCGATCTATGCGTGATTTGAATGTTGAATACCTGAGCCTACATCATGAAATGATGTAGCTCATAGTATGCGTCAGTACTTGGAATGTACTAAGCATGCATGATATAGATAATAGCTGAACAAAATATATAAGTTGAACAATGCATAACCAAGCAATGACATAATGTGAATTATAACTATAATACTGAAATATACTGAACTGAATGCAATGACTAAGTACTGATTTTTAACATAACATGTTGAGACTGAATAATGTAGTATAACTATAAACACGGTCAAATACACTAAGAGTCTGACTATGGAAGCTATTATTAACCGACATAAAGCCACGTGAGCTAACCGTGGAGTCCGATGTATACGCCTCATCGAGAGGACCCAATATACCTTGCCAGGGGTATAAAGGCATGACTGGCGTGACCACTAAATCTGATGCCACAGAGGGGACTTATAAATTTAGGGGGGCACGTAGTTCTAGGACTATGAGGGTACACTGAACCCTAGTCCAACTCGATGTTAAGCCTACTCCCAACTGGAAATGTGTATAATACAATATAACTGAAATACTAGATAGCTCAATATTCTAACATGCAAATATGAGAATGCAACATTTGAATACTGACAATGAAACATTCAAAACTGGAGCATGTATATTTGTTTAATTGACCTAGCAAGTGTAATGAGAATCTACACAACTAGGGTTTTGAGTTTCATGCAAAGGAATAAGCAACGATTTCACGAAAACATGATAATCTGATTAAGAACACTATAACAGCTAAATCGCAACGAATATCTAAGGTTTTAGAAACCCTAGGTCTAAACAAAACATAGAGAATCAAGAATCTGACTAAATTCTAGGGACCTAATGGATGAAAGGAATCCACTAGTGAAATCCAACATACCTGGTGACGAAATTCACGGAGTAATCTTTTGATTTCGGGGCTGGAACTGAAGAAAATCTCCTGCTTGTTCTTGAGGGGGTTGGTCGACCCTTTTCTCCTTTTTGCTCTAAGTTTGATGAATTTTGGGTGAATGAATCGTTTAGGGTAAAGTCTAACTAGAATACTAGGCTAAAACTGACCAAAACGACGTAGTTTAGGGATAAAATAATTAGGAAAAGACCCAACTACCCCTAAACTAAAAGTTGACTGGCCCATCGACGAACCTAACCGACGGACTGTAGGTCGACTGACGGTCCGTCCTGTCAGTTTGTTGTCTGGATTCAGAGAGAAGGAACTGGGACCTTGAACCACGGACCGTGGTCCAACCTATGGCATGTAGGGCCCGTCGTGGTTCTGGATTTTCTGGAAAATTTCTGGGAGGTGCTGAGGTGACCAACCACGGACCACACCTACGGTCTATAGGTGGCTTCCATCGGTGACACCTGCAACTTCTGAAAATTTGCAATTTGCCCTTTCTCAAATTCGGGGTTTTACAATTGCATTAATTCTTTGTTACTGCATATTATAACCATAACAATAACTATGGTTCAATTCCAAATAAGTTGGGAGCAGTGATATGAAACCTAAGCAATAGTAATGACTTTTCTGAGACAATAAGGAAAAATATTTATGATTCTAATAATTTTAGGGTCATTTTAACATATACATGATGGCATAATATAATAATCATGTTCTTGTATGATGTGATATTCCACTTTACTTGAGAGTGTTGTTGTTCAAGGCTTTTTGGTCTCTACTTTAACGTCTGATATTATTCTTTATATCTTCTTAGAATTTAGAAAATTTCAATATTTCTGACCAACTACTTTCTTATACTTAAATCTCTCTAGGACTCATAATTTTTGTACAACAAAAATGAAAACTAAAAAAATATAGCACTTTAAAATTTCGGAGGAACGCTTTGCCTTAAGATAAAATGTTCTTGACAATATAGTGTATGCATCGAAATTATGAATATTACCGAATGATCATATGTAAGCTTAGTAAAATAGTTCAATCTCATACGAAGCAAGGATAATTTACCTAGTGTATATATATATACACACATATTAAAAAACCTTAATACAACATCATCCGATTAAACTAGTAAAGTTAAGACTCTAGAAATCAATTGCTTCAAATCAGAATTATTTTATGTTTGAAGCTACTTTAATTTGACTTGTTTTTGTGTCGAGCAACTATTTCATCCACCATCTGTCACAATTATGAGATTAAGAGATCAAAATAACATTTAAAAATGGTCTTTTAAAAATGTGCTTTTGAAAAATGGTAAAGGGCCTAAACTACCCCTAAACTATGTGAATTGGTACTGTAATGACCGGGTTCCGTCGTTATAGAAAAGCCAACGGAGAAAATTTTTGGGCCGAAAAACTTTTTCGTAGTAACTTGGAATTTCCCAACCTAGTCCAGATTTGGACGAAATCGAAGTCATTGAGGACTAGGGAAATCTGGTAGCAATTGGGTGATCTAATTATGATTTTGATTACATGAGTAGTTATATAAGTCATTAAGGAATCCGTACGACTTTACAGAATCAAATTCGGGTGAGTAGAACTCTCGAAATTGATCTTAGCGTGAACGGGTAGTTTCTGAGTGTCGTTGGTTGAAGGCGTGTTGTGAAAGGGGGGTTTTGGAATTCTTTAATTTGCTTACTATTTCGTGCAAGCCGCTTTGGCGATGATTTTGATCGCCGGGGCGGCCACTATAGCGGGGTGAGGACCTCTGTGAAGGGCCAGATGCAACTTAAAGTCGTAAATAAACCCCAAAAATATTTTATTCTGCAATTTTTGAATTTGAGAGCTAAGGAACGAACCCAAGGCTTTTCTTGACATTTTTCCACCATTCTTGAGGCTAAAGGTAAGATTTTAACTCTCCGAATCCGTTTTTCGATCTTTAAAACGTAATCTAATGGGTAATTATTTATGGGGGGAGATTTTGATCTAGAAACTATGGTGGAAAAAGCCTTAATTTGGATACTTGGGATCATGGGTATGATCTAGGGTTGTTAGGATTGTTAGTAATTCGGGTAATTAGTGATTATTTATTGATTCCCGTATTATATTGATTGTTTGTAGACCAAGAACAAGCGAAACAAATTCGAAAAGGGAAGAATCAAGTTTCTTAGGGTTTCAAGCTTGTTTCGAGGTAGGTGATTGTTGTGATTATATGATTGTGTGATGCATGTTTGTTTTTGCTTTATTATGATACATGTTTGTATGCGAATGTTGCATTATTGATCACATTAATTGTAAATGAGGATATATGAATGATGAATGCCATGAATCATGACTTGATTGTATGATTATGAGAATGTACTTGGTGATTGTGATTGTGGCTTGTTGAATAGATCGGGTGTTGCGTTCCTACACACTAACTTGGATCGGTTGCCACGTTCCAACATAATTATGGGATCGATTACCACGTTCCGGCATAATCATTGGATCGGGTACCACATTTCGGTATGCTAACAATTTGGGTTTGGGTTCCATGAGAGGACCAATGATTTGATATAATTGTGTATCTTGAGAAATGTGAAACTATTCGATATATGCATGTGATTATATTGTTGTATTGACTTATGTATGTTGGACTTAGTGGGATAGCCGCGTGATCCTACTAGTACGCTGTGGTTGTGTACTGATACTGCACTTGCTCTTTCTCTGTTGAGTACATGGCATCTTCAAGCGGCTATTGACAGACCTCGCTTAGAAGATTAATGATCACTTTCGAATTCAAGGGTGAGCCAGTTCTTCCGGGCTTCCATGAGTTCTCCTTTCGTCTATGTCCACATTTCAGACTTAGACTTTTCTAGTTAGTTGTTAGTTGTTAGTTCGTTAGTTTGGGGTTGTAACCGTTCTTGTTTAGACTTTTGGTTCATTGTTAGATGTTTTGGTATATTGACTTTCAGGTTCTAGGCATTACTTCCGCAATGTTAGTTTGCTATTAGACTTTTGTTTGGAGTTTATGGGAACTCTATTTCTTTCCTTAGCATTTAACTTGGTTCTGTGACTTAAATACTTTAGTATTTTTGATTAAGTTGGTTAGCTATTTAGTATTAATGGTTCTCCCACCGGAGGATTAGTGTGGGTGCCAATCACGACAGTTTGGGTCGTGACATGTACAATTACCCTTCTTCTACCTTTTAGGCCTAAATTGCCCTTGACATCAAACTTTTGGCTCTATTTTGCTCTGGTCTTTAACAACCTTCGTCTATAGAGCCAAAAGTTTGACGTCAAGAGCATTTTAGGCCCGAAAGGTAGAAGACGGGTAATTTTGTACCACTTCGCATAGTTAAGGGGTATTTTAGGCCCTTTTCCGTGTGTAAAATAATAATTTGTGTTTGACTAATTCATTTGAAAAGTCTTTTCATAAGTAAATCGTGTTTGACTAATTTTTTAAAAAAAGTACTTTTGAGAGAGTCAAATTACGAAAAAGGATTATTGTTTAGAGAGAAACTATTTTAAATATATATTATAAAAAATTTATTTTATTTTATTTTTATTAAATTAAAATATACATATTTAAATTTTCAATCAAAATTATACCTTTTTTGAGGAGGGCTAAAAAATTTAATTGTTTTTTTCCTTTTGTCTAATCTTGCAAAAGTATTATTGTTACCTTTTTTTCAAATTCAACAAAATAATATATAAAATATTAATATATGAACGTAAAATAAAAATTTATTATATAAAAATAAGGGATAAGGGTCTGAAAAATATTCCAACTTTGGTCGAATTTGCTATTGCGATACTAAACTTTCATGAGGACCTATTACCTCCCTAGACTATTTAATATTGTATTTTAAACATATATATTTTCCCACGTGGACATAAAAAATAATGCAAAATTATAAATAGTAATGTGTCCACGTGGGCATATATATACCTTTAAAATACACTATTAAATAGTTTAGAGGGTAAAAAATACGGTATTAAATAGTCTAGGGAGGTAATAGGTTCTCATGAAAGTTTAGTATCGCAACAGCAAATCCGACCAAAGTTGGGGTATTTTTCAGACCCTTATCCCTAAAAATAAATAATAAAATTCTTTAATGAAAGTTAACCAAACTTATACTATGAGATATGCTAATTAATTAATAAGAGATATATTGGTAAATATGTATATATGAAAGGAATATTTTAGTCTTGAGAAAAATAATTTTTTTTATTTCTGCTTCTATTTTTTTAAGAAGCAGAAAATTTTAGCTTCTTCCCAACAAAAAAATTACTTTTGCTTCCGTTTTAAAGCACTTCTACTAATTTTCCAAACGCTTAAATTTTCAACAAAATATTTTTTTTCTCAAAATAAGTATTTTTGATCTCCCAATAGCAATGTCAAACAGGCTCTTAGAGCATCTCCAACCCTACACTCTATTTTACTCTCCAAATATAAAGTTCTCTATTTTTTCAGACAATCAACTTCAACTCAATTCTCTATGTTACTCTCTAAAAAAAGAATATTTTTTTCTCTTCTCAATATTATATTATTATTTCTATTTCTATTTCATTTTCTTATTTCATAATATAAATCCGTTCTTTCTTCTTTTTTTCCAAAATAATCACTCTATATAATTTTCATGTAATATAAAATTATTACTTTTCAAATTCTTTATTTAATTTAAAATTATATTTTATTCTAAAATTTTAAAGAATAACTACGAATAATTGAAAAAAAATCAACAAGCACAACCACAATCACAAGCACAACAATTCTCTAGATCATACACTATTTTTTTCGAATATTGTTAAATCTGAAAACGACCTACCGGATTACTAAATTATTGTTGTGATTTTTTAAATTATTATGTTATGTATTATATTGTTAGCTTGTATTTAAATTATTATGTCATGTATTGTGTTTTTAAATTAAAACGTTCATCTTATCATTTAAAAATTTTGTGCATTCTTCATAGTGAAAATCAATAATAATATCAAATTATCTCTTAAAGTGACGAAAATTGAATTTTTTTTTGAAATATTGTTAATTCGAGATGAAAGTAGTATATATTAAATAATATATTTTTTAAAATGTTGTAATAGTCTTATATGAAAAATAATATGTTAGTTACTTTTTTAAATGTTGTAATAGTATTATATGAAAAATAATATATTAATTTCAAATAATATAAATAGTATTAATTACTGAAAAAGTGAAATAGAGAGGATGAATAGTAGACCTCTCTATAAATATAAAATAGAGAGCTTTTTATAGGGTGATTGCAGGGACGGCTAAACCCTAATGGCGCTGAAGCAATGATAAAAATAAAGCCTTAAAATTATTCAATCTTAATATATATATAAATATAAAAAATTATGTATTAATTATTAGTATTAATTGAAATTTTCTTAATAGTTTGTTGTCAATCTTTTATCAATCATTAGCCACACATTTAGAATTTTTTTTATTTTTCTAAAAAGACAATTAATGTAATTATAATTAAAAATCGTATGCAATCAAATTTCCTTTCTACTTCTTGATTTGTCTGGTTCATTTCAATTTGAATCAATGTTTAATGTTGGCTTTGTAAGGTTGTCTTCAATTCTTGGAGGTGTCTTTTTAGACATTTCAACCCCAATCAATTAGATTATCAAATAATTAAATATAAAAAGACATTGCCTTAGCTTTGAATGTCTTCTAAAACATAACAATTACTACAATATTGATAATTTAGACCAATTTTGTAATCAAGGTGAAATATTAATTCTAATTTTTAAATACTTCTACTACTTCCAGAATAATTGCTCTATCACGTGAAGTCTTATTTATATTTTTAAATACTTCTAGAATAATTTTAATAGTTTGTGTAACAATTGATTCAATTGAAAAGGTTTTAAAAATCCTAATCAATAACATAAAAATAAACATTTATAGTATTATGTAACACACAATAATTTATATATGTCTATTTATGTCTTACGAATTATTACAAGAAATATTATACTGTCAATTGAAAAAAAATATTAATCATCAAATTATAGTTAACTATAAAATATATGAAAATAAAATATAAAAAAATTAAATAAACATAACCCTATTTTTTGAAAATTCCGCTTTTGCGAAGTCCACTTAAACGAATATCTGTCCACTTTTGCCACATCTGAGACCCCTTTGGACCTGAAATTTTGAGGTTTAAGCCTCATTTTCCATTTTTTAGTTTGAAAAACTCTCGGAGACGATTTTTGAAGAGATTTCTTGTGTTAAATCTTTTGGGTAAGCTCTTGTGATCCTAAAACTTCATTTCTCTTTGATTATTTGTGGATTTTAACATCAAAACTTGGGATTTTGATTGTCAAATGACAAATTTTTTCAAGAACTCAAATTTTAAATCAAAATGGAGATTGTGAGCTTACTTTGATTCTTTTTTTGAAATGGTTTTCACGAAATCGAGTTTTGAGTTGATTGACCCATTTTTCAAGGAAATTGATGTGGGTATTGTTGTTTACGAAAATTTATTATGAATACTTGTTTGTGTATAGATTGTGTGGCTTTGAAAGTGATTTGGAAGGGGAAGACTCAACTCTTGAAATAATTAATTGATTTCATTAAGGCAAGTGATCTCTTAAACTTTGTGATCTAGTAGAATTGTCTACTTCTTTTCATTGTTTGTGTGTTGGGAGTAATGAAAATGAGGTAAGGGATTCATTGTTCCACTTGATTAAGCTTAATGAAAAAAAATAGGTTAAATGAAATATTATGTGTTGACCGTAATGTTTATGAATTGCCTTGTGATGGCGCCTATTTGCTTGATTGATGAATTGCTTGAATACATGAAAGTGGATTGAATTGCATGAATTGTTGTCTCTTCTACGTGGTGTGATATTTCTCACGTGCATTGATTGTTGAACTCCGTGATAAGACATGTGAGGCTTATGATGTCGATGTCATTTACAACAAGTGTTATGATGCCGATGTCATTTCCGACAAGTGTTGTACAGTCGATGGAAAATGGTTCCAGCTAGTGATTTAATATAAAGTCAATGGGAAATGGTTCCAGCTAGTGATTTGATATAAAGCCAATGAAAAATGATTCCAGCTGGGGATTTGATTTAAAACCAATGAGAAATATTTTCGGCGAGAGTTGATTATTGTGGTTTGATACATTTTGATTGACCTACTTGTTAATTGTGATTTATGCGAGTAATATTTCTAAAATATAGATGCTTAAGATTGACTTACTTGCTTCGTGTTAGTTATTGACTTGTGAATATTGAGACTTGTGAGCTTTATATTGTAGAACTGTTAAGTTGAGCTGATTTCTGTGTAGGTTGTAGTTTGAGAAGGTTCGGTTGGGATGAAAGGAGTATCCAAATTCTAACTAAATTGTCTTGTTTATTAGGTTGCTTGTTGAGTACCGTGTCATTGGTACTCACTCCTTGCTTCTACACTTGTGTAGGTTCCGAGCCCGTCCCCGTGTAATCTTCTCCTTCTAATTTCGAGGCTTGTCAAGGATTTTGAGAGGTAGCAGCTTGTCATCCCGGCGGCCCTCTTGTTCCTTTACCTCATGTTTTGTTCTACTTGAGAAACAAGATATTGAGACTTGTATTTATCTTTCGAATTCTGTTTTTACATTAGTGGCTTGCACATGTGACAATAAGGTTTTTGAGTGTTTATAAAAAAAATAAGTTTCCAGCTTATATCTTGTTCTTGTTTATCTTTCTGCTTTTCTTTCATTTCATTGGGTTGAGGCTAACTTGTCTTGGTGGGAATAGGCAAGTGTCATCACGTCCATTTTTGGATCCTGACAAATGATAAGCAGACTGTTGTGATCTCGATATAATATTGTTGAATTATGCTTGAGTCTTTTCTGTATATTTAATATTATGAAGTCTTAGATTTCGCCAATGATTATTGGTATTCTTAGCTGCACAAAATAACCCTTAAACTCCACATGAACTTGTAGTTGCTAAAGCTATAAATCCTTTGTATCTTAGCGTTGCTAATAAATTGCGATATAAAAAGCTTTTACCAGTTCCTCCAAGGCCATCTATAAAAAATGCACCTGGTTTATTTAAAAATACTCTATTTAGGATTACATTATAAGCTCTTCTTTGTGCAATGTTTAATTTGTTTTGTAGGAGAATATCACCTTCAATAATAATAATATTTATTTCAAAGTAAACGTCTTTAGCTTTTTTTGCTAGAGTAAATGTTTTAATTATTTCAGGATGTCATGACCCAGGGGTACACCCTAGATGTAACATGGCGTACAGGACCCCGAGAGACCCCATATAAGCCACTTAGCATTCATAACATAAGAAATAGAAGATAAGATATAAAGACAACATTTCAAGTCCAATAGTTTTCATAAGATTAAAACGGAAGTCTAAACACTTTGTCTCAATAGCCATCTAATACAATAGAATGAAACTGGGACTAGCCCATACATCATGTTCAACTACTGAAAATAAGAAGGAAACTAGGAACAATGGAAATCCATTCTCGAAGCATGAGGACTCACCAAGCTCGAAAATCTCACAATCAACCACTAGCCACAAAACTGAGGACCCTGATTGTCAAACCCTACATTTGGGAAAATGTAGGCAAGAGTATGCGTTAGTACAAACAATGTACAAAGTATGATAGCCATGCATAAACATATAGGACATGCTAAAATAGGACATTTCATGACATGCAAAGACCAAGTCAAACATAAGATAAGAGGGTTAGAAATCATAAAACGAAATCATGATTAATGCAAGTAAAAGCATCTTTGAACACATGTGAGATACTTCTTGAAGTAACCTTAGTTCATTATTATTGTGGGAATGAGCCTTAACCGACATAAAGACCACGTGAGCTATAACATGATCCCCAGTGTCTCCCACACCGAAAAGGGTTGTCCTACAAGCCAAGGTAGAACCATGAATTTGAGCTAAAATGGATCCGCTAGCTAATGTCTATCTAGATAATCATTCTATGAGGGTACATAGGTAAGGGATAAAGAGATTGCTACTAGAAACCCGACCTCAACTCGAGAGAGCTTCCATCTCAATATCCTCTCGGTGCTAAGCATAATTCCCACAGAGTAGTCATTTCTTACTTGTTCTTATTATCCATTGAAGGGCACGTCATCTTGCCAATCCAAGCTAGGTCATAAGTCATCCATGGAAAAATATCATTCATTAACCAATCCAAGCTAGGTTCCATTAGGATAGCTCTTTATCTTTTGATTCAATTAGGTGATAAGACCTTTCAACCTTAGAATCCTTACTATGTGAGAAAACCTTTCACAATCATGCTTTTATGTGTATATGAGAAAATTCTTTCAACAACACTGTCACGCCCCGAGCCTACACCCTGGACGTGGCCGGCACTCGAAGACCATTGCTGGCCTCAAGTGAACCCTTTGCCTGGCTTACTAACTTAGCAGAAGACTTAACTCATCACATACACATTTATGAAGTAACTAGAATGTTATAAAGGAACATTCAACTGACCATTAAGGCAAGTCTAAAATGATACAAATGAAATGAATAAGACTAAAGAACTAACATTTGGTTGTCTATGAAGCCTCTAATAACAACTGAGATGGATGTTGGGACAGATCCCACAACATCCTAATAAACTAAACTAGAAAGAATTGAAATGAATCCTCCGGAAAGCAAGGAGGCTCACCAAAAGACTCTGAACTGCTCACTGGATCAACTATGCGTCGGAATGCTAATCCTAGTTACCTGTGTTTACATCAAAATACGATGCAGGCCAACTGACATCAGTACATTGAATGTACGAGCATGCGAGTTGGAATGCTAAAACAGCATATGCTTTAGAGGGAAATTTGAAAGAAACACTTACCTTGGCTCTTCTCAACTC
>NW_006239084.1:414006-424322 GCF_000226075.1 Solanum tuberosum | reverse complement strand
TCAGTTCTCAATACTACTCCCAAAATATACTGGCTCTTATGTTTTTAAAAACATACTTCTTCTGTGATTTGAGGTTAGTGCTCAAAAACTTAGCTCAAAGGCTATCTTGGAAATCTAAGTTCCCCTGCTTGCTTCATTTAGAAAGCTATTACTCTTTTCTGAAAACTAGCCCGAAGGCTCTTTGGAAATCTCAGTTTCCGTTCATATTTAAATATGAAAATATTTTAAATCTCTTTGGGAATCTTAGTCCCCATATACTTTTGAAAAAATGAACTTCAAACTTTACTCTTCACTTTTTACTCAACTTGAACTTTAAGTCCTAAAACAAAGTTAAAACATTTGGAAAAGACTTTTGGAAAACTCTAGGAACTTATCTTGACTTGACTCTTACTTCTCTTGACTTTGATCTTAACTTCCCTTGAATTGGATTATGGATTCAAGGTTCATGATCTCATGTTTATGGATGATTTCATGATGTTTAGATGTACCTTAGAGTGTTGGAATCCACTAGAAAACGTAGGTACATCACTAAGGAACACGTACTAAAAGGTGGGGAACGAATGGGGAGAACTAGCTACCCTGGCGCTTTGAGAGGCATGGGGCACCAGCCCTCAAACGTCAGAGAGGCTGATGGGGTACACTGGCTGGCACGTCGCCCCAAGGGGTGGACTTCAGAGTCCCTTTTGGGGAGCGCTGGCTGGCGCGACGCCCCACCCCTTCCCCAGGTTTTGACGATTTTTCTTCTCCATTTTTCAACTCTAAACCTTCTAAACCTCAATGGTTCTTTCCCCAAACACTTAGAATCATTAGTACCCTCAATACCCAATAGATTTAACTCGAAAAATAACCCGGAAACACGAATCAAATCAACACCGGGCATTCAACAATCAACCAACAAGAATTCGACAATGTTCTTCAAAAACAACCTTAACATGTAAACAACTCCAAATCGTTGAATTGAAACAAGTTGATGTGTGGGTGAACTACCCAACACGAAAAAATCTCACTTACCTTAATAGGGATCACCCCTGACGAATTCCACTCCAAACGCTTGACGTTCTTGGCGAAATCTTGGCTTTTCTCTCTTTCTTTCTTCCTTTCTCTTTTCTCCAAGCCCTAAGCATAAATTAACTTTTCTAATCTGACCAAAATAAGTTTTTACCCCAATAAATCCCTAAAAACGAATTAGGAATTAAATTAGAGAAAATACTACTTTGCCCTTCCCTAAATCCGGATTGGGACTTTCGTCAATCCAACAACCCAACTTCCGAAAGGCATATCTCACTTATATGATGTTGAAATCACGCAAACTTGGCGGCGTTGGAAAGATATCTCCAAGGGCTTTCCAACCATATCAAGATCTGCTCCTAAATAATCCTGAGCTAGGAGTTATGACCGTTTGAAAATGGCCAAAACTCACTTTCTTAACTTATACAAAATTTCCAGATTTTTCTTATTCTTTCCAAAAATCAAAATTTTCATATTTTAAACTCTTTATTGTCGTTTCTAGGTGCGAGATGTTACAAACACAACAACATACTCATTGATACTTTACTCTCAAATCATCCTTAGAACATTTACATAGATTTCATCATAAATTCAAGTGATCCCATCACTTCATGCTTATTTTCATAAAACTCTTCTTTCATAATCAAAAACCCACATCATATGAACATAATTTGGAAAATATGGGGATTTCATGGGTTCATAGGGGAAACATCATAAATTCATAGTATTTCATCAATTCATGCATAAAAGATCATAATCCAATCATTTAAATCAATAATCATGAGAATCCATGGGAATTGAAGAAAACTCTATCTCAATTGGGGATTTCTAACTTTGAAAATAGAAGAATTTGAGAGCTCCATGAATGGAAGGAATTCATGGATGAAAACTATCATACCTTACTATCAAAGCCCAAAGCACTTTAGGAATGGAAGCTTGATCTTGAACCCTAGCTTGAATCTTCTTCTTCAAGCTTTTAGAGAGAGAAATATCCTTGGAGAGAATCTTTTGGTGATTTTAAGAGAATGAGGTGAATGGTTAGAATTTGGGGTCAAAATTACTTATTATGGGTCTTAGACATATGCAAAAAGACGTAGTATAGAGATAAAATAATTAGGAAAAGACTCCACTGCCCCTAAAATAACTGTTGGCCCACGACCCACTGACCTTGATCGATGGACCGTGGTCTGATCGACGGCCCATCATGTCGGTCTGTCGTTTGATTCAGAAAGTCGGAACTGGGGTCACGAACTACGGACCCTTAACCACAGACCATGGTTTGACGAACGGTCAGTTGGTCAGGCCGTGGTTCCATGACCCTTGACAGCTTTTTGAGTGGCCTATCCACGGACCCTCCTACGCTTCGTGGTTGGCCCTCGTGGATGGCCCCTTGAAGCTCTAAACATGCTATTGTGCTCTCTCTCAAATCTAAGGTGTTACATTTTCTCCCCTTTAGGAACATTCGTCCTCAAATGGAACTCATGCTAGCACGAAAGAGTAAGAGAGAAACTAACAGCCCAATCATCAATGCAACTTCATCAAAATGCACTTAACCATGAAGGAACCTCGACTCCAAGCTAAAACATACTTTAAACATCGAAAGGAAGATATAAACTAGACCTAGCAGCCCAACATAAATGCACATATTCGAGGAGGAAACATCAACTCCAAGCTAATGCATACTCACATGTTCATATCATGAAGTTCATATGCAACTCATACTCAAATGCATATAAATGTGTTGAAATCAATCAAGTTGACTCATTTTTCTCAAAACTTACTTTTTCATGAACATGCATAATAAGGAAATCATGGAAATAGCTAAAACATATGACACCAAAAGAGTAAACCATGAGGAACTCAATACTTCAAGCTAGAATAGGAGTAGAAGGAAAAGAGATAGGGATACTATGAAGTCACATCGCCTCCAAACTTTCACCCACCAAACCATAACAAGGAACTCTCCCAAAACCTACATAGTTCTACTTCACATATCAACCATGAAGCACACTATCTCTCCCTTGGGAGCAACCCTACTAGTCCTTTCAAATCCATCTCCCTCAATCTAAACATAACATTAACGTCTTAACAACCACTAAACCATTGATAAAAGTAAACGCTTAAGAAGTTTCCACAAGGATTTTCTAGGACTACTTTAACCACAATCACCATACATGGAATCTTACCATATCCAATGAAACACTCAATATCAAGCAATGCATAACCTAAAGCTAAAAGACCTTAACTTACCAATTACCGCATCCGGGGAATCCTCATGATCTTGTCGAGTTTGATCTTGCCTACCATCCTTTTCCTTAGAACTAAGAATTGGGCAATCTTTTTTCTTATGACCACTTCTTCCACACCCAAAGCAAACATTATAACCGGCTAGACATTTACCCTCATGTCTTCTCCCACATTCCCTACACCCGGTCCACATTTGCTCACTACCAACCTTGCCTTACTTGTAATAAGAGTTTGCTCATTTGAAACAGACACAGTCTCATAATATCGTACAGTAGGTAATGTGGTGGTGCTGGAGCTGGTCTTCATATTTGCCTTTTATTTTGATATGATTTTGTTATTGATATTCAATCCTTTTTTCCCGCTTAGAAGCCCCAATAATTTGAAGCTACATTTTTTGTTTTATTGTTTCACCTTTTTTTGTGGTTTTACCATAGAGTTTCTTCCACTCATTGCACTGACATTTTGAAAGTATTCTCATTTGTAGCGTGAAGTTAAGGATCTTCGACTACTTCTACCAGAATTTCAGCTACAGGTATTTCCGGTCATTTATTCAGATTCCCTTTAAATCGTGCATTAGTTTTCTCTATCTTTGTTATGTTTTATTGCTATTTTGAAGTGTTACCGCGAATATGTTTTACTATATGCATTGAATAAGGAATAAAGAAATGAAACATAAAAAGTACAGACCCTCAGCTATAGTGGCATCAGTTTCTCTGGTCTTAGATATGTCTGTTGAATATGTTGTAGTGCCAAAGGTTAAAATCTTGAAACAAAATGTCATTTCTACTCGTGTCTGGTGTCTTATCCTTAGCGAACTCTCTGAAGCTGGAAGTACTATCTTTGGTTTCATTTTAGCTTATCCTAATCATCTGAATAAAATGTGAAATTCATCCTAAACTATTATGTTAAGATGTATGAGTCCACTATCAGTCAATGGACCAGGTCCCTTGACACAACAATAACAGTAATAAACAGCACAAGCAATAAAGTAAACAACCCAAGCAGTTTATGTGGAAACCCCCTTGCTCAAGGGCGGTGAAAACCACGACCTGTACTCACAGGATTTCAACCCAACTCCATTTAACTCTAAACGGAGCAATGATTCAGATTATAGACTCTTGTAATCTAGGAATTTAACTATAAATCTCTTCCCCCTTAGTGTAGCAACTCTACTACAAAGAAAGAACTCAATAACTCTATTGCCCACTAAACTACCTAACTCTAGATGATTTAGACTTCAACTAAGCAACAACTATGTTGCCCACTAAACCAATTAACTCTAACTGATTTAGGCTTTTTGAATGAACGACAACAATGATCTAATTCCTTTATAACACAGGAGTAGATTTACAATGATAAGCACTGAAGTATAAACCCTAAGACAACTAAGATGCAGAACAACTCTATCGGGTCCCTGTTGCTCTTTTGGAAAATACTTCACGCAAGGTTTGTTTTTGCTTGTGTTCTTGAATCTTTCAGGAATGCAAAAAAACTGAGGTTGTCTTTGTTGAGGAGAACCTTATAAATAATAGACACAACCTTAGAAACCATGCTATTGGCCAAGGATTCAGCCATGCCGTTCGGGAGCCGTGCACCAACTCCTGCAGACCTAGAGCCTAGAGGTTGTAGTGTACTTTTTCCAGTTGTCCCCTTTCTCGCATATGAACACCATAGGATCAGGTCCCTTATAAGATCCCTTTTGTTTGTCAAATCATCAAAACTAAAAAGTAACATTTTCCCCCTTTTTGATGATGTCAAACATGCAATCAATTTCCCCCTATCACCAGCACTAGCCAGAAATTACCTTCTGCATAACCAATATATTAGATGAAGATGAAAAAATAAAAAACAGTAACCTCAACTAGAGTGTCATGATTGTGCAATCAGCACGACTTTAACCTCCAACACTTGTGGTTCTGTCATATTGGGTTCCAGCAGAGTGTCGTAATTCTGCAGTCAGCTTCTCTTCAACCTTCCAGCTCTTGTGGGTGAGTCATATCTTCAACTGTTTTAGGCATATCTGGCAATGGGGTACAAATCTTCGACAAAGGCTGCAATCATTTTGGAAGTCTAATCTATAGTGGCAATAGTTCTTGGGAATTCTTGGTGGACGTCAAGGATGGACTCAAAACTTTTAAGATCAATAACAACACTATTCATAGTTTTTTGGATGAACAATTTTGTTTAGAGAAAACAGGAAAATAGGATCTCAAGCTTCCATAAATTCACATGGCTACACACTCATATGACGTGTTTAAGGTGAACTATTACATATGCTATTTGGTAGATACAAATTATATAAAATACTAAATCCAGGTTCATTACAAAGCGCTGTCAATTGTCAAATCTCCGCATAATTCAATAAACCAACTAGATGTTGCGTGAAACAGAACTTGACACCTGCTGTAGGAGCTGTATCAGCGGCCAGAAGATATCCAGTCTTGAAATCTTGATTTGAGTTTGCAAATTTGAAGCCCCTAACGCGCTGCATTTTTAACTCCAACCACTGAAGAGCCCTATTAATACTAAGCTCAGTCAACAAAAACTGCTTCAAAGTGAAAAATTCAGTTATCTTTTCAGTACATCATTCCTTATAGAACATATTCACTCTATTATATTCTCCTGCATCCTTTAAAACTTTAACAACTATAGTAAGTTGTAGTTGAATATCTGATGTTAGCCTAAGCAATTCTTTACCCTGCACTTCTGTTATTTCTTCTCATATCCTTTTCCTGCATTTGGAATTTCTTGAGTGATGGTTGCTCATATGATTTTTCTTTGTGGTTTCTACTTATCTTTTTCTCCTGCCTTTGAAATTTCTTGGATTATTGTTGCAACGTCTAACGTTATTGTTGGTTTTGGTTATATGTTGATTTTACTTTTTTATGGCTGTCCAAATTTTTGTCACAATCCAACTTTGTTGATTTGTTAATTTCACTGCAATGCTGAAGATGAGGTTTGTTTGAAATAGTTTTTTTAGCTGAGTTGTAGCTTAAGTTTTTTTAAATGATTTGGGGAAATTCGTGTGGTGAATAATTTTGAATAGCTTAGTAAGTATATACACATAAAGGATTGAAATTTTAAGTTTTAATTTTCTGTTTCTCTCTGCCTCTTATATAAAGTGAACACAAATCTAAGGGAATTTCTGAACATCTTTAACAATGATCAGAGCAATGAGATTGCTACAAAGTTGGGGTGGTGTCTGGACCAGCATCGCTAGTTTCATATTCATGTGGGATAGGATCCGTCGATACTGTCCCCCTGAGCTTATCCGAGCTTCTGATAAGTGGACACAAAGAATCAGGAGCTTTTTGTACCCTTATATTCAGATTTCCATCAGTGAATTCATGAGCAACAATCTCAGGCCTCATGATGCCTATTCAGCAGTCGAGGCGTATCTCAGTGTCCACTTAGCAAAAGAAGCAAAGAGGCTTAGAGCTGAAACGGTAAATGGTGGGAGCAAGTTGGTGCTAAGCATGGATGAACATGAGAGAGTTACTGATGAGTTTTGCGGAGCAAAAATACAGTGGATTTCAGGCAAACTTGTGCAACGGGAAAGTAAGTACTTGCTAGAACTGGAAAGAAAATATTACAAGCTTATGTTCCACAAGAAATATCGTGACATGGTAACCGATATTTACTTGGAGCAAGTGATCAAGGTAGGGAGAGAGATTCAGATGAGAAACAGGAAGAGAAAGCTCTACACTAATAATGGACACAGCAAGACCACATGGAGCCATATCGTATTTGAGCATCCTGCAACATTTGGTAGTCTGGCAATGGAAGCAGAGAAGAAGCAAGAGATTATGGATGATCTCCTCTTGTTTAGAGATAGCAAGGATTTCTATGCAAGGATTGGCAAGGCGTGGAAGCGTGGTTATCTACTATATGGTCCCCCGGGTACTGGGAAGTCTACTATGATTGCTGCAATGGCAAATTTATTGGATTATGACGTGTATGATCTTGAACTGACATCTGTGAGGGACAACATAGAATTGAGAAGGCTCTTAGCTGAAACATTAAGTAAGTCTATTATAGTGATAGAAGACATTGACTGTTCACTTGATCTAACAGGTCAAAGGAAGAAGAAAGAGAAGACTGCAAAGACCAACAAAGAAGTTCCTCGAAAGGACACACAAGAGAGTGGAAGTAGAATCACTCTCTCTGGGCTTCTGAACTTCATTGACGGTCTTTGGTCTGCATGCAGTGGAGAGCGTATAATTGTCTTTACTACAAATTATGTGGATAAGTTGGATCCAGCTCTTACAAGAAGGGGAAGAATGGATAAGCACATCGAGCTCTCCTACTGTAGCTTTGATGGATTCAAGGTGCTTGCAAAGAATTACCTGAGCTTGGACACACATCCCCTATTTGAATCAATTGAAATTCTAATGACGGAGACCAAGATTATACCTGCTGATGTTGCAGAGAACCTGATGCCCAACTCCCTGAGAGAAGACGCAGAGAAATGCCTTCTGAAGCTGGTTGAAGCTCTCAAACAGGCAAAACAACTGATGATAAAGAAAGACGAGGAATCCGCACTGTCTGAAGCTGCAGATGGGTTGCAGGATTCTATAGACAAAATTTAAATGGTTATTTTTCACAATTAATTGTATGACACAAACAGAAAGAGTCATCTGAGACCATTTGTGTTTTATAGTTGATCATCAAACTATTTATCTAAAACTAGATGCTATTTTCATGTGACAGCTAGACCACAAAATCTAATCAATTACCTATCCTTGAAAAACAATAAGATAGCAAGCCTGGCCTTGCATAATAAAACTATTTTACCTTCTGTTAAAAGTTGGGTACATTACTAACAGTTGACTGCAATCTCTAAATCCAGCAATAGATCCTTAGCATTGAACCATTGGTAAAGTATCCAGTTACAGATCTTTTTTTTTGCCTTTGGCAGCACTAACTTATGTAACCTAATTCTGCCCCGCAATATGAAATGAGAAAGCTTGCATGCAACTTGTCTAATTACATGGCGTACCTACTACCTCCCACCATCACGAATCCATAACCTGATAGTAATGAGTCAAGGAACCTTGAAAGTACTGAAATTCATATCGCATTATGCTTTCACAACATGTATGTGCAAATTACAAGAGGAATTTATATTCGTCAGTTAAAAGTTAGAATAGAACAGGCAGAATAAAAGCAAAATAGACTATGATAATAATTTATTAGAAACATCCTGGTACTCATCCAATGCAAATTAGTTGCAACGGTTACCTATTGGTAATATGAGTTAGGCATCAGTCACTTGGAATTAAGCTAGCAGTGACACTGACCACAAGAAAACAAATGATCCTATAACCCTCAAACCCCCAAATACTTTCTTAGTATACTACAAGAATATGGGTGTTTTGTGGCAACTAAAGTTACTACAGAAAACCAAAAAATATTTTCATATGCTTCAAATTATTCACATCTATTTTGAAATGAAAAGATCACTTGGTTTACTATGTATAAGAAAGTAATCAACTCTAATAGATTCTTCAAGAGATTTTGTGATCTCATCATCAACATTCCCATCAATTATTTCTTTATATAAAAAAAATTGCATGTTTCTTACGAAATTCAAGCTCGTCTCTGATCCAATTTCTTCGGCTGAAATCACAACACTTGTAAATCCTTTTTCTCTATATCTTTTAAAAAATTAAACTAGGCCTCTTAATTGACAGAGCCGTCTCGACCATAAGGCCACTAAAACAATCGTTTGGAGCCTCAACTTTTCCAAGGAACGAATTAGGCCAAGAGGTTTCAACAAGTTTTCCAAGGAACGAATTAGGCTCAAATAATGACAAAATGGGTGCACACCGTCACAAGGTAGTCATAATGTAGGTACGATAATTGGGTTCACTCTCAAAACTTGTGCCTAAGGTTATTTCTTGCATTCACCAAAGTTAAACAATTAGACCAAAAAGGCAAATTCAGGAATCCACACACGTCTTTCAAGTAAACCTCACCACTCAAGGCACTTAAAACACAATCATTGGACATAAAGCTTGTGTGCAAATGGTCATTGCCAGTCTCACAATTTGATATGCAACTAGTCACAACGAGATGCTAGAAGTTCATGAAAGAATCATGCAATTTGAGTTGACTTATAGAATCCACACAAACACACTTCTCATCAAAAAGACATCAATATTGATTACGATCGATACCTGAATATTCACATTAAGTGTTCAAGCTTTTCAATCATCCAATCACAACGATTTCAGGGTAGTAGATTGAGGAGAATCAAACATCACCAAGTTCCTCCCCATCATAGTTGAGTAAAACAACCCCTAACGATTCACCACTAAATCCCAACTTGACACACTAGTCACCGCTTCATCGATCACATCTACATAAGACACCACATGCATGTCATTGGATGTTTCATGAACTTGCATTTATTGAAAGTAACTTCCTCATTGTTCACCCAGAACTTTAATTCGTCGCTTTCAACTTTAACGATTGCTTTCCCGGTAGCCAACAAGAATGGCCTATCAAGAATAATAGGAATCTCCGCATCGATCTCACAATCAAAGCCCACAAAATCGGTGGGAAAGATAAATTTCTCTATCTTCACTAAGATTCCATGAAGACCGATGCTAATTTAGACTTAATGGCAATTTTAAGGCTAATTTAACTCTCCTCATTAAGGCTTCATTGGTTTTTATTAAGATCAAAATCTAAATAATTAAGATTATTTGATTTATTTATAAACATAAAAATATATAATTCAATATTTTAATAAAGAAAACAATAAAATTATTATTTGCTTATTGTTTAATAATTCTATTATGTATTTTATTATCATACTTATACTTCGGTTTGGTAGTTTGTATTAGGGGTGTACAAAATCGAATCGAAAATCGAACCAAACCGTAAATCGAGTCAAATTGGAAAAAAAAACCCAACTAGTGGTTTGGTTTGACTTGGTTTGGTATTGGAAAAAAAACCCAACTATAGTTGGATTGGTTTGGTTTTAACTAAAAAAAACCAACCCAAGACCAAACCAACCCGACATTATATATGTAATTTTAAAATTTTATTTTATA